>NW_026870100.1:347500-695000 GCF_963584025.1 Labrus mixtus | reverse complement strand
CCAATCTCGTCCGATCTCGGAAGCTATGCAGGGTCGGGCCTGGTTAGTACTTGGATGGGAGACCGCCTGGGAATACCAGGTGCTGTAAGCTTTTTCATTTTGTTTGATCATATGTTTTTTTTTATCATATAGAGACATATTCACATGTCCAAAAATTCAGCCAGAATCAAGGGCATGACATCTTTAAAAGGCCCCTTTCTGCACACAATAATGGCTTACGGCCATACCACCCTGAACAAGCCCGATCTCGTCCGATCTCGGAAGCTAAGCAGGGTCGGGCCTGGTTAGTACTTGGATGGGAGACCGCCTGGGAATACCAGGTGCTGTAAGCTCTTCCATTTTTTTTGATCATATGTTTTTTTTATCATATAGAGACATATTCACATGTCCAAAAATTCAGCCAGAATCAAGGGCATGACATCTTTAAAAGGCCCCTCTCTGCACACAATAATGGCTTACGGCCATACCACCCTGAACACGCCTGATCTCGTCCGATCTCGGAAGCAAAGCAGGGTAGGGCCTGGTTAGTACTTGGATGGGAGACAGCCTGGGAATACCAGGTGCTGTAAGTTTTTTCATTTTTTTGATCATATGTTTTTTTTTTATCATATAGAGACATATTCACATGTCCAAAAATTCAGCCAGAATCAAGGGCATGACATCTTTAAAAGGCCCCTTTCTGCATACAATAATGGCTTACGGCCATACCACCCTGAACACGCTCGATCTCGTCCGATCTCGGAAGCTAAGCAGGGTCGGGCCTGGTTAGTACTTGGATGGGAGACCGCCTGGGAATACCAGGTGCTGTAAGCTTTTTCATTTTTTTGATCATGTGTTTTTTTTTTATCATATAGAGACATATTCACATGTCCAAAAATTCAGCCAGAATCAAGGGCATGACATCTTTAAAAGGCCCCTTTCTGCACACAATGATGGCTTACGGTCATACCACCCTGAACTCGTCCGATCTCGGAAACTAAGCAGGGTCGTGCCTGGTTAGTACTTGGATGGGAGACCGCCTGTGGAATACCAGATGCTGTAAGCTGTTTCATTTTTTTGATCATTCGTTTTTTTTTTATCATAGAGAGACATATTCACAAGTCCAAAAATTCAGCCAGAATCAAGGGCATGACATCTTTAAAAGGCCCCTTTCTGCACACAATAATGGCTTACGGCCATACCACCCTGAACACGCCCGATCTCGTCCGATCTCGGAAGCTATGCAGGGTCGGGCATCGTTAGTACTTGGATGGGAGACCGCCTGTGGAATATCAAATGCTGTAAGCTGTTTCATTTTTTTGATCATTTGTTTTTTTTTTATCATAGAGAGACATATTCACAAGTCCAAAAATTCAGCCAGAATCAAGGGCATGACATCTTTAAAAGGCCCCTTTCTGCACACAATAATGGCTTACGGCCATACCACCCTGAACACGCCCGATCTCGTCCGATCTCGGAAGCTATGCAGGGTCGGGCATCGTTAGTACTTGGATGGGAGACCGCCTGTGGAATATCAAATGCTGTAAGCTGTTTCATTTTTTTGATCAAATGTATTTTTTTTATCATATAGAGACATATTCACATGTCCAAAAATTCAGCCAGAATCAAGGGCATGACATCTTTAAAAGGCCCCTTTCTGCACACAATAATGGCTTACGGCCAAACCACCCTGAACTCGTCCGATCTTGGAAGCTAAGCAGGGTCGGGCCTGGTTAGTACTTGGATGGGAGAACGCCTGGGAATACCAGACGCTGTAAGCTTTTTTTATTTTTTTGATCATATGTTTTTTTTTTATCATAGAGAGACATATTCACATGTCCAAAAATTCAGCCAGAATCAAGGGCATGACATCTTTAAAAGGCCCCTGTCTGCAGACAATAATGGCTTACGGCCATACCACTCTGAACACGCCCGATCTCGTTCGATCTCAGAAGCTAAGCAGGGTAAGGCCTGGTTAGTACTTGGATGGGAGACCGCCTGGGAATACCAGGTGCTGTAAGCTTTTTCATTTTTTTGATCATATGTTTTTTTTTTATCATATAGAGACATATTCACATGTCCAAAAATTCAGCCAGAATCAAGGGCATGACATCTTTAAAAGGCCCCTTTCTGCACACAATAATGGCTTAAGGACATACCACCCTGAACTTGTCCGATCTCAGAAGCTAAGCAGCGTCTGGCCTGGTTAGTACTTGGATGGGAGACCGCCTGGGAATACCAGGTGCTGTAAGCTTTTTCATTTTTTTTGATCATATGTTCTTTTTTTATCATATAGAGACATATTCACATGTCCAAAAATTCAGCCAGAATGAAGGGCATGAGATCTTTAAAAGGCCCCTGTCTGCACACAATAATGGCTTACGGCCATACCTCCCTGAACACGCCCCATATCATCCAATCTCGGAAGCTAAGCAGGGTCGGGCCTGCTTAGTACTTCGATTGGAGACCGCCTGGGAATTCCAGGTGCTGTAAGCTTTTTCATTTTTTTGATCATATGTTTTTTTTTTATCATAGAGAGACATATTCACATGTCCAAAAATTCAGCCAGGATCAAGGGCATGACATCTTTAAAAGGCCCCTTACTGCACACAATAATGGCTTACAGCCATACCACCCTGAACACGCCAGATCTCGTCAGATCTCGGAAGCTAAGCAGGGTCGGGCCTGGTTAGTACTTGGATGGGAGACCGCCTCGGAATACCAGGTGCTGTAAGCTTTTTCATTTTTTTGATCATATGTTTTTTTTTTTATCATAGAGAGACATATTCACATGTCCAAAAATTCAGCCAGAATCAAGGGCATGACATCTTTAAAAGGCCCCTGTCTGCACACAATAATGACTTACGGCCATACCACCCTGAACACGCCCGATCTCATCCAATCTCGGAAGCTAAGCAGGGTCGGGCCTGGTTAGTACTTCGATGGGAGACCGCCTGGGAATTCCAGGTGCTGTAAGCTTTTTCATTTTTTTGATCATATGTTTTTTTTTTTATCATATAGAGACATATTCACATGTCCAAAAATTCAGCCAGAATCAATGGGATGACATCTTTAAAAGGCCCCTTTCTGCACACAATAATGGCTTACAGCCATACCACCCTGAACTCGTCCGATCTCGGAAGCTAAGCAGGGTCGGGCCTGGTTAGTACTTGGATGGGAGACCGCTTGGGAACACCAGGTGCTTTAAGCTTTTTCATTTTTTTGATCACATGTTTTTTTTTTATCATATAGAGAAATATTCACATGTCCAAAAATTCAGCCAGAATCAAGGGCATGACATCTTTAAAAGGCCCCTTTCTGCACACAATAATGGCTTACGGCCATACCACCCTGAACACGCCCGATCTCGGAAGCTAAGCAGGGTCGGGCCTGGTTAGTACTTGGATGGGAGACCGCCTGGGAATACCAGGTGCTGTAAGCTTTTTCATTTTTTTGATCATATATTTTTTTTTTATCATATAGAGACATATTCAGATGTCCAAAAATTCAGCCAGAATCAAGGGCATGAGATCTTTAAAAGGCCCCTGTCTGCACACAATAACAGCTTACGGCCATACCACCCTGAACACGCCTGATCTCGTCCGATCTCGGAAGCTAAGCAGGGTCGGGCCTGGTTAGTACTTGGATGGGAGACCGCCTGGGAATACCAGGTGCTGTAAGCTTTTTCATTTTTTTGATCATATGTTTTTTTTTTATCATATAGAGACATATTCACATGTCCAAAAATTCAGCCAGAATCAAGGGCATAACATCTTTAAAAGGCCCCTGTCTGCACACAATAATGGCTTACGGCCATACCACCCTTAACACGCCCGATCTCGTCCCATCTCGGAAGCTAAGCAGGGTCGGGCCTGGTTAGTACTTGAATGGGAGACCGCCTGGGAATACCAGATGCTGTAAGCTTTTTTTATTTTTTTGATCATATGTTTTTTTTATCATAGAGAGACATATTCACATGTCCACAAATTCAGCCAGAATCAAGGGCATGACATCTTTAAAAGGCCCCTGTCTGCACACAATAATGGCTTACGGCCATACCACCCTGAACACGCCCGATCTCGTCCGATCTCGGATGCAAAGCAGAGTCGGGCCTGGTTAGTACTTGGATGGGAGACCACCTGGGAATACCAGGTGCTGTAAGCGTTTTCATTTTTTTGATCATATGTTTTTTTTTATCATATAGAGACATATTCACATGTCCAAAAATTCAGCCAGAATCAAGGGCATGACATCTTTAAAAGGCCCCTGTCTGCACACAATAATGGCTTATGGCCATACCACCCTGAACACGCCTGATCTTGTCCGATCTCGGAAGCTAAGCAGGGTAGGGCCTGGTTAGTACTTGGATGGGAGACCGCCTGGGAATACCAGGTGCTGTAAGCTTTTTCATTTTTTTGATCATATGTTTTTTTTTTATCATATAGAGACATATTCACATGTCCAAAAATTCAGCCAGAATCAAGGGCATGACATCTTTAAAAGGCCCCTTTCTGCACACAATAACGGCTTACGGCCATACCACCCTTAACACGCCCGATCTCGTCCGATCTCGGAAACTAAGTAGGGTCGTGCCTGGTTAGTACTTGGATGGGAGACCGCCTGGGAATACCAGACGCTGTAAGCTTTTTCATTTTTTTGATCATATGTTTTTTTTTATCATATAGAGACATATTCACATGTCCAAAAATTTAGCCAGAATCAAGGGCATGACATCTTTAAATGGCCCCTTTCTGCACACAATAATGGCTTACGGCCATACCACCCTGAACACGCCCAATCTCGTCCGATCTCGGAAGCTATGCAGGGTCGGGCCTGGTTAGTACTTGGATGGGAGACCGCCTGGGAATACCAGGTGCTGTAAGCTTTTTCATTTTGTTTGATCATATGTTTTTTTTTATCATATAGAGACATATTCACATGTCCAAAAATTCAGCCAGAATCAAGGGCATGACATCTTTAAAAGGCCCCTTTCTGCACACAATAATGGCTTACGGCCATACCACCCTGAACAAGCCCGATCTCGTCCGATCTCGGAAGCTATGCAGGGTCGGGCATCGTTAGTACTTGGATGGGAGACCGCCTGTGGAATATCAAATGCTGTAAGCTGTTTCATTTTTTTGATCATTTGTTTTTTTTTTATCATAGAGAGACATATTCACAAGTCCAAAAATTCAGCCAGAATCAAGGGCATGACATCTTTAAAAGGCCCCTTTCTGCACACAATAATGGCTTACGGCCATACCACCCTGAACACGCCCGATCTCGTCCGATCTCGGAAGCTATGCAGGGTCGGGCATCGTTAGTACTTGGATGGGAGACCGCCTGTGGAATATCAAATGCTGTAAGCTGTTTCATTTTTTTGATCAAATGTATTTTTTTTATCATATAGAGACATATTCACATGTCCAAAAATTCAGCCAGAATCAAGGGCATGACATCTTTAAAAGGCCCCTTTCTGCACACAATAATGGCTTACGGCCAAACCACCCTGAACTCGTCCGATCTTGGAAGCTAAGCAGGGTCGGGCCTGGTTAGTACTTGGATGGGAGAACGCCTGGGAATACCAGACGCTGTAAGCTTTTTTTATTTTTTTGATCATATGTTTTTTTTTTATCATAGAGAGACATATTCACATGTCCAAAAATTCAGCCAGAATCAAGGGCATGACATCTTTAAAAGGCCCCTGTCTGCAGACAATAATGGCTTACGGCCATACCACCCTGAACACGCCCGATCTCGTTCGATCTCAGAAGCTAAGCAGGGTAAGGCCTGGTTAGTACTTGGATGGGAGACCGCCTGGGAATACCAGGTGCTGTAAGCTTTTTCATTTTTTTGATCATATGTTTTTTTTTTATCATAGAGAGACATATTCACATGTCCAAAAATTCAGCCAGAATCAAGGGCATGACATCTTTAAAAGGCCCCTTTCTGCACACAATAATGGCTTAAGGACATACCACCCTGAACTTGTCCGATCTCAGAAGCTAAGCAGCGTCTGGCCTGGTTAGTACTTGGATGGGAGACCGCCTGGGAATACCAGGTGCTGTAAGCTTTTTCATTTTTTTTGATCATATGTTCTTTTTTTATCATATAGAGACATATTCACATGTCCAAAAATTCAGCCAGAATGAAGGGCATGAGATCTTTAAAAGGCCCCTGTCTGCACACAATAATGGCTTACGGCCATACCTCCCTGAACACGCCCCATATCATCCAATCTCGGAAGCTAAGCAGGGTCGGGCCTGCTTAGTACTTCGATTGGAGACCGCCTGGGAATTCCAGGTGCTGTAAGCTTTTTCATTTTTTTGATCATATGTTTTTTTTTTATCATAGAGAGACATATTCACATGTCCAAAAATTCAGCCAGGATCAAGGGCATGACATCTTTAAAAGGCCCCTTACTGCACACAATAATGGCTTACAGCCATACCACCCTGAACACGCCAGATCTCGTCAGATCTCGGAAGCTAAGCAGGGTCGGGCCTGGTTAGTACTTGGATGGGAGACCGCCTCGGAATACCAGGTGCTGTAAGCTTTTTCATTTTTTTTATCATATGTTTTTTTTTTTATCATAGAGAGACATATTCACATGTCCAAAAATTCAGCCAGAATCAAGGGCATGACATCTTTAAAAGGCCCCTGTCTGCACACAATAATGACTTACGGCCATACCACCCTGAACACGCCCGATCTCATCCAATCTCGGAAGCTAAGCAGGGTCGGGCCTGGTTAGTACTTCGATGGGAGACCGCCTGGGAATTCCAGGTGCTGTAAGCTTTTTCATTTTTTTGATCATATGTTTTTTTTTTTATCATATAGAGACATATTCACATGTCCAAAAATTCAGCCAGAATCAATGGGATGACATCTTTAAAAGGCCCCTTTCTGCACACAATAATGGCTTACAGCCATACCACCCTGAACTCGTCCGATCTCGGAAGCTAAGCAGGGTCGTGCCTGGTTAGTACTTGGATGGGAGACCGCTTGGGAACACCAGGTGCTTTAAGCTTTTTCATTTTTTTGATCACATGTTTTTTTTTTATCATATAGAGAAATATTCACATGTCCAAAAATTCAGCCAGAATCAAGGGCATGACATCTTTAAAAGGCCCCTTTCTGCACACAATAATGGCTTACGGCCATACCACCCTGAACACGCCCGATCTCGGAAACTAAGCAGGGTCGGGCCTGGTTAGTACTTGGATGGGAGACCGCCTGGGAATACCAGGTGCTGTAAGCTTTTTCATTTTTTTGATCATATATTTTTTTTTTATCATATAGAGACATATTCAGATGTCCAAAATTTTCATGAAGTATTTCGGCTTCAAAAAAGTGAAACATTTTCATGAAGAAATTCGGATTCAAAAAAGTAGAAAATTTTCATGAAGAAATTTGGCTCCAAAAAAGTTTTCGCAAGGGGGGGTGGTTCGTCTTTTTTCAACTTTTTCGTAAGGGGGGGTGGGTCAATTGAAAATTTTCATGAAGTATTTGGGCTTCAAAAAAGTTGAAAATATTCATGAAGAAATTCGGCTTCAAAAAAGTTGAAATTTTTCATGAAGTATTTGGGCTTCAAAAAAGTTGAAAATTTTCATGAAGAAATTCGGCTTCAAAAAAGTTTTCGCAAGGGGTGGGTGTATTGTCTTTTTTCAACTTTTTCGTAAGGGGGGGTGGGTCATTTGAAAATATTCATGAAGAAATTCGGCTTCAAAAAAGTTTTCGCAAGTGTTTCGTCTTTTTTCAACTTTTTCGTAAGGGGGGGTGGGTCAATTGAAAATGTTCATGAAGTATTTCGGCTTCAAAAAAGTTCATGAAGTAAAGTTGTCGCAAGGGGGTGGGTGTATCGTCTTTTTCAACTTTTTCGTAAGGGGGGGTGGGTCAATTGAAAATATTCATGAAGAAATTCGGCTTCAAAAAAGTTGAAAATTTTCATGAAGTATTTCAGCTTCAAAAAAGTTGAACATTTTTGTAAAAAGATTTCGGCTTGAAAAAAGTTGAAAATTTCCAAGAAGAAATTCGGCTTCAAAAAAGTTTAAAAAGTTCATGAAGAATTTGGGCTTCAAAAAAGTTGAAAATTTTCATGAAGAAATTCAGCTTCAAAAAAGGTGAAAATTTTCATGAAATATTTCAGCTTCAAAAAAGTTGAACATTTTCATGAAAAGATTTCGGCTTCAAAAAAGTTGAACATTTTCATGAAGTATTTCGGATTAAAAAAGTTGAAAATTTTCACGACAGGATTTCGGTTTTAAAAAAGTCGACCATTTTCATGAAGTATTTCAGATTCAAAAAAGTTGAACATTTTCATGAAAAGATTTCGGCTTCAGAAAAGTTGAATATTTTAATGGAAAGATTTCGGCTTCAAAAAAGTTGAAAATTTTCATGAAGTATTTGGACTTCAAAAAAGTTGAAAATTTCCATGAAGAAATTCGGCTTCAAAAAAGTTGAAAATGTTGATGAAGAATTTGGGCTTCAAAAAAGTTGAAAATTTTCATGAAGAAATTCGGCTTCAAAAAAGGTGAAAATTTTCATGAAATATTTCAGCTTCAAAAAAGTTTAACATTTTCATGAAGTATTTGGGCTTCAAAAAAGTTGAAAATTTTCATGACAGTATTTCGGCTTTAAAAAAGTTGAACATTTTCATGAAGTATTTCAGCTTTAAAAAAGTTGAACATTTTCAGGAAAAGATTTCAGTTCCAAAAAAGTTGAAAATTTTCATGAAGTATTTCGGCTTCAAAAATGTTTAACATTTTCATGAAGTATTTCGGCTTCAAAAAAGGTGAAAATTTTCATGAAATATTTGGGCTTCAAAAAAGTTGAAAATTTTCATGACTGTATTTCGGCTTTAAAAAAGTCGAACATTTTCATGAAGTATTTCAGATTCAAAAAAGTTGAACATTTTCATGAAAAGATTTCGGCTTCAAAAAAGTTGAATATTTTAATGGAAAGATTTCGGCTTCAAAAAAGTTGAAAATTTTCATGAAGTATTTCGGATTCAAAAAAGTCGAACATTTTCATGAAGTATTTCAGCTTCAAAAAAGTTGAAAATTTTCATGAAAAGATTTCGGCTTCAAAAAAGTTGAAAATTTTCATGAAGTATTTGGGCTTCAAAAAAGTTGAAAATTTTCACGACAGGATTTCGGCTTTAAAAAAGTCGAACATTTTCATGAAGTATTTGGGTTTCAAAAAAGTTGAACATTTTCATGACAGTATTTCGGCTTCAAAAAAGTTGAAAATTTTCATGAAGTATTTCAGATTCAAAAAAGTTTAAAATTTTCATGAAAAGATTTCGGCTTCAAAAAAGTTGAACATTTTTATGAAGTATTTGGGTTTCAAAAAAGTTGAAAATTTTCATGAAGTATTTTGGATTTAAAAAAGTTGAAAATTGTCACGTCAGGATTTCGGCTTTAAAAAAGTCGAACATTTTCATGAAGTATTTCGGCTTCAAAAAAGTTGAAAATCTTCATGACAGTATTTCGGCTTTAAAAAAGTCGAACATTTTCATGAAGTATTTCGGATTCAAAAAAGTTGAACATTTTCATGAAGTATTTCGGATTCAAAAAAGTTGAAAATGTTCATGAAGTATTTGGGCTTCAAAAAAGTTGAAAATTTTCACGACAGGATTTCGGCTTTAAAAAAGTCGAACATTTTCATGAAGTAATTCAGCTTCAAAAAAGTTGAACATTTTCATGACAGTATTTCGGCTTCAAAAAAGTCGAACATTTTCATGAAGTATTTCAGCTTCAAAAAAGTTGAACATTTTCAGGAAAAGATTTCAGTTCCAAAAAAGTTTAAAATTTTAATGAAGTATTTCGGCTTCAAAAATGTTTAACATTTTCATGAAGTATTTCGGCTTCAAAAAAGGTGAAAATTTTCATGAAATATTTGGGCTTCAAAAAAGTTGAAAATTTTCATGACTGTATTTCGGCTTTAAAAAAGTCGAACATGTTCATGAAGTATTTCAGATTCAAAAAAGTTGAACATTTTCATGAAAAGATTTCGGCTTCAAAAAAGTTGAATATTTCAATGGAAAGATTTCGGCTTCAAAAAAGTTGAAAATTTTCATGAAATATTTCGGATTCAAAAAAGTTGAAAATTTTCATGAAAAGATTTCGGCTTCAAAAAAGTTGAAAATTTTCATGAAGTATTTCGGATTCAAAAAAGTTGAAAATTTTCATGAAAAGATTTTTGCTTCAAAAAAGTTGAACATTTTCATGAAGAATTTGGGCTTCAAAAAAGTTGAAAATTTTCACGACAAGATTTCGGAGTCAAAAAAGTAGAAAATTTTAACGACAGGATTTCGGCTTTAAAAAAGTCGAACATTTTCATGAAGTATTTCAGCTTCAAAAAAGTTGAAAATTTTCATGAAAAGATTTCGGCTTCAAAAAAGTTGAAAATTTTCATGAAAAGATTTCGGCTTCAAAAAAGTTGAACATTTTCATGAAGTATTTTGGCTTCAAAAAAGTTGAAAATCTTCATGAAGTATTTTGGCTTCAAAAAAGTTGAAAATTTTCATGAAGTATTTCGGATTCAAAAAATTTGAACATTTCATGAAGTATTTTGGCTTCAAAAAAGTTGAAAATTTTTATGAAGTATTTCGGATTCAAAAAAGTTGAACATTTTCAAGACAGGATTTCGCCTTTAAAAAAGTCGAACATTTTCATGAAGTATTTCAGCTTCAAAAAAGTTGAAAATCTTCATGAAAAGTTTTCGGCTTCAAAAAAGTTGAACATTTTCATGAAGTATATGGGTTTCAAAAAAGTTGAAAATTTTCATGAAGTATTTCGGATTAAAAAAAGTTGAAAATTTTCACGACAGGATTTCGGCTTTAAAAAAGTCGAACATTTTCATGAAGTATTTCGGCTTCAAAAATGTTGAAAATTTTCATGAAAAGATTTTTGCTTCAAAAAAGTTGAAAATTTTCATGAAGAATTTGGGCTTCAAAAAAGTTGAAAATTTTCACGACAGGATTTCGGCTTTAAAAAAGTCGAACATTTTCATGAAGTATTTGGGATTCAAAAAAGTTGAAAATTTTCACGACAGGATTTCTGAGTCAAAAAAGTTGAAAATTTTCATGAAAAGATTTCGGCTTCAAAAAAGTTGAAAATTTTCAGGAAAAGATTTCGTCTTCAAAAAAGTTGAAAATTTTCATGAAGTATTTCGGATTAAAAAAAGTTGAAAATTTTCACGTCAGGATTTCGGCTTTAAAAAAGTCGAACATTTTCATGAAGTATTTCAGCTTCAAAAAAGTTGAAAATTTTCATGAAAAGATTTCGGCTTCAAAAAAGTTGAAAATTTTCATGAAGAATTTGGGCTTCAAAAAAGTCGAACATTTTCACGACAGGATTTCGGCTTTAAAAAAGTCGAACATTTTCATGAAGTATTTGGGATTCAAAAAAGTTGAAAATTTTCACGACAGGATTTCTGAGTCAAAAAAGTTGAAAATTTTCATGAAAAGATTTCGGCTTCAAAAAAGTTGAAAATTTTCATGAAAAGATTTCGGCTTCAAAAAAGTTGAAAATTTTCATGAAAAGATTTCGGCTTCAAAAAAGTTGAACATTTTCATGAAGTATTTTGGCTTCAAAAAAGTTGAAAATCTTCATGAAAAGATTTTGGCTTCAAAAAAGTTGAACATTTTCATGAAGTATTTTGGCTTCAAAAAAGTTGAAAATTTTCATGAAGTATTTCGGATTCAAAAAATTTGAACATTTCATGAAGTATTTTGGCTTCAAAAAAGTTGAAAATTTTTATGAAGTATTTCGGATTCAAAAAAGTTGAACATTTTCAAGACAGGATTTCGCCTTTAAAAAAGTCGAACATTTTCATGAAGTATTTCAGCTTCAAAAAAGTTGAAAATCTTCATGAAAAGTTTTCGGCTTCAAAAAAGTTGAACATTTTCATGAAGTATTTCAGCTTCAAAAAAGTTGAAAATTTTCATGAAGTATTTCGGATTCAAAAAAGTTGAAAATTTTCACGACAGGATTTCGGCTTTAAAAAAGTCGAACATTTTCATGAAATATTTCAGCTTCAAAAAAGTTGAAAATTTTCATGAAAAGATTTCGGCTTCAAAAAAGTTGAAAATTTTCATGAAGTATATGGGTTTCAAAAAAGTTGAAAATTTTCATGAAGTATTTCGGATTAAAAAAAGTTGAAAATTTTCACGACAGGATTTCGGCTTTAAAAAAGTCGAACATTTTCATGAAGTATTTCGGCTTCAAAAATGTTGAAAATTTTCATGAAGTATTTCGGATTCAAAAAAGTTGAAAATTTTCATGAAAAGATTTTGGCCTCAAAAAAGTTGAACATTTTCATGAATTATTTTGGCTTCAAAAAAGTTGAAAATTTTCATGAAGTATTTCGGATTCAAAAAATTTGAACATTTCATGAAGTATTTTGGCTTCAAAAAAGTTGAAAATTTTTATGAAGTATTTCGGATTCAAAAAAGTTGAAAATTTTCACGACAAGATTTCGGAGTCAAAAAAGTAGAAAATTTTAACGACAGGATTTCGGCTTTAAAAAAGTGGAACATTTTCATGAAGTATTTCAGCTTCAAAAAAGTTGAAAATTTTCATGAAAAGATTTCGGCTTCAAAAAAGTTGAAAATTTTCGTGAAAAGATTTCGGCTTCAAAAAAGTTGAACATTTTCATGAAGTATTTTGGCTTCAAAAAAGTTGAAAATCTTCATGAAAAGATTTTGGCTTCAAAAAAGTTGAACATTTTCATGAAGTATTTCGGATTCAAAAAATTTGAACATTTCATGAAGTATTTTGGCTTCAAAAAAGTTGAAAATTTTTATGAAGTATTTCGGATTCAAAAAAGTTGAACATTTTCAAGACAGGATTTCGCCTTTAAAAAAGTCGAACATTTTCATGAAGTATTTCAGCTTCAAAAAAGTTGAAAATCTTCATGAAAAGTTTTCGGCTTCAAAAAAGTTGAACATTTTCATGAAGTATTTCAGCATCAAAAAAGTTGAAAATTTTCATGAAGTATTTCGGATTAAAAAAAGTTGAAAATTTTCACGACAGGATTTCGGCTTTAAAAAAGTCGAACATTTTCATGAAGTATTTGGGATTCAAAAAAGTTGAAAATTTTCACGACAGGATTTCTGAGTCAAAAAAGTTGAAAATTTTCATGAAAAGATTTCGGCTTCAAAAAAGTTGAAAATTTTCATGAAAAGATTTCGGCTTCAAAAAAGTTCAACATTTTCATGAAGTATTTGGGATTCAAAAAAGTTGAAAATTTTCACGACAGGATTTCTGAGTCAAAAAAGTTGAAAATTTTCATGAAAAGATTTCGGCTTCAAAAAAGTTGAAAATTTTCATGAAAAGATTTCGGCTTCAAAAAGGTTGAAAATTTTCATGAAAAGATTTCGGCTTCAAAAAAGTTGAAAATTTTCATGAAAAGATTTCGGCTTCAAAAAAGTTCAACATTTTCATGAAGTATTTGGGATTCAAAAAAGTTGAAAATTTTCACGACAGGATTTCTGAGTCAAAAAAGTTGAAAATTTTCATGAAAAGATTTCGGCTTCAAAAAAGTTGAAAATTTTCATGAAACGATTTCGTCTTCAAAAAATTTGAAAATTTTCATGAAAAGATTTCGGCTTCAAAAAAGTTGAACATTTTCATGAAGTATTTTGGCTTCAAAAAAGTTGAAAATCTTCATGAAAAGATTTTGGCTTCAAAAAAGTTGAACATTTTCATGAAGTATTTTGGCTTCAAAAAAGTTGAAAATTTTCATGAAGTATTTCGGATTCAAAAAATTTGAACATTTCATGAAGTATTTTGGCTTCAAAAAAGTTGAAAATCTTCATGAAAAGTTTTCGGCTTCAAAAAAGTTGAACATTTTCATGAAGTATTTCGGATTCAAAAAAGTTGAAAATTTTCACGACAGGATTTCGGCTTTAAAAAAGTCGAACATTTTCATGAAATATTTCAGATTCAAAAAAGTTGAAAATTTTCATGAAAAGATTTCGGCTTCAAAAAAGTTGAAAATTTTCATGAAGTATTTGGGTTTCAAAAAAGTTGAAAATTTTCATGAAGTATTTGGGATTCAAAAAAGTTTAAAATTTTCACGACAGGATTTTTGAGTCAAAAAAGTTGAAAATTTTCATGAAAAGATTTCGCCTTTAAAAAAGTCGAACATTTTCATGAAGTATTTCAGCTTCAAAAAAGTTGAAAATCTTCATGAAAAGTTTTCGGCTTCAAAAAAGTTGAACATTTTCATGAAGTATTTCAGCTTCAAAAAAGTTGAAAATTTTCATGAAAAGATTTCGGCTTCAAAAAAGTTGAAAATTTTCATGAAGTATTTGGGTTTCAAAAAAGTTGAAAATTTTCATGAAGTATTTTGGATTCAAAAAAGTTGAAAATTTTCACGACAGGATTTCGGCTTTAAAAAAGTCGAACATTTTCATGAAGTATTTCGGCTTCAAAATAGTTGAAAATTTTCATGAAGTATTTCGGATTCAAAAAAGTTGAAAATTTTCACGACAGGATTTCGGCTTTAAAAAAGTCGAACATTTTCATGAAGTATTTGGGATTCAAAAAAGTTGAAAATTTTCACGACAGGATTTCTGAGTCAAAAAAGTTGAAAATTTTCATGAAAAGATTTCGGCTTCAAAAAAGTTGAAAATTTTCATGAAAAGATTTCGGCTTCAAAAAAGTTCAACATTTTCATGAAGTATTTGGGATTCAAAAAAGTTGAAAATTTTCACGACAGGATTTCTGAGTCAAAAAAGTTGAAAATTTTCATGAAAAGATTTCGGCTTCAAAAAAGTTGTAAATTTTCATGAAAAGATTTCGGCTTCAAAAAAGTTGAAAATTTTCATGAAAAGATTTCGGCTTCAAAAAAGTTGAAAATTTTCATGAAGTATTTGGGTTTCAAAAAAGTTGAAAATTTTCATGAAGTATTTTGGATTCAAAAAAGTTGAAAATTTTCACGACAGGATTTCGGCTTTAAAAAAGTCGAACATTTTCATGAAGTATTTCGGCTTCAAAAAAGTTGAAAATTTTCACGACAGGATTTCTGAGTCAAAAAAGTTGAAAATTTTCATGAAAAGATTTCTGCTTCAAAAAAGTTGAAAATTTTCATGAAAAGATTTCGGCTTCAAAAAAGTTCAACATTTTCATGAAGTATTTGGGATTCAAAAAAGTTGAAAATTTTCACGACAGGATTTCTGAGTCAAAAAAGTTGAAAATTTTCATGAAAAGATTTCGGCTTCAAAAAAGTTGAAAATTTTCATGAAAAGATTTCGGCTTCAAAAAAGTTGAAAATTTTCATGAAAAGATTTCGGCTTCAAAAAAGTTGAAAATTTTCATGAAGTATTTGGGTTTCAAAAAAGTTGAAAATTTTCATGAAGTATTTTGGATTCAAAAAAGTTGAAAATTTTCACGACAGGATTTCGGCTTTAAAAAAGTCGAACATTTTCATGAAGTATTTCGGCTTCAAAAAAGTTGAAAATTTTCATGAAGTATTTCGGATTCAAAAAAGTTGAAAATTTTCATGAAAAGATTTTTGCTTCAAAAAAGTTGAAAATTGTCATGAAGAATTTGGGCTTCAAAAAAGTTGAAAATTTTCACGACAGGATTTCGGCTTTAAAAAAGTCGAACATTTTCATGAAGTATTTGGGATTCAAAAAAGTTGAAAATTTTCACGACAGGATTTCTGAGTCAAAAAAGTTGAAAATTTTCATGAAAAGATTTCGGCTTCAAAAAAGTTGAAAATTTTCATGAAAAGATTTCGGCTTCAAAAAAGTTCAACATTTTCATGAAGTATTTGGGATTCAAAAAAGTTGAAAATTTTCACGACAGGATTTCTGAGTCAAAAAAGTTGAAAATTTTCATGAAAATATTTCGGCTTCAAAAAAGTTGAAAATTTTAATGAAACGATTTCGTCTACAAAAAAGTTGAAAATTTTCATGAAAAGATTTCGGCTTCAAAAAAGTTGAACATTTTCATTAAGTATTTTGGCTTCAAAAAAGTTGAAAATCTTCATGAAAAGATTTTGGCTTCAAAAAAGTTGAACATTTTCATGAAGTATTTTGGCTTCAAAAAAGTTGAAAATTTTCATGAAGTATTTCGGATTCAAAAAATTTGAACATTTCATGAAGTATTTTGGCTTCAAAAAAGTTGAAAATCTTCATGAAAAGTTTTCGGCTTCAAAAAAGTTGAACATTTTCATGAAGTATTTCAGCTTCAAAAAAGTTGAAAATTTTCATGAAGTATTTCGGATTCAAAAAAGTTGAAAATTTTCACGACAGGATTTCGGCTTTAAAAAAGTCGAACATTTTCATGAAATATTTCAGATTCAAAAAAGTTGAAAATTTTCATGAAAAGATTTCGGCTTCAAAAAAGTTGAAAATTTTCATGAAGTATATGGGTTTCAAAAAAGTTGAAAATTTTCATGAAGTATTTCGGATTCAAAAAAGTTGAAAATTTTCATGAAAAGATTTTTGCTTCAAAAAAGTTGAAAATCTTCATGAAAAGTTTTCGGCTTCAAAAAAGTTGAACATTTTCATGAAGTATTTCGGATTCAAAAAAGTTGAAAATTTTCACGACAGGATTTCGGCTTTAAAAAAGTCGAACATTTTCATGAAATATTTCAGATTCAAAAAAGTTGAAAATTTTCATGAAAAGATTTCGGCTTCAAAAAAGTTGAAAATTTTCATGAAGTATTTGGGTTTCAAAAAAGTTGAAAATTTTCATGAAGTATTTGGGATTCAAAAAAGTTTAAAATTTTCACGACAGGATTTTTGAGTCAAAAAAGTTGAAAATTTTCATGAAAAGATTTCGCCTTTAAAAAAGTCGAACATTTTCATGAAGTATTTCAGCTTCAAAAAAGTTGAAAATCTTCATGAAAAGTTTTCGGCTTCAAAAAAGTTGAACATTTTCATGAAGTATTTCAGCTTCAAAAAAGTTGAAAATTTTCATGAAAAGATTTCGGCTTCAAAAAAGTTGAAAATTTTCATGAAGTATTTGGGTTTCAAAAAAGTTGAAAATTTTCATGAAGTATTTTGGATTCAAAAAAGTTGAAAATTTTCACGACAGGATTTCGGCTTTAAAAAAGTCGAACATTTTCATGAAGTATTTCGGCTTCAAAATAGTTGAAAATTTTCATGAAGTATTTCGGATTCAAAAAAGTTGAAAATTTTCACGACAGGATTTCGGCTTTAAAAAAGTCGAACATTTTCATGAAGTATTTGGGATTCAAAAAAGTTGAAAATTTTCACGACAGGATTTCTGAGTCAAAAAAGTTGAAAATTTTCATGAAAAGATTTCGGCTTCAAAAAAGTTGAAAATTTTCATGAAAAGATTTCGGCTTCAAAAAAGTTCAACATTTTCATGAAGTATTTGGGATTCAAAAAAGTTGAAAATTTTCACGACAGGATTTCTGAGTCAAAAAAGTTGAAAATTTTCATGAAAAGATTTCGGCTTCAAAAAAGTTGTAAATTTTCATGAAAAGATTTCGGCTTCAAAAAAGTTGAAAATTTTCATGAAGTATTTGGGTTTCAAAAAAGTTGAAAATTTTCATGAAGTATTTTGGATTCAAAAAAGTTGAAAATTTTCACGACAGGATTTCGGCTTTAAAAAAGTCGAACATTTTCATGAAGTATTTCGGCTTCAAAAAAGTTGAAAATTTTCACGACAGGATTTCTGAGTCAAAAAAGTTGAAAATTTTCATGAAAAGATTTCGGCTTCAAAAAAGTTGAAAATTTTCATGAAAAGATTTCGGCTTCAAAAAAGTTCAACATTTTCATGAAGTATTTGGGATTCAAAAAAGTTGAAAATTTTCACGACAGGATTTCTGAGTCAAAAAAGTTGAAAATTTTCATGAAAAGATTTCGGCTTCAAAAAAGTTGAAAATTTTCATGAAAAGATTTCGGCTTCAAAAAAGTTGAAAATTTTCATGAAAAGATTTCGGCTTCAAAAAAGTTGAAAATTTTCATGAAGTATTTGGGTTTCAAAAAAGTTGAAAATTTTCATGAAGTATTTTGGATTCAAAAAAGTTGAAAATTTTCACGACAGGATTTCGGCTTTAAAAAAGTCGAACATTTTCATGAAGTATTTCGGCTTCAAAAAAGTTGAAAATTTTCATGAAGTATTTCGGATTCAAAAAAGTTGAAAATTTTCATGAAAAGATTTTTGCTTCAAAAAAGTTGAAAATTGTCATGAAGAATTTGGGCTTCAAAAAAGTTGAAAATTTTCACGACAGGATTTCGGCTTTAAAAAAGTCGAACATTTTCATGAAGTATTTGGGATTCAAAAAAGTTGAAAATTTTCACGACAGGATTTCTGAGTCAAAAAAGTTGAAAATTTTCATGAAAAGATTTCGGCTTCAAAAAAGTTGAAAATTTTCATGAAAAGATTTCGGCTTCAAAAAAGTTCAACATTTTCATGAAGTATTTGGGATTCAAAAAAGTTGAAAATTTTCACGACAGGATTTCTGAGTCAAAAAAGTTGAAAATTTTCATGAAAATATTTCGGCTTCAAAAAAGTTGAAAATTTTAATGAAACGATTTCGTCTACAAAAAAGTTGAAAATTTTCATGAGAAGATTTCGGCTTCAAAAAAGTTGAACATTTTCATTAAGTATTTTGGCTTCAAAAAAGTTGAAAATCTTCATGAAAAGATTTTGGCTTCAAAAAAGTTGAACATTTTCATGAAGTATTTTGGCTTCAAAAAAGTTGAAAATTTTCATGAAGTATTTCGGATTCAAAAAATTTGAACATTTCATGAAGTATTTTGGCTTCAAAAAAGTTGAAAATCTTCATGAAAAGTTTTCGGCTTCAAAAAAGTTGAACATTTTCATGAAGTATTTCAGCTTCAAAAAAGTTGAAAATTTTCATGAAGTATTTCGGATTCAAAAAAGTTGAAAATTTTCACGACAGGATTTCGGCTTTAAAAAAGTCGAACATTTTCATGAAATATTTCAGATTCAAAAAAGTTGAAAATTTTCATGAAAAGATTTCGGCTTCAAAAAAGTTGAAAATTTTCATGAAGTATATGGGTTTCAAAAAAGTTGAAAATTTTCATGAAGTATTTCGGATTCAAAAAAGTTGAAAATTTTCATGAAAAGATTTTTGCTTCAAAAAAGTTGAAAATTTTCATGAAGAATTTGGGCTTCAAAAAAGTCGAACATTTTCACGACAGGATTTCGGCTTTAAAAAAGTCGAACATTTTCATGAAGTATTTGGGATTCAAAAAAGTTTAAAATTTTCACGACAGGATTTTTGAGTCAAAAAAGTTGAAAATTTTCATGAAAAGATTTCGCCTTTAAAAAAGTCGAACATTTTCATGAAGTATTTCGGCTTCAAAAAAGTTGAACATTTTCATGAAGTATTTCAGCTTCAAAAAAGTTGAAAATTTTCATGAAAAGATTTCGGCTTCAAAAAAGTTGAAAATTTTCATGAAGTATTTGGGTTTCAAAAAAGTTGAAAATTTTCATGAAGTATTTTGGATTCAAAAAAGTTGAAAAATTTCACGACAGGATTTCGGCTTTAAAAAAGTCGAACATTTTCATGAAGTATTTCGGCTTCAAAAAAGTTGAAAATTTTCATGAAGTATTTCGGATTCAAAAAAGTTGAAAATTTTAATGAAAAGATTTTTGCTTCAAAAAAGTTGAAAATTTTCATGAAGAATTTGGGCTTCAAAAAAGTTGAAAATTTTCACGACAGGATTTCGGCTTTAAAAAAGTCGAACATTTTCATGAAGTATTTGGGATTCAAAAAAGTTGAAAATTTTCACGACAGGATTTCTGAGTCAAAAAAGTTGAAAATTTTCATGAAAAGATTTCGGCTTCAAAAAAGTTGAAAATTTTCATGAAAAGATTTCGGCTTCAAAAAAGTTGAAAATTTTCATGAAACGATTTCGGCTTCAAAAAAGTTGAAAATTTTCATGAAAAGATTTCGGCTTCAAAAAAGTTGAACATTTTCATGAAGTATTTTGGCTTCAAAAAAGTTGAAAATCTTCATGAAAAGATTTTGGCTTCAAAAAAGTTGAAAATTTTCATGAAGTATTTCGGATTCAAAAAATTTGAACATTTCATGAAGTATTTTGGCTTCAAAAAAGTTGAAAATCTTCATGAAAAGTTTTCGGCTTCAAAAAAGTTGAACATTTTCATGAAGTATTTCAGCTTCAAAAAAGTTGAAAATTTTCATGAAGTATTTCGGATTCAAAAAAGTTGAAAAATTTCACGACAGGATTTCGGCTTTAAAAAAGTCGAACATTTTCATGAAATATTTCAGCTTCAAAAAAGTTGAAAATTTTCATGAAAAGATTTCGGCTTCAAAAAAGTTGAAAATTTTCATGAAGTATATGGGTTTCAAAAAAGTTGAAAATTTTCATGAAGTATTTCGGATTAAAAAAAGTTGAAAATTTTCACGACAGGATTTCGGCTTTAAAAAAGTCGAACATTTTCATGAAGTATTTCGGCTTCAAAAATGTTGAAAATTTTCATGAAGTATTTCGGATTCAAAAAAGTTGAAAATTTTCACGACAGGATTTCGGCTTTAAAAAAGTCGAACATTTTCATGAAGTATTTCGGCTTCAAAAATGTTGAAAATTTTCATGAAGTATTTCGGATTCAAAAAAGTTGAAAATTTTCATGAAAAGATTTCGGCTTCAAAAAAGTTGAAAATTTTCATGAAAAGATTTCGGCTTCAAAAAAGTTGAACATTTCCATGAAGTATTTTGGCTTCAAAAAAGTTGAAAATCTTCATGAAAAGATTTTGGCCTCAAAAAAGTTGAACATTTTCATGAATTATTTTGGCTTCAAAAAAGTTGAAAATTTTCATGAAGTATTTCGGATTCAAAAAATTTGAACATTTCATGAAGTATTTTGGCTTCAAAAAAGTTGAAAATTTTTATGAAGTATTTCGGATTCAAAAAAGTTGAACATTTTCAAGACAGGATTTCGCCTTTAAAAAAGTCGAACATTTTCATGAAGTATTTCAGCTTCAAAAAAGTTGAAAATCTTCATGAAAAGTTTTCGGCTTCAAAAAAGTTGAACATTTTCATGAAGTATTTCAGCTTCAAAAAAGTTGAAAATCTTCATGAAAAGTTTTCGGCTTCAAAAAAGTCGAACATTTTCATGAAGTATTTCGGCTTCAAAAAAATTGAAAATTTTCATGAAAAGATTTTTGCTTCAAAAAAGTTGAAAATTTTCACGACAGGATTTCGGCTTTAAAAAAGTCGAACATTTTCATGAAGTATTTCGGCTTCAAAAAAGTTGAAAATTTTCATGAAGTATTTCGGATTCAAAAAAGTTGAAAATTTTCATGAAAAGATTTTTGCTTCAAAAAAGTTTAAAATTTTCATGAAGAATTTGGGCTTCAAAAAAGTTGAAAATTTTCACGACAGGATTTCGGCTTCAAAAAAGTTGAAAATTTTCATGAAGTATTTCGGATTCAAAAAAGTTGAAAATTTTAATGAAAAGATTTTTGCTTCAAAAAAGTTGAAAATTTTCATGAAGAATATGGGCTTCAAAAAAGTTGAAAATTTTCACGACAGGATTTCGGCTTTAAAAAAGTCGAACATTTTCATGAAGTATTTGGGATTCAAAAAAGTTGAAAATTTTCACGACAGGATTTCTGAGTCAAAAAAGTTGAAAATTTTCATGAAAAGATTTCGGCTTCAAAAAAGTTGAAAATTTTCATGAAAAGATTTCGGCTTCAAAAAAGTTGAACATTTTCATGAAGTATTTGGGATTCAAAAAAGTTGAAAATTTTCACGACAGGATTTCTGAGTCAAAAAAGTTGAAAATTTTCATGAAAAGATTTCGGCTTCAAAAAAGTTGAAAATTTTCATGAAAAGATTTCGGCTTCAAAAAAGTTGAAAATTTTCATGAAACGATTTCGGCTTCAAAAAAGTTGAAAATTTTCATGAAAAGATTTCGGCTTCAAAAAAGTTGAACATTTTCATGAAGTATTTTGGCTTCAAAAAAGTTGAAAATCTTCATGAAAAGATTTTGGCTTCAAAAAAGTTGAAAATTTTCATGAAAAGTTTTCGGCTTCAAAAAAGTCGAACATTTTCATGAAGTATTTCGGCTTCAAAAAAGTTGAAAATTTTCATGAAAAGATTTTTGCTTCAAAAAAGTTGAAAATTTTCACGACAGGATTTCGGCTTTAAAAAAGTCGAACATTTTCATGAAGTATTTCGGCTTCAAAAAAGTTGAAAATTTTCATGAAGTATTTCGGATTCAAAAAAGTTGAAAATTTTCATGAAAAGATTTTTGCTTCAAAAAAGTTTAAAATTTTCATGAAGAATTTGGGCTTCAAAAAAGTTGAAAATTTTCACGACAGGATTTCGGCTTCAAAAAAGTTGAAAATTTTCATGAAGTATTTCGGATTCAAAAAAGTTGAAAATTTTAATGAAAAGATTTTTGCTTCAAAAAAGTTGAAAATTTTCATGAAGAATATGGGCTTCAAAAAAGTTGAAAATTTTCACGACAGGATTTCGGCTTTAAAAAAGTCGAACATTTTCATGAAGTATTTGGGATTCAAAAAAGTTGAAAATTTTCACGACAGGATTTCTGAGTCAAAAAAGTTGAAAATTTTCATGAAAAGATTTCGGCTTCAAAAAAGTTGAAAATTTTCATGAAAAGATTTCGGCTTCAAAAAAGTTGAACATTTTCATGAAGTATTTGGGATTCAAAAAAGTTGAAAATTTTCACGACAGGATTTCTGAGTCAAAAAAGTTGAAAATTTTCATGAAAAGATTTCGGCTTCAAAAAAGTTGAAAATTTTCATGAAAAGATTTCGGCTTCAAAAAAGTTGAAAATTTTCATGAAACGATTTCGGCTTCAAAAAAGTTGAAAATTTTCATGAAAAGATTTCGGCTTCAAAAAAGTTGAACATTTTCATGAAGTATTTTGGCTTCAAAAAAGTTGAAAATCTTCATGAAAAGATTTTGGCTTCAAAAAAGTTGAAAATTTTCATGAAGTATTTCGGATTCAAAAAATTTGAACATTTCATGAAGTATTTTGGCTTCAAAAAAGTTGAAAATCTTCATGAAAAGTTTTCGGCTTCAAAAAAGTTGAACATTTTCATGAAGTATTTCAGCTTCAAAAAAGTTGAAAATTTTCATGAAGTATTTCGGATTCAAAAAAGTTGAAAAATTTCACGACAGGATTTCGGCTTTAAAAAAGTCGAACATTTTCATGAAATATTTCAGCTTCAAAAAAGTTGAAAATTTTCATGAAAAGATTTCGGCTTCAAAAAAGTTGAAAATTTTCATGAAGTATATGGGTTTCAAAAAAGTTGAAAATTTTCATGAAGTATTTCGGATTAAAAAAAGTTGAAAATTTTCACGACAGGATTTCGGCTTTAAAAAAGTCGAACATTTTCATGAAGTATTTCGGCTTCAAAAATGTTGAAAATTTTCATGAAGTATTTCGGATTCAAAAAAGTTGAAAATTTTCACGACAGGATTTCGGCTTTAAAAAAGTCGAACATTTTCATGAAGTATTTCGGCTTCAAAAATGTTGAAAATTTTCATGAAGTATTTCGGATTCAAAAAAGTTGAAAATTTTCATGAAAAGATTTCGGCTTCAAAAAAGTTGAAAATTTTCATGAAAAGATTTCGGCTTCAAAAAAGTTGAACATTTCCATGAAGTATTTTGGCTTCAAAAAAGTTGAAAATCTTCATGAAAAGATTTTGGCCTCAAAAAAGTTGAACATTTTCATGAATTATTTTGGCTTCAAAAAAGTTGAAAATTTTCATGAAGTATTTCGGATTCAAAAAATTTGAACATTTCATGAAGTATTTTGGCTTCAAAAAAGTTGAAAATTTTTATGAAGTATTTCGGATTCAAAAAAGTTGAACATTTTCAAGACAGGATTTCGCCTTTAAAAAAGTCGAACATTTTCATGAAGTATTTCAGCTTCAAAAAAGTTGAAAATCTTCATGAAAAGTTTTCGGCTTCAAAAAAGTTGAACATTTTCATGAAGTATTTCAGCTTCAAAAAAGTTGAAAATCTTCATGAAAAGTTTTCGGCTTCAAAAAAGTCGAACATTTTCATGAAGTATTTCGGCTTCAAAAAAGTTGAAAATTTTCATGAAAAGATTTTTGCTTCAAAAAAGTTGAAAATTTTCATGAAGAATTTGAGCTTCAAAAAAGTTGAAAATTTTCACGACAGGATTTCGGCTTTAAAAAAGTCGAACATTTTCATGAAGTATTTCAGCTTCAAAAAAGTTGAAAATTTTCATGAAAAGATTTCGGCTTCAAAAAAGTTGAACATTTTCATGAAGTATTTTGGCTTCAAAAAAGTTGAAAATCTTCATGAAAAGATTTTGGCTTCAAAAAAGTTGAACATTTTCATGAAGTATTTCGGATTCAAAAAATTTGAACATTTCATGAAGTATTTTGGCTTCAAAAAAGTTGAAAATTTTTATGAAGTATTTCGGATTCAAAAAAGTTGAACATTTTCAAGACAGGATTTCGCCTTTAAAAAAGTCGAACATTTTCATGAAGTATTTCAGCTTCAAAAAAGTTGAAAATCTTCATGAAAAGTTTTCGGCTTCAAAAAAGTTGAACATTTTCATGAAGTATTTCAGCTTCAAAAAAGTTGAAAATTTTCATGAAGTATTTCGGATTAAAAAAAGTTGAAAATTTTCACGACAGGATTTCGGCTTTAAAAAAGTCGAACATTGTCATGAAGTATTTCGGCTTCAAAAAAGTTGAAAATTTTCTTGAAAATATTTCGGCTTCCAAAAAGTTGAAAATTTTCATGAAGTATTTGGGTTTCAAAAAAGTTGAAAATTTTCATGAAGTATTTTGGATTCAAAAAAGTTGAAAATTTTCACGACAGGATTTCGGCTTTAAAAAAGTCGAACATTTTCATGAAGTATTTCGGCTTCAAAAAAGTTGAAAATTTTCATGAAGTATTTCGGATTCAAAAAAGTTGAAAATTTTCATGAAAAGATTTTTGCTTCAAAAAAGTTTAAAATTTTCATGAAGAATTTGGGCTTCAAAAAAGTTGAAAATTTTCACGACAGGATTTCGGCTTCAAAAAAGTTGAACATTTTCATGAAGTATTTGGGATTCAAAAAAGTTGAAAATCTTCATGAAAAGTTTTCGGCTTCAAAAAAGTTGAACATTTTCATGAAGTATTTCGGATTCAAAAAAGTTGAAAAATTTCACGACAGGATTTCGGCTTTAAAAAAGTCGAACATTTTCATGAAATATTTCAGCTTCAAAAAAGTTGAAAATTTTCATGAAAAGATTTCGGCTTCAAAAAAGTTGAAAATTTTCATGAAGTATATGGGTTTCAAAAAAGTTGAAAATTTTCATGAAGTATTTCGGATTAAAAAAAGTTGAAAATTTTCACGACAGGATTTCGGCTTTAAAAAAGTCGAACATTTTCATGAAGTATTTCGGCTTCAAAAATGTTGAAAATTTTCATGAAGTATTTCGGATTCAAAAAAGTTGAAAATTTTCACGACAGGATTTCGGCTTTAAAAAAGTCGAACATTTTCATGAAGTATTTCGGCTTCAAAAATGTTGAAAATTTTCATGAAGTATTTCGGATTCAAAAAAGTTGAAAATTTTCATGAAAAGATTTCGGCTTCAAAAAAGTTGAAAATTTTCATGAAAAGATTTCGGCTTCAAAAAAGTTGAACATTTCCATGAAGTATTTTGGCTTCAAAAAAGTTGAAAATCTTCATGAAAAGATTTTGGCCTCAAAAAAGTTGAACATTTTCATGAATTATTTTGGCTTCAAAAAAGTTGAAAATTTTCATGAAGTATTTCGGATTCAAAAAATTTGAACATTTCATGAAGTATTTTGGCTTCAAAAAAGTTGAAAATTTTTATGAAGTATTTCGGATTCAAAAAAGTTGAACATTTTCAAGACAGGATTTCGCCTTTAAAAAAGTCGAACATTTTCATGAAGTATTTCAGCTTCAAAAAAGTTGAAAATCTTCATGAAAAGTTTTCGGCTTCAAAAAAGTTGAACATTTTCATGAAGTATTTCAGCTTCAAAAAAGTTGAAAATTTTCATGAAGTATTTCGGATTAAAAAAAGTTGAAAATTTTCACGACAGGATTTCGGCTTTAAAAAAGTCGAACATTGTCATGAAGTATTTCGGCTTCAAAAAAGTTGAAAATTTTCTTGAAAATATTTCGGCTTCCAAAAAGTTGAAAATTTTCATGAAGTATTTGGGTTTCAAAAAAGTTGAAAATTTTCATGAAGTATTTTGGATTCAAAAAAGTTGAAAATTTTCACGACAGGATTTCGGCTTTAAAAAAGTCGAACATTTTCATGAAGTATTTCGGCTTCAAAAAAGTTGAAAATTTTCATGAAGTATTTCGGATTCAAAAAAGTTGAAAATTTTCATGAAAAGATTTTTGCTTCAAAAAAGTTTAAAATTTTCATGAAGAATTTGGGCTTCAAAAAAGTTGAAAATTTTCACGACAGGATTTCGGCTTCAAAAAAGTTGAACATTTTCATGAAGTATTTGGGATTCAAAAAAGTTGAAAATCTTCATGAAAAGTTTTCGGCTTCAAAAAAGTTGAACATTTTCATGAAGTATTTCGGATTCAAAAAAGTTGAAAAATTTCACGACAGGATTTCGGCTTTAAAAAAGTCGAACATTTTCATGAAATATTTCAGCTTCAAAAAAGTTGAAAATTTTCATGAAAAGATTTCGGCTTCAAAAAAGTTGAAAATTTTCATGAAGTATATGGGTTTCAAAAAAGTTGAAAATTTTCATGAAGTATTTCGGATTAAAAAAAGTTGAAAATTTTCACGACAGGATTTCGGCTTTAAAAAAGTCGAACATTTTCATGAAGTATTTCGGCTTCAAAAATGTTGAAAATTTTCATGAAGTATTTCGGATTCAAAAAAGTTGAAAATTTTCACGACAGGATTTCGGCTTTAAAAAAGTCGAACATTTTCATGAAGTATTTCGGCTTCAAAAATGTTGAAAATTTTCATGAAGTATTTCGGATTCAAAAAAGTTGAAAATTTTCATGAAAAGATTTCGGCTTCAAAAAAGTTGAAAATTTTCATGAAAAGATTTCGGCTTCAAAAAAGTTGAACATTTCCATGAAGTATTTTGGCTTCAAAAAAGTTGAAAATCTTCATGAAAAGATTTTGGCCTCAAAAAAGTTGAACATTTTCATGAATTATTTTGGCTTCAAAAAAGTTGAAAATTTTCATGAAGTATTTCGGATTCAAAAAATTTGAACATTTCATGAAGTATTTTGGCTTCAAAAAAGTTGAAAATTTTTATGAAGTATTTCGGATTCAAAAAAGTTGAACATTTTCAAGACAGGATTTCGCCTTTAAAAAAGTCGAACATTTTCATGAAGTATTTCAGCTTCAAAAAAGTTGAAAATCTTCATGAAAAGTTTTCGGCTTCAAAAAAGTTGAACATTTTCATGAAGTATTTCAGCTTCAAAAAAGTTGAAAATCTTCATGAAAAGTTTTCGGCTTCAAAAAAGTCGAACATTTTCATGAAGTATTTCGGCTTCAAAAAAGTTGAAAATTTTCATGAAAAGATTTTTGCTTCAAAAAAGTTGAAAATTTTCATGAAGAATTTGAGCTTCAAAAAAGTTGAAAATTTTCACGACAGGATTTCGGCTTTAAAAAAGTCGAACATTTTCATGAAGTATTTCAGCTTCAAAAAAGTTGAAAATTTTCATGAAAAGATTTCGGCTTCAAAAAAGTTGAAAATTTTCATGAAAAGATTTCGGCTTCAAAAAAGTTGAACATTTTCATGAAGTATTTTGGCTTCAAAAAAGTTGAAAATCTTCATGAAAAGATTTTGGCTTCAAAAAAGTTGAACATTTTCATGAAGTATTTCGGATTCAAAAAATTTGAACATTTCATGAAGTATTTTGGCTTCAAAAAAGTTGAAAATTTTTATGAAGTATTTCGGATTCAAAAAAGTTGAACATTTTCAAGACAGGATTTCGCCTTTAAAAAAGTCGAACATTTTCATGAAGTATTTCAGCTTCAAAAAAGTTGAAAATCTTCATGAAAAGTTTTCGGCTTCAAAAAAGTTGAACATTTTCATGAAGTATTTCAGCTTCAAAAAAGTTGAAAATTTTCATGAAGTATTTCGGATTAAAAAAAGTTGAAAATTTTCACGACAGGATTTCGGCTTTAAAAAAGTCGAACATTGTCATGAAGTATTTCGGCTTCAAAAAAGTTGAAAATTTTCTTGAAAATATTTCGGCTTCCAAAAAGTTGAAAATTTTCATGAAGTATTTGGGTTTCAAAAAAGTTGAAAATTTTCATGAAGTATTTTGGATTCAAAAAAGTTGAAAATTTTCACGACAGGATTTCGGCTTTAAAAAAGTCGAACATTTTCATGAAGTATTTCGGCTTCAAAAAAGTTGAAAATTTTCATGAAGTATTTCGGATTCAAAAAAGTTGAAAATTTTCATGAAAAGATTTTTGCTTCAAAAAAGTTTAAAATTTTCATGAAGAATTTGGGCTTCAAAAAAGTTGAAAATTTTCACGACAGGATTTCGGCTTCAAAAAAGTTGAACATTTTCATGAAGTATTTGGGATTCAAAAAAGTTGAAAATCTTCATGAAAAGTTTTCGGCTTCAAAAAAGTTGAACATTTTCATGAAGTATTTCGGATTCAAAAAAGTTGAAAAATTTCACGACAGGATTTCGGCTTTAAAAAAGTCGAACATTTTCATGAAATATTTCAGCTTCAAAAAAGTTGAAAATTTTCATGAAAAGATTTCGGCTTCAAAAAAGTTGAAAATTTTCATGAAGTATATGGGTTTCAAAAAAGTTGAAAATTTTCATGAAGTATTTCGGATTAAAAAAAGTTGAAAATTTTCACGACAGGATTTCGGCTTTAAAAAAGTCGAACATTTTCATGAAGTATTTCGGCTTCAAAAATGTTGAAAATTTTCATGAAGTATTTCGGATTCAAAAAAGTTGAAAATTTTCACGACAGGATTTCGGCTTTAAAAAAGTCGAACATTTTCATGAAGTATTTCGGCTTCAAAAATGTTGAAAATTTTCATGAAGTATTTCGGATTCAAAAAAGTTGAAAATTTTCATGAAAAGATTTCGGCTTCAAAAAAGTTGAAAATTTTCATGAAAAGATTTCGGCTTCAAAAAAGTTGAACATTTCCATGAAGTATTTTGGCTTCAAAAAAGTTGAAAATCTTCATGAAAAGATTTTGGCCTCAAAAAAGTTGAACATTTTCATGAATTATTTTGGCTTCAAAAAAGTTGAAAATTTTCATGAAGTATTTCGGATTCAAAAAATTTGAACATTTCATGAAGTATTTTGGCTTCAAAAAAGTTGAAAATTTTTATGAAGTATTTCGGATTCAAAAAAGTTGAACATTTTCAAGACAGGATTTCGCCTTTAAAAAAGTCGAACATTTTCATGAAGTATTTCAGCTTCAAAAAAGTTGAAAATCTTCATGAAAAGTTTTCGGCTTCAAAAAAGTTGAACATTTTCATGAAGTATTTCAGCTTCAAAAAAGTTGAAAATTTTCATGAAGTATTTCGGATTAAAAAAAGTTGAAAATTTTCACGACAGGATTTCGGCTTTAAAAAAGTCGAACATTGTCATGAAGTATTTCGGCTTCAAAAAAGTTGAAAATTTTCTTGAAAATATTTCGGCTTCCAAAAAGTTGAAAATTTTCATGAAGTATTTGGGTTTCAAAAAAGTTGAAAATTTTCATGAAGTATTTTGGATTCAAAAAAGTTGAAAATTTTCACGACAGGATTTCGGCTTTAAAAAAGTCGAACATTTTCATGAAGTATTTCGGCTTCAAAAAAGTTGAAAATTTTCATGAAGTATTTCGGATTCAAAAAAGTTGAAAATTTTCATGAAAAGATTTTTGCTTCAAAAAAGTTTAAAATTTTCATGAAGAATTTGGGCTTCAAAAAAGTTGAAAATTTTCACGACAGGATTTCGGCTTCAAAAAAGTTGAACATTTTCATGAAGTATTTGGGATTCAAAAAAGTTGAAAATCTTCATGAAAAGTTTTCGGCTTCAAAAAAGTTGAACATTTTCATGAAGTATTTCGGATTCAAAAAAGTTGAAAAATTTCACGACAGGATTTCGGCTTTAAAAAAGTCGAACATTTTTATGAAATATTTCAGCTTCAAAAAAGTTGAAAATTTTCATGAAAAGATTTCGGCTTCAAAAAAGTTGAAAATTTTCATGAAGTATATGGGTTTCAAAAAAGTTGAAAATTTTCATGAAGTATTTCGGATTAAAAAAAGTTGAAAATTTTCACGACAGGATTTCGGCTTTAAAAAAGTCGAACATTTTCATGAAGTATTTCGGCTTCAAAAATGTTGAAAATTTTCATGAAGTATTTCGGATTCAAAAAAGTTGAAAATTTTCACGACAGGATTTCGGCTTTAAAAAAGTCGAACATTTTCATGAAGTATTTCGGCTTCAAAAATGTTGAAAATTTTCATGAAGTATTTCGGATTCAAAAAAGTTGAAAATTTTCATGAAAAGATTTCGGCTTCAAAAAAGTTGAAAATTTTCATGAAAAGATTTCGGCTTCAAAAAAGTTGAACATTTCCATGAAGTATTTTGGCTTCAAAAAAGTTGAAAATCTTCATGAAAAGATTTTGGCCTCAAAAAAGTTGAACATTTTCATGAATTATTTTGGCTTCAAAAAAGTTGAAAATTTTCATGAAGTATTTCGGATTCAAAAAATTTGAACATTTCATGAAGTATTTTGGCTTCAAAAAAGTTGAAAATTTTTATGAAGTATTTCGGATTCAAAAAAGTTGAACATTTTCAAGACAGGATTTCGCCTTTAAAAAAGTCGAACATTTTCATGAAGTATTTCAGCTTCAAAAAAGTTGAAAATCTTCATGAAAAGTTTTCGGCTTCAAAAAAGTTGAACATTTTCATGAAGTATTTCAGCTTCAAAAAAGTTGAAAATCTTCATGAAAAGTTTTCGGCTTCAAAAAAGTCGAACATTTTCATGAAGTATTTCGGCTTCAAAAAAGTTGAAAATTTTCATGAAAAGATTTTTGCTTCAAAAAAGTTGAAAATTTTCATGAAGAATTTGAGCTTCAAAAAAGTTGAAAATTTTCACGACAGGATTTCGGCTTTAAAAAAGTCGAACATTTTCATGAAGTATTTCAGCTTCAAAAAAGTTGAAAATTTTCATGAAAAGATTTCGGCTTCAAAAAAGTTGAAAATTTTCATGAAAAGATTTCGGCTTCAAAAAAGTTGAACATTTTCATGAAGTATTTTGGCTTCAAAAAAGTTGAAAATCTTCATGAAAAGATTTCGGCTTTAAAAAAGTTGAACATTTTCATGAAGTATTTCGGATTCAAAAAATTTGAACATTTCATGAAGTATTTTGGCTTCAAAAAAGTTGAAAATTTTTATGAAGTATTTCGGATTCAAAAAAGTTGAACATTTTCAAGACAGGATTTCGCCTTTAAAAAAGTCGAACATTTTCATGAAGTATTTCAGCTTCAAAAAAGTTGAAAATCTTCATGAAAAGTTTTCGGCTTCAAAAAAGTTGAACATTTTCATGAAGTATTTCAGCTTCAAAAAAGTTGAAAATTTTCATGAAGTATTTCGGATTAAAAAAAGTTGAAAATTTTCACGACAGGATTTCGGCTTTAAAAAAGTCGAACATTGTCATGAAGTATTTCGGCTTCAAAAAAGTTGAAAATTTTCTTGAAAATATTTCGGCTTCCAAAAAGTTGAAAATTTTCATGAAGTATTTGGGTTTCAAAAAAGTTGAAAATTTTCATGAAGTATTTTGGATTCAAAAAAGTTGAAAATTTTCACGACAGGATTTCGGCTTTAAAAAAGTCGAACATTTTCATGAAGTATTTCGGCTTCAAAAAAGTTGAAAATTTTCATGAAGTATTTCGGATTCAAAAAAGTTGAAAATTTTCATGAAAAGATTTTTGCTTCAAAAAAGTTTAAAATTTTCATGAAGAATTTGGGCTTCAAAAAAGTTGAAAATTTTCACGACAGGATTTCGGCTTCAAAAAAGTTGAACATTTTCATGAAGTATTTGGGATTCAAAAAAGTTGAAAATTTTCACGACAGGTTTTCTGAGTCAAAAAAGTTGAAAATTTTCATGAAAAGATTTCGGCTTCAAAAAAGTTGAAAATTTTCATGAAAAGATTTCGGCTTCAAAAAAGTTGAACATTTTCATGAAGTATTTCAGCTTCAAAAAAGTTGAAAATTTTCATGAAGTATTTCGGATTCAAAAAAGTTGAAAAATTTCACGACAGGATTTCGGCTTTAAAAAAGTCGAACATTTTCATGAAATATTTCAGCTTCAAAAAAGTTGAAAATTTTCATGAAAAGATTTCGGCTTCAAAAAAGTTGAAAATTTTCATGAAGTATATGGGTTTCAAAAAAGTTGAAAATTTTCATGAAGTATTTCGGATTAAAAAAAGTTGAAAATTTTCACGACAGGATTTCGGCTTTAAAAAAGTCGAACATTTTCATGAAGTATTTCGGCTTCAAAAATGTTGAAAATTTTCATGAAGTATTTCGGATTCAAAAAAGTTGAAAATTTTCACGACAGGATTTCGGCTTTAAAAAAGTCGAACATTTTCATGAAGTATTTCGGCTTCAAAAATGTTGAAAATTTTCATGAAGTATTTCGGATTCAAAAAAGTTGAAAATTTTCATGAAAAGATTTCGGCTTCAAAAAAGTTGAAAATTTTCATGAAAAGATTTCGGCTTCAAAAAAGTTGAACATTTCCATGAAGTATTTTGGCTTCAAAAAAGTTGAAAATCTTCATGAAAAGATTTTGGCCTCAAAAAAGTTGAACATTTTCATGAATTATTTTGGCTTCAAAAAAGTTGAAAATTTTCATGAAGTATTTCGGATTCAAAAAATTTGAACATTTCATGAAGTATTTTGGCTTCAAAAAAGTTGAAAATTTTTATGAAGTATTTCGGATTCAAAAAAGTTGAACATTTTCAAGACAGGATTTCGCCTTTAAAAAAGTCGAACATTTTCATGAAGTATTTCAGCTTCAAAAAAGTTGAAAATCTTCATGAAAAGTTTTCGGCTTCAAAAAAGTTGAACATTTTCATGAAGTATTTCAGCTTCAAAAAAGTTGAAAATCTTCATGAAAAGTTTTCGGCTTCAAAAAAGTCGAACATTTTCATGAAGTATTTCGGCTTCAAAAAAGTTGAAAATTTTCATGAAAAGATTTTTGCTTCAAAAAAGTTGAAAATTTTCATGAAGAATTTGAGCTTCAAAAAAGTTGAAAATTTTCACGACAGGATTTCGGCTTTAAAAAAGTCGAACATTTTCATGAAGTATTTCAGCTTCAAAAAAGTTGAAAATTTTCATGAAAAGATTTCGGCTTCAAAAAAGTTGAAAATTTTCATGAAAAGATTTCGGCTTCAAAAAAGTTGAACATTTTCATGAAGTATTTTGGCTTCAAAAAAGTTGAAAATCTTCATGAAAAGATTTTGGCTTCAAAAAAATTGAACATTTTCATGAAGTATTTCGGATTCAAAAAATTTGAACATTTCATGAAGTATTTTGGCTTCAAAAAAGTTGAAAATTTTTATGAAGTATTTCGGATTCAAAAAAGTTGAACATTTTCAAGACAGGATTTCGCCTTTAAAAAAGTCGAACATTTTCATGAAGTATTTCAGCTTCAAAAAAGTTGAAAATCTTCATGAAAAGTTTTCGGCTTCAAAAAAGTTGAACATTTTCATGAAGTATTTCAGCTTCAAAAAAGTTGAAAATTTTCATGAAGTATTTCGGATTAAAAAAAGTTGAAAATTTTCACGACAGGATTTCGGCTTTAAAAAAGTCGAACATTGTCATGAAGTATTTCGGCTTCAAAAAAGTTGAAAATTTTCTTGAAAATATTTCGGCTTCCAAAAAGTTGAAAATTTTCATGAAGTATTTGGGTTTCAAAAAAGTTGAAAATTTTCATGAAGTATTTTGGATTCAAAAAAGTTGAAAATTTTCACGACAGGATTTCGGCTTTAAAAAAGTCGAACATTTTCATGAAGTATTTCGGCTTCAAAAAAGTTGAAAATTTTCATGAAGTATTTCGGATTCAAAAAAGTTGAAAATTTTCATGAAAAGATTTTTGTTTCAAAAAAGTTTAAAATTTTCATGAAGAATTTGGGCTTCAAAAAAGTTGAAAATTTTCACGACAGGATTTCGGCTTCAAAAAAGTTGAACATTTTCATGAAGTATTTGGGATTCAAAAAAGTTGAAAATTTTCACGACAGGTTTTCTGAGTCAAAAAAGTTGAAAATTTTCATGAAAAGATTTCGGCTTCAAAAAAGTTGAAAATTTTCATGAAAAGATTTCGGCTTCAAAAAAGTTGAACATTTTCATGAAGTATTTGGGATTCAAAAAAGTTGAAAATTTTCACGACAGGATTTCTGAGTCAAAAAAGTTGAAAATTTTCATGAAAAGATTTCGGCTTCAAAAAAGTTGAAAATTTTCATGAAACGATTTCGGCTTCAAAAAAGTTGAAAATTTTCATGAAAAGATTTCGGCTTCAAAAAAGTTGAACATTTTCATGAAGTATTTTGGCTTCAAAAAAGTTGAAAATCTTCATGAAAAGATTTTGGCTTCAAAAAAGTTGAACATTTTCATGAAGTATTTTGGCTTCAAAAAAGTTGAAAATTTTCATGAAATATTTCGGATTCAAAAAATTTGAACATTTCATGAAGTATTTTGGCTTAAAAAAAGTTGAAAATCTTCATGAAAAGTTTTCGGCTTCAAAAAAGTTGAACATTTTCATGAAGTATTTCAGCTTCAAAAAAGTTGAAAATTTTCATGAAGTATTTCGGATTCAAAAAAGTTGAAAATTTTCACGACAGGATTTCGGCTTTAAAAAAGTCGAACATTTTCATGAAATATTTCAGATTCAAAAAAGTTGAAAATTTTCATGAAAAGATTTCGGCTTCAAAAAAGTTGAAAATTTTCATGAAGTATATGGGTTTCAAAAAAGTTGAAAATTTTCATGAAGTATTTCGGATTCAAAAAAGTTGAAAATTTTCATGAAAAGATTTTTGCTTCAAAAAAGTTGAAAATTTTCATGAAGAATTTGGGCTTCAAAAAAGTCGAACATTTTCACGACAGGATTTCGGCTTTAAAAAAGTCGAACATTTTCATGAAGTATTTGGGATTCAAAAAAGTTTAAAATTTTCACGACAGGATTTTTGAGTCAAAAAAGTTGAAAATTTTCATGAAAAGATTTCGGCTTCAAAAAAGTTGAAAATTTTCATGAAAAGATTTCGGCTTCAAAAAAGTTGAAAATTTTCATGAAAAGATTTCGGCTTCAAAAAAGTTGAACATTTTCATGAAGTATTTTGGCTTCAAAAAAGTTGAAAATCTTCATGAAAAGATTTTGGCTTCAAAAAAGTTGAACATTTTCATGAAGTATTTTGGCTTCAAAAAAGTTGAAAATTTTCATGAAGTATTTCGGATTCAAAAAATTTGAACATTTCATGAAGTATTTTGGCTTCAAAAAAGTTGAAAATTTTTATGAAGTATTTTGGCTTCAAAAAAGTTGAAAATCTTCATGAAAAGATTTTGGCTTCAAAAAAGTTGAACATTTTCATGAAGTATTTTGGCTTCAAAAAAGTTGAAAATTTTCATGAAGTATTTCGGATTCAAAAAATTTGAACATTTCATGAAGTATTTTGGCTTAAAAAAAGTTGAAAATCTTCATGAAAAGTTTTCGGCTTCAAAAAAGTTGAACATTTTCATGAAGTATTTCAGCTTCAAAAAAGTTGAAAATTTTCATGAAGTATTTCGGATTCAAAAAAGTTGAAAATTTTCACGACAGGATTTCGGCTTTAAAAAAGTCGAACATTTTCATGAAATATTTCAGATTCAAAAAAGTTGAAAATTTTCATGAAAAGATTTCGGCTTCAAAAAAGTTGAAAATTTTCATGAAGTATATGGGTTTCAAAAAAGTTGAAAATTTTCATGAAGTATTTCGGATTCAAAAAAGTTGAAAATTTTCATGAAAAGATTTTTGCTTCAAAAAAGTTGAAAATTTTCATGAAGAATTTGGGCTTCAAAAAAGTCGAACATTTTCACGACAGGATTTCGGCTTTAAAAAAGTCGAACATTTTCATGAAGTGTTTGGGATTCAAAAAAGTTTAAAATTTTCACGACAGGATTTTTGAGTCAAAAAAGTTGAAAATTTTCATGAAAAGATTTCGGCTTCAAAAAAGTTGAAAAATTTTCATGAAAAGATTTCGGCTTCAAAAAAGTTGAAAATTTTCATGAAAAGATTTCGGCTTCAAAAAAGTTGAACATTTTCATGAAGTATTTTGGCTTCAAAAAAGTTGAAAATCTTCATGAAAAGATTTTGGCTTCAAAAAAGTTGAACATTTTCATGAAGTATTTTGGCTTCAAAAAAGTTGAAAATTTTCATGAAGTATTTCGGATTCAAAAAATTTGAACATTTCATGAAGTATTTTGGCTTCAAAAAAGTTGAAAATTTTTATGAAGTATTTCGGATTCAAAAAAGTTGAACATTTTCAAGACAGGATTTCGCCTTTAAAAAAGTCGAACATTTTCATGAAGTATTTCAGCTTTAAAAAAGTTGAAAATCTTCATGAAAAGTTTTCGGCTTCAAAAAAGTTGAACATTTTCATGAAGTATTTCAGCTTCAAAAAAGTTGAAAATTTTCATGAAAAGATTTCGGCTTCAAAAAAGTTGAAAATTTTCATGAAGTATTTGGGTTTAAAAAAAGTTGAAAATTTTCATGAAGTATTTTGGATTCAAAAAAGTTGAAAATTTTCACGACAGGATTTCGGCTTTAAAAAAGTCGAACATTTTCATGAAGTATTTCGGCTTCAAAAAAGTTGAAAATTTTCATGAAGTATTTCGGATTCAAAAAAGTTGAAAATTTTCATGAAAAGATTTTTGCTTCAAAAAAGTTGAAAATTTTCATGAAGAATTTGGGCTTCAAAAAAGTGTAAAATTTTCACGACAGGATTTCGGCTTTAAAAAAGTCGAACATTTTCATGAAGTATTTGGGATTCAAAAAAGTTGAAAATTTTCACGACAGGATTTCTGAGTCAAAAAAGTTGAAAATTTTCATGAAAAGATTTCGGCTTCAAAAAAGTTGAAAATTTTCATGAAAAGATTTCGGCTTCAAAAAAGTTGAACATTTTCATGAAGTATTTGGGATTCAAAAAAGTTGAAAATTTTCACGACAGGATTTCTGAGTCAAAAAAGTTGAAAATTTTCATGAAAAGATTTCGGCTTCAAAAAAGTTGAAAATTTTCATGAAACGATTTCGGCTTCAAAAAAGTTGAAAATCTTCATGAAAAGATTTTGGCTTCAAAAAAGTTGAACATTTTCATGAAGTATTTTGGCTTCAAAAAAGTTGAAAATTTTCATGAAGTATTTCGGATTCAAAAAATTTGAACATTTCATGAAGTATTTTGGCTTCAAAAAAGTTGAAAATCTTCATGAAAAGTTTTCGGCTTCAAAAAAGTTGAACATTTTCATGAAGTATTTCAGCTTCAAAAAAGTTGAAAATTTTCACGACAGGATTTCGGATTCAAAAAAGTTGAAAATCTTCATGAAAAGTTTTCGGCTTCAAAAAAGTTGAACATTTTCATGAAGTATTTCAGCTTCAAAAAAGTTGAACATTTTCAAGACAGGATTTCGGCTTTAAAAAAGTCAACCTTTTTCATGAAGTATTTCGGCTTTAAAAAAGTTGAACATTTTCATGAAAAGATTTCCGCTTCAAAAACGTTGAACATTTTCATGAAAAGATTTCGGATTCAAAAAAGTTGAAAATTTTCATGAAGTATTTCGAATTCAAAAAAGTCGAACATTTTCAAGACAGGATTTCGGCTTTAAAAAAGTCGACCATTTTCATGAAGTATTTCGGATTTAAAAAAGTTGCACATTTTCATGACAGGATTTCGGCTTGAAAAAAGTTGAACATTTTCATGAAGTATTTCGGATTCAAAAAAGTTGAAAATTTTCACGACAGGATTTCGGCTTTAAAAAAGTCGACCATTTTCATGAAGTATTTCAGCTTCAAAAAAGTTGAACATTTTCATGAAAAGATTTCGGCTTCAAAAAAGTTGAAAATTTTCATGAAAAGATTTCGGCTTCAAAAAAGTTGAAAATTTTCATGAAAAGATTTCGGCTTCAAAAAAGTTTAAAATTTTAATGGAAAGATTTCGGCTTCAAAAAAGTTTAAAATTTTCATGAAGTATTTCGGATTCAAAAAAGTTGAAAATTTTCATGAAGTATTTCGGATTCAAAAAAGTTGAACATTTTCATGAAAAGATTTCGGCTTCAAAAAAGTTGAACATTTTCATGAAAAGATTTCGGCTTCAAAAAAGTTGAACATTTTCATGAAAAGATTTCGGCTTCAAAAAAGTTGAACATTTTCATGAAAAGATTTCGGCTTCAAAAAAGTTGAACATTTTCATGAAAAGATTTCGGATTCAAAAAAGTTGAACATTTTCATGAAGTATTTTATCTTCAAAAAGTTGAACATTTTCATGACAGGATTTCGGCTTAAAAAAAATGAATATTTTAATGGAAAAATTTCGGCTTCAAAAAAGTTGAAAATTTTCATGAAGTATTTCAGATTCAAAAAAGTTGAAAATTTTCACGACAGGATTTCAGCTTTAGAAAAGTTGAAAATTTTAATGAAGTATTTCAGATTCAAAAAAGTTGAACATTTTCATGAAAAGATTTCGGCTTCAAAAAAGTTGAAAATTTCAATGGAAAGATTTCGGCTTCAAAAAAGTTGAAAATTTTCTTGAAGTATGTCGGATTCAAAAAAGTTGAAAATTTTCATGCAGTATTTCGGATTCAAAAAAGTTGAAAATTTTCATGAAGAAATTCGGCTTCAAAAAAGTTTTCGTAAGGGGGAGGTGTTTCATCTTTTTTCAACTTTTTCGTGAGGGGGGGTGTTTCGTCATTTTTCAACTTTTTCGTAAGGGGGGGTGTTTCGTCTTTTTTCAACTTTTTCGTGAGGGGGGTGGGTCAATTGAAAGTATTCATGAAGAAATTCGGCTTCAAAAAAGTTGAAAATTTTCATGAAGTATTTGGGCTTCAAAAAAGTTGAAAATTTTCATGAAGAAATTCGGATTCAAAAAAGTTTTCGCAAGGGTGTTTCGTCTTTTTTCAACTTTTTCGTAAGAGGGGTGTGTTTCGTCTTTTTTCAACTTTTTCGTGAGGGGGGTGGGTCAATTGAAAATATTCATGAAGAAATTCAACTTCAAAAAAGTTGAAAATTTTCATGAAGTATTTAGGCTTCAAAAAAGTTGAAAATTTTCATGAAGAAATTCGGCTTCAAAAAAGTTTTCGCAAGGGGGGGGTGTTTCGTATTTTTTCAACTTTTTCCTAAGGGGGGGGTGTTTCGTCTTTTTTCAACTTTTTCGTGAGGGGGGGGTGTTTCGTCTTTTTTCAACTTTTTCGTAAGAGGAGGGTGTTTCGTCTTTTTTCAACTTTTTCGTGAGGGGGGTGGGTCAATTGAAAATATTCATGAAGAAATTCGGCTTCAAAAAAGTTAAAAATTTTCATGAAGTATTTGGGCTTCAAAAGTGTTTAAAATTTTCATGAAGAAATTCGGCTTCAAAAAGGTTGAAAATATTCATGAAGAAATTCGGCTTCAAAAAAGTTTAAAATTTTCATGAAGTATTTAGGCTTCAAAAAAGTTGAAAATTTTCATGAAGAAATTCGGCTTCAAAAAAGTTTTCGTAAGGGGGAGGTGTTTCGTCTTTTTTCAAATTTTTCGTGAGGGGGGGTGTTTCGTCTTTTTTCAACTTTTTCGTAAGGGGGGGTGTTTCGTGTTTTTTCAACTTTTTCGTAAGGTGGGGGTGTTTCGTCTTTTTTCAACTTTTTCGTAAGAGGGGGGTGTTTCGTCTTTTTTCAACTTTTTCGTGAGGGGGGTGGGTCAATTGAAAGTATTCATGAAGAAATTCGGCTTCAAAAAGGTTGAAAATTTTCATGAAGTATTTGGGCTTCAAAAAAGTTGAAAATTTTCATGAAGAAATTCGGATTCAAAAAAGTTTTCGCAAGGGTGTTTCGTCTTTTTTCAACTTTTTCGTAAGAGGGGTGTGTTTCGTCTTTTTTCAACTATTTCGTGAGGGGGGTGGGTCAATTGAAAATATTCATGAAGAAATTCAACTTCAAAAAAGTTGAAAATTTTCATGAAGTATTTCGGCTTCAAAAAAGTTGAAAATTTTCATGAAGAAATTCGGCTTCAAAAAAGTTTTCGTAAGGGGGAGGTGTTTCATCTTTTTTCAACTTTTTCGTGAGGGGGGGTGTTTCGTCTTTTTTCAACTTTTTCGTAAGGGGGGGTGTTTCGTCTTTTTTCAACTTTTTCGTGAGGGGGGTGGGTCAATTGAAAGTATTCATGAAGAAATTCGGATTCAAAAAAGTTTTCGCAAGGGTGTTTCGTCTTTTTTCAACTTTTTCGTAAGAGGGTGGTGTTTCGTCTTTTTTCAACTTTTTCGTGAGGGGGTGGGTCAATTGAAAGTATTCATGAAGAAATTCGGCTTCAAAAAAGTTGAAAATTTTCATGAAGTATTTGGGCTTCAAAAAAGTTGAAAATTTTCATGAAGAAATTCGGCTTCAAAAAAGTTTTCGCAAGGGGGGGGTGTTTCGTATTTTTTCAACTTTTTCCTAAGGGGGGGGTGTTTAGTCTTTTTTCAACTTTTTCGTGAGGGGGGGGTGTTTCGTCTTTTTTCAACTTTTTCGTAAGAGGGGGGTGTTTCGTCTTTTTTCAACTTTTTCGTGAGGGGGGTGGGTCAATTGAAAATATTCATGAAGAAATTCGGCTTCAAAAAAGTTAAAAATTTTCATGAAGTATTTGGGCTTCAAAAAAGTTTAAAATTTTCATGAAGAAATTCGGCTTGAAAAAGGTTGAAAATATTCATGAAGAAATTCGGCTTCAAAAAAGTTTAAAATTTTCATGAAGTATTTAGGCTTCAAAAAAGTTGAAAATTTTCATGAAGAAATTCGGCTTCAAAAAAGTTTTCGTAAGGGGGAGGTGTTTCGTCTTTTTTCAAATTTTTCGTGAGGGGGGGTGTTTCGTCTTTTTTCAACTTTTTCGTAAGGGGGGGTGTTTCGTGTTTTTTCAACTTTTTCGTAAGGTGGGGGTGTTTCGTCTTTTTTCAACTTTTTCGTAAGAGGGGGGTGTTTCGTCTTTTTTCAACTTTTTCGTGAGGGGGGTGGGTCAATTGAAAGTATTCATGAAGAAATTCGGCTTCAAAAAAGTTGAAGATTTTCATGAAGTATTTGGGCTTCAAAAAAGTTGAAAATTTTCATGAAGAAATTCGGCTTCAAAAAGGTTGAAAATATTCATGAAGAAATTCGGCTTCAAAAAAGTTTAAAATTTTCATGAAGTATTGAGGCTTCAAAAAAGTTTAAAATTTTCATGAAGAAATTCGGCTTCAAAAAAGTTTTCGTAAGGGGGAGGTGTTTCGTCTTTTTTCAATTTTTCGTGAGGGGGGGTGTTTCGTCTTTTTTCAACTTTTTCGTAAGGGGGGGTGTTTCGTCTTTTTTCAACTTTTTCGTGAGGGGGGGTGGGTCAATTGAAAATATTCATGAAGAAATTTGTCTTCAAAAAAGATGAAAATTTTCATGAAGTATTTAGGCTTCAAAAAAGTTTAAAATTTTCATGAAGAAATTCGGCTTCAAAAAGGTTGAAAATATTCATGAAGAAATTCGGCTTCAAAAAAGTTTAAAATTTTCATGAAGTATTGAGGCTTCAAAAAAGTTTAAAATTTTCATGAAGAAATTCGGCTTCAAAAAAGTTTTCGTAACTGGGAGGTGTTTCGTCTTTTTTCAACTTTTTCGTGAGGGGGGGTGTTTCGTCTTTTTTCAACTTTTTCGAAAGGGGGGGGTGTTTCGTCTTTTTTCAACTTTTTCGTAAGAGGGGGGTGTTTCGTCTTTTTTCAACTTTTTCGTGAGGGGGGTGGGTCAATTGAAAGTATTCATGAAGAAATTCGGCTTCAAAAAAGTTGAAGATTTTCATGAAGTATTTGGGCTTCAAAAAAGTTGAAAACTTTCATTAAGAAATTCGGCTTCAAAAAAGTTTTCGCAAGGGTCGGGTGTTTCGTCTTTTTTCAACTTTTTCGTAAGGGGGGGGTGTTTCGTCTTTTTTCAACTTTTTCGTAAGAGGGGGGTGTTTCGTCTTTTTTCAACTTTTTCGTGAGGGGGGGTGGGTCAATTGAAAATATTCATGAAGAAATTCGGCTTCAAAAAAGTTGAAATTTTTCATGAAGTATTTGGGCTTCAAAAAATTTAAAATTTTCATTAAGAAATTCGTCTTCAAAAAAGTTTAAAATTTTCATGAAGTATTTGGGCTTGAAATTTTTTTTAAATTTTCATGAAGAAATTCGGCTTCAAAAAAGTTGAAAATTTTCATGAAGAAATTCGGCTTCAAAAAAGTTGAAAATTTTCATGAAGTATTTGGGCTTCAAAAAAGTTGAAAATTTTCATTAAGAAATTCGTCTTCAAAAAAGTTGAAAATTTTCATGAAGTATTTGGGCTTGAAATTTTTTTTAAATTTTCATGAAGAAATTCGGCTTCAAAAAAGTTTAAAATTTTCATGAAGAAATTCGGCTTCAAAAAAGTTGAAAATTTTCATGAAGCATTTGGGCTTGAAATTTTTTTTAAATTTTCATGAAGAAATTCGGCTTCAAAAAAGTTTAAAATTTTCATGAAGTATTTGGGCTTGAAATTTTTTTTAAATTTTCATGAAGAAATTCGGCTTCAAAAAAGTTTTCGCAAGGGGGGGGGGTGTTTCGTCTTTTTTCAACTTTTTCGTAAGGGGGGGGTGTGTCGTCTTTTTTCAACTTTTTCGTTAGCGGGGGTGGGTCAATTGAAAATATTCATGAAGAAATTTGGCTTCAAAAAAGATGAAAATTTTCATGAAGTATTTGGGCTTCAAAAAAGTTGAAAATTTTCATGAAGAAATTCGGCTTCAAAAAAGTTGAAAATTTTCATGAAGTATTTGGGCTTCAAAAAAGTTGAAAATTTTCATTAAGAAATTCGGCTTCAAAAAAGTTTAAAATTTTCATGAAGAAATTCGGCTTCAAAAAAGTTGAAAATTTTCATGAAGTATTTGGGCTTGAAATTTTTTTTAAATTTTCATGAAGAAATTCGGCTTCAAAAAAGTTGAAAATTTTCATGAAGAAATTCGGCTTCAAAAAAGTTTAAAATTTTCATGAAGTATTTGGGATTCAAAAAAGTTGAAAATTTTCATTAAGAAATTCGTCTTCAAAAAAGTTTAAAATTTTCATGAAGTATTTGGGCTTGAAATTTTTTTTAAATTTTCATGAAGAAATTCGGCTTCAAAAAAGTTTAAAATTTTCATGAAGAAATTCGGCTTCAAAACAGTTGAAAATTTTCATGAAGTATTTGGGCTTCAAAAAATTTTAAAATTTTCATGAAGAAATTCGGCTTCAAAAAAGTTTTCGCAAGGGGGGGGTGTTTCGTCTTTTTTCAACTTTTTCGTAAGGGGGGGGTGTTTCGTCTTTTTTCAACTTTTTCGTTAGCGGGGGTGGGTCAATTGAAAATATTCATGAAGAAATTTGGCTTCAAAAAAGATGAAAATTTTCATGAAGTATTTGGGCTTCAAAAAAGTTGAAAATTTTCATGAAGAAATTCGGCTTCAAAAAAGTTGAAAATTTTCATGAAGTATTTGGGCTTCAAAAAAGTTGAAAATTTTCATTAAGAAATTCGGCTTCAAAAAAGTTTAAAATTTTCATGAAGAAATTCGGCTTCAAAAAAGTTGAAAATTTTCATGAAGTATTTGGGCTTGAAATTTTTTTTAAATTTTCATGAAGAAATTCGGCTTCAAAAAAGTTTAAAATTTTCTTGAAGAAATTCGGCTTCAAAACAGTTGAAAATTTTCATGAAGTATTTGGGCTCCAAAAAAGTTGAAAACTTTCATTAAGAAATTCGGCTTCAAAAAAGTTTTCGCAAGGGGGGGGTGTTTCGTCTTTTTTCAACTTTTTCGTAAGGGGGGGGTGTTTCGTCTTTTTTCAACTTTTTCGTAAGAGGGGGGTGTTTCGTCTTTTTTCAACTTTTTCGTGAGGGGGGGTGGGTCAATTGAAAATATTCATGAAGAAATTCGGCTTCAAAAAAGTTGAAATTTTTCATGAAGTATTTGGGCTTCAAAAAATTTAAAATTTTCATTAAGAAATTCGGCTTCAAAAAAGTTTAAAATTTTCATGAAGAAATTCGGCTTCAAAAAAGTTGAAAATTTTCATGAAGTATTTGGACTTGAAATTTTTTTTAAATTTTCATGAAGAAATTCGGCTTCAAAAAAGTTGAAAATTTTCATGAAGAAATTCGCCTTCAAAAAAGTTGAAAATTTTCATGAAGTATTTGGGCTTCAAAAAAGTTGAAAATTTTCATTAAGAAATTCGGCTTCAAAAAAGTTTTCGCAAGGGGGGGGTGTTTCGTCTTTTTTCAACTTTTTCGTAAGGGGGGGGTGTGTCGTCTTTTTTCAACTTTTTCGTTAGCGGGGGTGGGTCAATTGAAAATATTCATGAAGAAATTTGGCTTCAAAAAAGATGAAAATTTTCATGAAGTATTTGGGCTTCAAAAAAGTTGAAAATTTTCATGAAGAAATTCGGCTTCAAAAAAGTTGAAAATTTTCATGAAGTATTTGGGCTTCAAAAAAGTTGAAAATTTTCATTAAGAAATTCGGCTTCAAAAAAGTTGAAAATTTTCATGAAGAAATTCGGCTTCAAAAAAGTTGAAAATTTTCATGAAGTATTTGGGCTTGAAATTTTTTTTAAATTTTCATGAAGAAATTCGGCTTCAAAAAAGTTGAAAATTTTCATGAAGTATTTGGGCTTCAAAAAAGTTGAAAATTTTCATTAAGAAATTCGTCTTCAAAAAAGTTTAAAATTTTCATGAAGAAATTCGGCTTCAAAAAAGTTTTCGTAAGGGGAGGTGTTTCGTCTTTTTTCAACTTTTTCGTGAGGGGGGGTGTTTCGTCTTTTTTCAACTTTTTCGTAAGGGGGGGGTGTGTCGTCTTTTTTCAACTTTTTCGTTAGCGGGGGTGGGTCAATTGAAAATATTCATGAAGAAATTTGGCTTCAAAAAAGATGAAAATTTTCATGAAGTATTTGGGCTTCAAAAAAGTTGAAAATTTTCATGAAGAAATTCGGCTTCAAAAAAGTTGAAAATTTTCATGAAGTATTTGGGCTTCAAAAAAGTTGAAAATTTTCATTAAGAAATTCGGCTTCAAAAAAGTTGAAAATTTTCATGAAGAAATTCGGCTTCAAAAAAGTTGAAATTTTTCATGAAGTATTTGGGCTTCAAAAAATTTAAAATTTTCATTAAGAAATTCGTCTTCAAAAAAGTTTAAAATTTTCATGAAGTATTTGGGCTTGAAATTTTTTTTAAATTTTCATGAAGAAATTCGGCTTCAAAAAAGTTGAAAATTTTCATGAAGAAATTCGGCTTCAAAAAAGTTCAAAATTTTCATGAAGTATTTGGGCTTCAAAAAAGTTGAAAATTTTCATTAAGAAATTCGTCTTCAAAAAAGTTTAAAATTTTCATGAAGTATTTGGGCTTGAAATTTTTTTTAAATTTTCATGAAGAAATTCGGCTTCAAAAAAGTTTAAAATTTTCATGAAGAAATTCGGCTTCAAAAAAGTTGAAAATTTTCATGAAGCATTTGGGCTTGAAATTTTTTTTAAATTTTCATGAAGAAATTCGGCTTCAAAAAAGTTTAAAATTTTCATGAAGTATTTGGGCTTGAAATTTTTTTTAAATTTTCATGAAGAAATTCGGCTTCAAAAAAGTTTTCGCAAGGGGGGGGGTGTTTCGTCTTTTTTCAACTTTTTCGTAAGGGGGGGGTGTGTCGTCTTTTTTCAACTTTTTCGTTAGCGGGGGTGGGTCAATTGAAAATATTCATGAAGAAATTTGGCTTCAAAAAAGATGAAAATTTTCATGAAGTATTTGGGCTTCAAAAAAGTTGAAAATTTTCATGAAGAAATTCGGCTTCAAAAAAGTTGAAAATTTTCATGAAGTATTTGGGCTTCAAAAAAGTTGAAAATTTTCATTAAGAAATTCGGCTTCAAAAAAGTTTAAAATTTTCATGAAGAAATTCGGCTTCAAAAAAGTTGAAAATTTTCATGAAGTATTTGGGCTTGAAATTTTTTTTAAATTTTCATGAAGAAATTCGGCTTCAAAAAAGTTGAAAATTTTCATGAAGAAATTCGGCTTCAAAAAAGTTTAAAATTTTCATGAAGTATTTGGGATTCAAAAAAGTTGAAAATTTTCATTAAGAAATTCGTCTTCAAAAAAGTTTAAAATTTTCATGAAGTATTTGGGCTTGAAATTTTTTTTAAATTTTCATGAAGAAATTCGGCTTCAAAAAAGTTTAAAATTTTCATGAAGAAATTCGGCTTCAAAACAGTTGAAAATTTTCATGAAGTATTTGGGCTTCAAAAAAGTTGAAAATTTTCATGAAGAAATTCGGCTTCAAAAAAGTTTTCGCAAGGGGGGGGTGTTTCGTCTTTTTTCAACTTTTTCGTAAGGGGGGGGTGTTTCGTCTTTTTTCAACTTTTTCGTTAGCGGGGGTGGGTCAATTGAAAATATTCATGAAGAAATTTGGCTTCAAAAAAGATGAAAATTTTCATGAAGTATTTGGGCTTCAAAAAAGTTGAAAATTTTCATGAAGAAATTCGGCTTCAAAAAAGTTGAAAATTTTCATGAAGTATTTGGGCTTCAAAAAATTTGAAAATTTTCATTAAGAAATTCGGCTTCAAAAAAGTTTAAAATTTTCATGAAGAAATTCGGCTTCAAAAAAGTTGAAAATTTTCATGAAGTATTTGGGCTTGAAATTTTTTTTAAATTTTCATGAAGAAATTCGGCTTCAAAAAAGTTGAAAATTTTCATGAAGAAATTCGGCTTCAAAAAAGTTGAAAATTTTCATGAAGTATTTGGGCTTCAAAAAAGTTGAAAATTTTCATTAAGAAATTCGTCTTATAAAAAGTTTAAAATTTTCATGAAGAAATTCGGCTTCAAAAAAGTTTAAAATTTTCTTGAAGAAATTCGGCTTCAAAACAGTTGAAAATTTTCATGAAGTATTTGGGCTCCAAAAAAGTTGAAAACTTTCATTAAGAAATTCGGCTTCAAAAAAGTTTTCGCAAGGGGGGGGTGTTTCGTCTTTTTTCAACTTTTTCGTAAGGGGGGGGTGTTTCGTCTTTTTTCAACTTTTTCGTAAGAGGGGGGTGTTTCGTCTTTTTTCAACTTTTTCGTGAGGGGGGGTGGGTCAATTGAAAATATTCATGAAGAAATTCGGCTTCAAAAAAGTTGAAATTTTTCATGAAGTATTTGGGCTTCAAAAAATTTAAAATTTTCATTAAGAAATTCGGCTTCAAAAAAGTTTAAAATTTTCATGAAGAAATTCGGCTTCAAAAAAGTTGAAAATTTTCATGAAGTATTTGGACTTGAAATTTTTTTTAAATTTTCATGAAGAAATTCGGCTTCAAAAAAGTTGAAAATTTTCATGAAGAAATTCGGCTTCAAAAAAGTTGAAAATTTTCATGAAGTATTTGGGCTTCAAAAAAGTTGAAAATTTTCATTAAGAAATTCGGCTTCAAAAAAGTTTAAAATTTTCATGAAGAAATTCGGCTTCAAAAAAGTTAAAAATTTTCATGAAGAAATTCGGCTTCAAAACAGTGGAAAATTTTCATGAAGTATTTGGGCTTCAAAAAAGTTGAAAATTTTCATGAAGAAATTCGGCTTCAAAAAAGTTTTCGCAAGGGGGGGGGTGTTTCGTCTTTTTTCAACTTTTTCGTAAGGGGGGGGTGTGTCGTCTTTTTTCAACTTTTTCGTTAGCGGGGGTGGGTCAATTGAAAATATTCATGAAGAAATTTGGCTTCAAAAAAGATGAAAATTTTCATGAAGTATTTGGGCTTCAAAAAAGTTGAAAATTTTCATGAAGAAATTCGGCTTCAAAAAAGTTGAAAATTTTCATGAAGTATTTGGGCTTCAAAAAAGTTGAAAATTTTCATTAAGAAATTCGGCTTCAAAAAAGTTTAAAATTTTCATGAAGAAATTCGGCTTCAAAAAAGTTGAAAATTTTCATGAAGTATTTGGGCTTGAATTTTTTTTTAAATTTTCATGAAGAAATTCGGCTTCAAAAAAGTTGAAAATTTTCATGAAGAAATTCGGCTTCAAAAAAGTTGAAAATTTTCATGAAGTATTTGGGCTTCAAAAAAGTTGAAAATTTTCATGAAGAAATTCGGCTTCAAAAAAGTTGAAAATTTTCATGAAGTATTTGGGCTTCAAAAAAGTTGAAAATTTTCATTAAGAAATTCGGCTTCAAAAAAGTTTAAAATTTTCATGAAGAAATTCGGCTTCAAAAAAGTTGAAAATTTTCATGAAGTATTTGGGCTTGAAATTCTTTTTAAATTTTCATGAAGAAATTCGGCTTCAAAAAAGTTGAAAATTTTCATGAAGAAATTCGGCTTCAAAAAAGTTGAAAATTTTCATGAAGTATTTGGGCTTCAAAAAAGTTGAAAATTTTCATTAAGAAATTCGTCTTCAAAAAAGTTTAAAATTTTCATGAAGAAATTCGGCTTCAAAAAAGTTGAAAATTTTCATGAAGTATTTGGGCTTGAAATTTTTTTTAAATTTTCATGAAGAAATTCGGCTTCAAAAAAGTTTAAAATTTTCTTGAAGAAATTCGGCTTCAAAACAGTTGAAAATTTTCATGAAGTATTTGGGCTCCAAAAAAGTTGAAAATTTTCATGAAGAAATTCGGCTTCAAAAAAGTTTTCGCAAGGGGGGGGTGTTTCGTCTTTTTTCAACTTTTTCGTAAGGGGGGGTGTTTCGTCTTTTTTCAACTTTTTCGTGAGGGGGTGGGTCAATTGAAAACATTCATGAAGAAATTCGGCTTCAAAAAAGTTTTCGCAAGGGGGGGGTGTTTCGTCTTTTTTCAACTTTTTCGTAAGGGGGGGGGTGTTTCGTCTTTTTTCAACTTTTTCGTGAGAGGGGGGAGTTTCGTCTTTTTTCAACTTTTTCGTGAGTGGGGTGGGTCAATTGAAAGTATTCATGAAGAAATTCGGCTTCAAAAAAGTTGAAAATTTTCATGAAGTATTTGGGCTTCAAAAAAGTTGAAAATTTTCATGAAGAAATTCGACTTCAAAAAAGATGAACGTTTTCATGAAGTATTTGGGCTTCAAAAAAGTTGAAAATTTTCATGAAGTATTTGGGCTTCAAAAAAGTTGAAAATTTTCATGAAGTATTTGGGCTTCAAAAAAGTTGAAAATATTCATGAAGAAATTCGGCTTCAAAACAGTTGAAAATTTTCATGAAGAAATTCGGCTTCAAAAAAGTTTTCGCAAGGGGGGGGTGTTTCGTCTTTTTTCAACTTTTTCGTAAGGGGGGGGTGTTTCGTCTTTTTTCAACTTTTTCGTAAAGGGGGGGTGTTTCGTCTTTTTTCAACTTTTTCGTGAGGGGGGTGGGTCAATTGAAAGTATTCATGAAGAAATTCGGCTTCAAAAAAGTTGAAAATTTTCATGAAGAAATTCGGCTTCAAAACAGTTGAAAATTTTCATGAAGTATTTGGGCTTCAAAAAAGTTGAAAATTTTCATGAAGAAATTCGGCTTCAAAAAAGTTGAAAATTTTCATGAAGTATTTGGGCTTGAAATTCTTTTTAAATTTTCATGAAGAAATTCGGCTTCAAAAAAGTTGAAAATTTTCATGAAGAAATTCGGCTTCAAAAAAGTTGAAAATTTTCATGAAGTATTTGGGCTTCAAAAAAGTTGAAAATTTTCATTAAGAAATTCGTCTTCAAAAAAGTTTAAAATTTTCATGAAGAAATTCGGCTTCAAAAAAGTTGAAAATTTTCATGAAGTATTTGGGCTTGAAATTTTTTTTAAATTTTCATGAAGAAATTCGGCTTCAAAAAAGATTAAAATTTTCTTGAAGAAATTCGGCTTCAAAACAGGTGAAAATTTTCATGAAGTATTTGGGCTCCAAAAAAGTTGAAAATTTTCACGAAGAAATTCGGCTTCAAAAAAGTTTTCGCAAGGGGGGGGTGTTTCGTCTTTTTTCAACTTTTTCGTAAGGGGGGGTGTTTCGTCTTTTTTCAACTTTTTCGTGAGGGGGTGGGTCAATTGAAAACATTCATGAAGAAATTCGGCTTCAAAAAAGTTTTCGCAAGGGGGGGGTGTTTCGTCTTTTTTCAACTTTTTCGTAAGGGGGGGGGTGTTTCGTCTTTTTTCAACTTTTTCGTGAGAGGGGGGAGTTTCGTCTTTTTTCAACTTTTTCGTGAGTGGGGTGGGTCAATTGAAAGTATTCATGAAGAAATTCGGCTTCAAAAAAGTTGAAAATTTTCATGAAGTATTTGGGCTTCAAAAAAGTTGAAAATTTTCATGAAGTATTTGGGCTTCAAAAAAGTTGAAAATATTCATGAAGAAATTCGGCTTCAAAACAGTTGAAAATTTTCATGAAGAAATTCGGCTTCAAAAAAGTTTTCGCAAGGGGGGGGTGTTTCGTCTTTTTTCAACTTTTTCGTAAGGGGGGGGTGTTTCGTCTTTTTTCAACTTTTTCGTAAAGGGGGGGTGTTTCGTCTTTTTTCAACTTTTTCGTGAGGGGGGTGGGTCAATTGAAAGTATTCATGAAGAAATTCGGCTTCAAAAAAGTTGAAAATTTTCATGAAGTATTTGGGCTTGAAATTTTTTTTAAATTTTCATGAAGAAATTCGGCTTCAAAAAAGTTTAAAATTTTCATGAAGAAATTCGGCTTCAAAAAAGTTGAAAATTTTCATGAAGTATTTGGGCTTCAAAAAAGTTGAAAATTTTCATTAAGAAATTCGGCTTCAAAAAAGTTTAAAATTTTCATGAAGAAATTCGGCTTGAAAATTTTTTTAAATTTTCATGAAGAAATTCGGCTTCAAAAAAGTTTAAAATTTTCATGAAGAAATTCGGCTTCAAAACAGTTGAAAATTTTCATGAAGTATTTGGGCTTCAAAAAAGTTGAAAATTTTCATGAAGAAATTCGGCTTCAAAAAAGTTTTCGCAAGGGTGGGGTGTTTCGTCTTTTTTCAACTTTTTCGTAAGGGTTGTATCGTCTTTTTTCAACTTTTTCGTAAGAGGGGGGTATTTCGTCTTTTTTCAACTTTTTCGTGAGGGGGGTGGGTCAATTGAAAGTATTCATGAAGAAATTCGGCTTCAAAAAAGTTGAAAATTTTCATGTAGTATTTGGGCTTCAAAAATGTTTTAAATTTTCATGAAGAAATTCGGCTTCAAAAAAGTTTTCGCAAGGGGGGGTGTTTCGTCTTTTTTCAACTTTTTCGTAAGGGGGGGTGTTTCCTCTTTTTTCAACTTTTTCATATGGGGGGGTTGGTCAATTGAAATTTTTCATGAAGTATTTGGGCTTCAAAAAAGTTGAAAATTTTCATGAAGTATTTGGGCTTCAAAAAAGTTGAAAATTTTCATGAAGAAATTCGGCTTCAAAAAAGTTGAACGTTTTCATGAAGTATTTGGGCTTCAAAAAAGTTGAAAATTTTCATGAAGAAATTCGGCTTCAAAAAAGTTGAAAATTTTCATGAAGAAATTCGGCTTCAAAAAAGTTTTCGCAAGGGGGGGGTGTTTCGTCTTTTTTCAACTTTTTCGAAAGGGGGGGGTGTTTCGTCTTTTTTCAACTTTTTCGTGAGGGGGGTGGGTCAATTAAAAGTATTCATGAAGAAATTCGGCTTCAAAAAAGTTGAAAATTTTCATGAAGAAATTCGGCTTCAAAAAAGTTGAAAATTTTCATGAAGTATTTGGGCTTCAAAAAAGTTGAAAATATTCATGAAGAAATTCGGCTTCAAAAAAGTTGAAAATTTTCATGAAGTATTTGGGCTTGAAATTTTTTTTAAATTTTCATGAAGAAATTCGGCTTCAAAAAAGTTTAAAATTTTCATGAAGAGATTCGGCTTCAAAAAAGTTGAAAATTTTCATGAAGTATTTGGGCTTCAAAAAAGTTGAAAATATTCATGAAGAAATTCGGCTTCAAAAAAGTTGAAAATTTTCATGAAGAAATTCGGCTTCAAAAAAGTTGAAAATTTTCATGAAGTATTTGGGCTTCAAAAAAGTTGAAAATTTTCATTAAGAAATTCGGCTTCAAAAAAGTTTAAAATTTTCATGAAGAAATTCGGCTTCAAAAAAGTTGAAAATTTTCATGAAGTATTTGGGCTTGAAATTCTTTTTAAATTTTCATGAAGAAATTCGGCTTCAAAAAAGTTGAAAATTTTCATGAAGAAATTCGGCTTCAAAAAAGTTGAAAATTTTCATGAAGTATTTGGGCTTCAAAAAAGTTGAAAATTTTCATTAAGAAATTCGTCTTCAAAAAAGTTTAAAATTTTCATGAAGAAATTCGGCTTCAAAAAAGTTGAAAATTTTCATGAAGTATTTGGGCTTGAAATTTTTTTTAAATTTTCATGAAGAAATTCGGCTTCAAAAAAGTTTAAAATTTTCTTGAAGAAATTCGGCTTCAAAACAGGTGAAAATTTTCATGAAGTATTTGGGCTCCAAAAAAGTTGAAAATTTTCATGAAGAAATTCGGCTTCAAAAAAGTTTTCGCAAGGGGGGGGTGTTTCGTCTTTTTTCAACTTTTTCGTAAGGGGGGGTGTTTCGTCTTTTTTCAACTTTTTCGTGAGGGGGTGGGTCAATTGAAAACATTCATGAAGAAATTCGGCTTCAAAAAAGTTTTCGCAAGGGGGGGGTGTTTCGTCTTTTTTCAACTTTTTCGTAAGGGGGGGGGGTGTTTCGTCTTTTTTCAACTTTTTCGTGAGAGGGGGGAGTTTCGTCTTTTTTCAACTTTTTCGTGAGTGGGGTGGGTCAATTGAAAGTATTCATGAAGAAATTCGGCTTCAAAAAAGTTGAAAATTTTCATGAAGTATTTGGGCTTCAAAAAAGTTGAAAATTTTCATGAAGTATTTGGGCTTCAAAAAAGTTGAAAATATTCATGAAGAAATTCGGCTTCAAAACAGTTGAAAATTTTCATGAAGAAATTCGGCTTCAAAAAAGTTTTCGCAAGGGGGGGGTGTTTCGTCTTTTTTCAACTTTTTCGTAAGGGGGGGTGTTTCGTCTTTTTTCAACTTTTTCGTAAAGGGGGGGTGTTTCGTCTTTTTTCAACTTTTTCGTGAGGGGGGTGGGTCAATTGAAAGTATTCATGAAGAAATTCGGCTTCAAAAAAGTTGAAAATTTTCATGAAGTATTTGGGCTTGAAATTTTTTTTAAATTTTCATGAAGAAATTCGGCTTCAAAAAAGTTTAAAATTTTCATGAAGAAATTCGGCTTCAAAAAAGTTGAAAATTTTCATGAAGTATTTGGGCTTCAAAAAAGTTGAAAATTTTCATTAAGAAATTCGGCTTCAAAAAAGTTTAAAATTTTCATGAAGAAATTCGGCTTGAAAATTTTTTTAAATTTTCATGAAGAAATTCGGCTTCAAAAAAGTTTAAAATTTTCATGAAGAAATTCGGCTTCAAAACAGTTGAAAATTTTCATGAAGTATTTGGGCTTCAAAAAAGTTGAAAATTTTCATGAAGAAATTCGGCTTCAAAAAAGTTTTCGCAAGGGTGGGGTGTTTCGTCTTTTTTCAACTTTTTCGTAAGGGTTGTATCGTCTTTTTTCAACTTTTTCGTAAGAGGGGGGTATTTCGTCTTTTTTCAACTTTTTCGTGAGGGGGGTGGGTCAATTGAAAGTATTCATGAAGAAATTCGGCTTCAAAAAAGTTGAAAATTTTCATGTAGTATTTGGGCTTCAAAAATGTTTTAAATTTTCATGAAGAAATTCGGCTTCAAAAAAGTTTTCGCAAGGGGGGGTGTTTCGTCTTTTTTCAACTTTTTCGTAAGGGGGGGTGTTTCCTCTTTTTTCAACTTTTTCATATGGGGGGGTTGGTCAATTGAAATTTTTCATGAAGTATTTGGGCTTCAAAAAAGTTGAAAATTTTCATGAAGTATTTGGGCTTCAAAAAAGTTGAAAATTTTCATGAAGAAATTCGGCTTCAAAAAAGTTGAACGTTTTCATGAAGTATTTGGGCTTCAAAAAAGTTGAAAATTTTCATGAAGAAATTCGGCTTCAAAAAAGTTGAAAATTTTCATGAAGAAATTCGGCTTCAAAAAAGTTTTCGCAAGGGGGGGGTGTTTCGTCTTTTTTCAACTTTTTCGAAAGGGGGGGGTGTTTCGTCTTTTTTCAACTTTTTCGTGAGGGGGGTGGGTCAATTAAAAGTATTCATGAAGAAATTCGGCTTCAAAAAAGTTGAAAATTTTCATGAAGAAATTCGGCTTCAAAAAAGTTGAAAATTTTCATGAAGTATTTGGGCTTCAAAAAAGTTGAAAATATTCATGAAGAAATTCGGCTTCAAAAAAGTTGAAAATTTTCATGAAGTATTTGGGCTTGAAATTTTTTTTAAATTTTCATGAAGAAATTCGGCTTCAAAAAAGTTTAAAATTTTCATGAAGAGATTCGGCTTCAAAAAAGTTGAAAATTTTCATGAAGTATTTGGGCTTCAAAAAAGTTGAAAATATTCATGAAGAAATTCGGCTTCAAAAAAGTTGAAAATTTTCATGAAGAAATTCGGCTTCAAAAAAGTTGAAAATTTTCATGAAGTATTTGGGCTTCAAAAAAGTTGAACATTTTCATGAAGAAATTCGGCTTCAAAAAAGTTTTCGCAAGGGGGGAGGTGTTTCGTCTTTTTTCAACTTTTTCGTAAGGGGGGGTGTTTCGTCTTTTTTCAACTTTTTCGTTAGCGGGGGTGGGTCAATTGAAAATATTCATGAAGAAATTTGGCTTCAAAAAAGATGAAAATTTTCATGAAGTATTTGGACTTCAAAAAAGTTGAAAATTTTCATGAAGAAATTCGGCTTCAAAAAAGTTTTCGCGAGGGGGGGGTGTTTCGTCTTTTTTCAACTTTTTCGTAAAGGGGGGTGTTTCCTCTTTTTTCAACTTTTTCATAAGGGGGGGTTGGTCAATTGAAATTTTTCATGAAGTATTTGGGCTTCAAAAAAGTTGAAAATTTTCATGAAGTATTTGGACTTCAAAAAAGTTGAAAATTTTCAGGAAGTATATGGGCTTCAAAAAAGTTGAAAATATTCATGAAGAAATTCGGCTTCAAAAAAGTTGAAAATTTTCATGAAGTATTTGGGCTTCAAAAAAGTTGAAAATTTTCATGAAGAAATTCGGCTTCAAAAAAGTTGAAAATTTTCATGAAGTATTTGGGCTTCAAAAAAGTTGAAAATTTTCATGAAGAAATTCGGCTTCAAAAAAGTTGAAAATTTTCATGAAGTATTTGGGCTTCAAAAAAGTTGAAAATTTTCATGAAGAAATTCGGCTTCAAAAAAGTTGAAAATTTTCATGAAGAAATTCGGCTTCAAAAAAGTTTTCGCAAGGGGGGGGTGTTTCGTCTTTTTTCAACTTTTTCGAAAGGGGGGGGTGTTTCGTCTTTTTTCAACTTTTTCGTGAGGGGGGTGGGTCAATTAAAAGTATTCATGAAGAAATTCGGCTTCAAAAAAGTTGAAAATTTTCATGAAGAAATTCGGCTTCAAAAAAGTTGAAAATTTTCATGAAGTATTTGGGCTTCAAAAAAGTTGAAAATATTCATGAAGAAATTCGGCTTCAAAAAAGTTGAAAATTTTCATGAAGTATTTGGGCTTGAAATTTTTTTTAAATTTTCATGAAGAAATTCGGCTTCAAAAAAGTTTAAAATTTTCATGAAGAGATTCGGCTTCAAAAAAGTTGAAAATTTTCATGAAGTATTTGGGCTTCAAAAAAGTTGAAAATATTCATGAAGAAATTCGGCTTCAAAAAAGTTGAAAATTTTCATGAAGAAATTCGGCTTCAAAAAAGTTGAAAATTTTCATGAAGTATTTGGGCTTCAAAAAAGTTGAACATTTTCATGAAGAAATTCGGCTTCAAAAAAGTTTTCGCAAGGGGGGAGGTGTTTCGTCTTTTTTCAACTTTTTCGTAAGGGGGGGTGTTTCGTCTTTTTTCAACTTTTTCGTAAGGGGGGGGTGTTTCGTCCTTTTTCAACTTTTTCGTGAGGGGGGGTGGGTCAATTGAAAATATTCATGAAGAAATTCGGCTTCAAAAAAGTTGAAAATTTTCATGAAGTATTTGGGCTTCAAAAATGTTTTAAATTTTCATGAAGAAATTCGGCTTCAAAAAAGTTTAAAATTTTCATGAAGAAATTCGGCTTCAAAAAAGATGAAAATTTTCATGAAGTATTGGGCTTCGAAAAAGTTGAAAATTTTAATGAAGAAATTCGTCTTCAAAAAAGTTTTCGCAAGGGGGGGTGTTTTGTCTTTTTTCAACTTTTTCGTAAGGGGGGGTGTTTCCTCTTTTTTCAACTTTTTCATATGGGGGGGTTGGTCAATTGAAATTTTTCATGAAGTATTTGGGCTTCAAAAAAGTTGAAAATTTTCATGAAGTATTTGGGCTTCAAAAAAGTTGAAAATATTCATGAAGAAATTCGGCTTCAAAAAAGTTTAAAATTTTCATGAAGAAATTCGGCTTCAAAAAAGTTGAAAATTTTCATGAAGTATTTGGGCTTCAAAAAAGTTGAAAATATTCATGAAGAAATTCGGCTTCAAAAAAGTTGAAAATTTTCATGAAGAAATTCGGCTTCAAAAAAGTTGAAAATTTTCATGAAGTATTTGGGCTTCAAAAAAGTTGAAAATTTTCATGAAGAAATTCGGCTTCAAAAAAGTTTTCGCAAGGGGGGGGTGTTTCGTCTTTTTTCAACTTTTTCGTAAGGGGGGGTGTTTCGTCTTTTTTCAACTTTTTCGTGAGGGGGGTGGGTCAATTGAAAGTATTCATGAAGAAATTCGGCTTCAAAAAAGTTGAAAATTTTCATGAAGTATTTGGGCTTCAAAAAAGTTGAAAATTTTCATGAAGAAATTCGGCTTCAAAAAAGTTTTCGCAAGGGGGGGTGTTTCGTCTTTTTTCAACTTTTTCATAAGGGGGGGGTGTTTCGTCTTTTTTCAACTTTTTCGTGAGGGGGGGTGGGTCAATTGAAAATATTCATGAAGAAATTAAGCTTCAAAAAGGTTGAAAATTGTCATGAAGTATTTGGGCTTCAAAAATGTTTTAAATTTTCATGAAGAAATTCGGCTTCAAAAAACTTTAAAATTTTCATGAAGAAATTCGGCTTCAAAAAACTTTAAAATTTTCATGAAGAAATTCGGCTTCAAAAAAGTTGAAAATTTTCATGAAGTATTTGGGCTTCAAAAAAGTTGAAAATTTTCATGAAGTATTTGGGCTTCAAAAAAGTTGAAAATATTCATGAAGAAATTCGGCTTCAAAACAGTTGAAAATTTTCATGAAGAAATTCGTCTTTTTTCAAGTTTTTCGTAAGGGGGGGGTGTTTCGTCTTTTTTCAACTTTTTCGTAAGGGGGGGGTGTTTCGTCTTTTTTCAACTTTTTCGTAAGAGGGGGGTGTTTCGTCTTTTTTCAACTTTTTCGTGAGGGGGGTGGGTCAATTGAAAGTATTCATGAAGAAATTCGGCTTCAAAAAAGTTGAAAATTTTCATGAAGTATTTGGGCTTCAAAAATGTTTTAAATTTTCATGAAGAAATTCGGCTTCAAAAAAGTTGAAAATTTTCATGAAGAAATTCGGCTTCAAAAAAGTTTTCGCAAGGGGGGGGGTGTTTCGTCTTTTTTCAACTTTTTCGTAAGATGGGGGTGTTTCGTCTTTTTTCAACTTTTTCGTGAGGGGGGGTGGGTCAATTGAAAATATTCATGGAGAAATTCGGCTTCAAAAAAGTTGAAATTTTTCATGAAGTATTTGGGCTTCAAAAAAGTTTAAAAATTTCATGAAGAAATTCGGCTTCAAAAAGGTTGAAAATTTTCATGAAGTATTTGGGCTTCAAAAATGTTTTAAATTTTCATGAAGAAATTCGGCTTCAAAAAAGTTTAAAATTTTCATGAAGAAATTCGGCTTCAAAAAAGTTTAAAATTTTCATGAAGAAATTCGGCTTCAAAAAAGTTGAAAATTTTCATGAAGTATTTGGGCTTCAAAAAAGTTGAAAATTTTCATGAAGAAATTCGGCTTCAAAAAAGTTTTCGCAAGGGGGGGTGTCTCGTCTTTTTTCAACTTTTTCGTAAGAGGGGGGAGTTTCGTCTTTTTTCAACTTTTTCGTGAGGGGGGTGGGTCAATTGAAAGTATTCATGAAGAAATTCGGCTTCAAAAAAGTTGAAAATTTTCATGAAGTATTCAGGCTTCAAAAAAGTTGAAAATTTTCATGAAGAAATTCGGCTTCAAAAAAGTTTTCGCGAGGGGGGGGTGTTTCGTCTTTTTTCAAGTTTTTCGTAAGGGGGGGGTGTTTCGTCTTTTTTCAACTTTTTCGTAAGGGGGGGTGTTTTGTCTTTTTTCAACTTTTTCGTAAGAGGGGGGTGTTTCGTCTTTTTTCAACTTTTTCGTGAGGGGGGGTGGGTCAATTGAAAATATTCATGAAGAAATTCGGCTTCAAAAAAGTTGAAAATTTTCATGAAGTATTTGGGCTTCAAAAATGTTTTAAATTTTCATGAAGAAATTCGGCTTCAAAAAAGTTGAAAATTTTCATGAAGAAATTCGGCTTCAAAAAGGTTGAAAATTTTCATGAAGTATTTGGGCTTCAAAAATGTTTTAAATTTTCATGAAGAAATTCGGCTTCAAAAAAGTTTAAAATTTTCATGAAGAAATTCGGCTTCAAAAAAGTTGAAAATTTTCATGAAGTATTTGGGCTTCAAAAATGTTTTAAATTTTCATGAAGAAATTCGGCTTCAAAAAAGTTTAAAATTTTCATGAAGAAATTCGGCTTCAAAAAAGTTTTCGCAAGGGGGGGTGTTTCGTCTTTTTTCAACTTTTTCGTAAGGGGGGGTGTTTCGTCTTTTTTCAACTTTTTCGTGAGGGGGGTGGGTCAATTGAAAGTATTCATGAAGAAATTCGGCTTCAAAAAAGTTGTAAATTTTCATGAAGTATTTGGGCTTCAAAAAAGTTGAAAATTTTCATGAAGAAATTCGGATTCAAAAAAGTTTTCGCAAGGGGGGGTGTTTCGTCTTTTTTCAACTTTTTCATAAGGGGGGGGTGTTTCGTCTTTTTTCAACTTTTTCGTGAGGGGGGGTGGGTCAATTGAAAATATTCATGAAGAAATTCGGCTTCAAAAAGGTTGAAAATTGTCATGAAGTATTTGGGCTTCAAAAATGTTTTAAATTTTCATGAAGAAATTCGGCTTCAAAAAACTTTAAAATTTTCATGAAGAAATTCGGCTTCAAAAAACTTTAAAATTTTCATGAAGAAATTCGACTTCAAAAAAGTTGAAAATTTTCATGAAGTATTTGGGCTTCAAAAAAGTTGAAAATTTTCATGAAGTATTTGGGCTTCAAAAAAGTTGAAAATATTCATGAAGAAATTCGGCTTCAAAACAGTTGAAAATTTTCATGAAGAAATTCGGCTTCAAAAAAGTTTTCGCAAGGGGGGGGTGTTTCGTCTTTTTTCAACTTTTTCGTAAGGGGGGGGTGTTTCGTCTTTTTTCAACTTTTTCGTAAGAGGGGGGAGTTTCGTCTTTTTTCAACTTTTTCGTGAGGGGGGTGGGTCAATTGAAAGTATTCATGAAGAAATTCGGCTTCAAAAAAGTTGAAAATTTTCATGAAGTATTCAGGCTTCAAAAAAGTTGAAAATTTTCATGAAGAAATTCGGCTTCAAAAAAGTTTTCGCGAGGGGGGGGTGTTTCGTCTTTTTTCAAGTTTTTCGTAAGGGGGGGGTGTTTCGTCTTTTTTCAACTTTTTCGTAAGGGGGGGTGTTTCGTCTTTTTTCAACTTTTTCGTGAGGGGGGGTGGGTCAATTGAAAATATTCATGAAGAAATTCGGCTTCAAAAAAGTTGAAAATTTTCATGAAGTATTTGGGCTTCAAAAATGTTTTAAATTTTCATGAAGAAATTCGGCTTCAAAAAAGTTTAAAATTTTCATGAAGAAATTCGGCTTCAAAAAAGATGAAAATTTTCATGAAGTATTTGGGCTTCAAAAAAGTTGAAAATTTTCATGAAGAAATTCGGCTTCAAAAAAGTTTTCGCAAGGGGGGGTGTTTCGTCTTTTTTCAACTTTTTCGTAAGGGGGGGTGTTTCCTCTTTTTTCAACTTTTTCATATGGGGGGGTTGGTCAATTGAAATTTTTCATGAAGTATTTGGGCTTCAAAAAAGTTGAAAATTTTCATGAAGTATTTGGGCTTCAAAAAAGTTGAAAATTTTCATGAAGAAATTCGGCTTCAAAAAAGTTGAACGTTTTCATGAAGTATTTGGGCTTCAAAAAAGTTGAAAATTTTCATGAAGTATTTGGGCTTCAAAAAAGTTGAAAATATTCATGAAGAAATTCGGCTTCAAAAAAGTTGAAAATTTTCATGAAGTATTTGGGCTTCAAAATTTTTTTTAATTTTCATGAAGAAATTCGGCTTCAAAAAAGTTGAAAATTTTCATGAAGTATTTGGGCTTCAAAAAAGTTTAAAAATTTCATGAAAAAATTTTCATGAAGTATTTGGGCTTCAAAAATGTTTTAAATTTTCATGAAGAAATTCGGCTTCAAAAAAGTTTAAAATTTTCATGAAGAAATTCGGCTTCAAAAAAGTTTAAAATTTTCATGAAGAAATTCGGCTTCAAAAAAGTTTAAAATTTTCATGAAGAAATTCGGCTTCAAAAAAGTTGAAAATTTTCATGAAGTATTTGGGCTTCAAAAAAGTTGAAAATTTTCATGAAGAAATTCGGCTTCAAAAAAGTTTTCGCAAGGGGGGGTGTCTCGTCTTTTTTCAACTTTTTCGTAAGAGGGGGGAGTTTCGTCTTTTTTCAACTTTTTCGTGAGGGGGGTGGGTCAATTGAAAGTATTCATGAAGAAATTCGGCTTCAAAAAAGTTGAAAATTTTCATGAAGTATTCAGGCTTCAAAAAAGTTGAAAATTTTCATGAAGAAATTCGGCTTCAAAAAAGTTTTCGCGAGGGGGGGGTGTTTCGTCTTTTTTCAAGTTTTTCGTAAGGGGGGGGTGTTTCGTCTTTTTTCAACTTTTTCGTAAGGGGGGGTGTTTTGTCTTTTTTCAACTTTTTCGTAAGAGGGGGGTGTTTCGTCTTTTTTCAACTTTTTCGTGAGGGGGGGTGGGTCAATTGAAAATATTCATGAAGAAATTCGGCTTCAAAAAAGTTGAAAATTTTCATGAAGTATTTGGGCTTCAAAAATGTTTTAAATTTTCATGAAGAAATTCGGCTTCAAAAAAGTTGAAAATTTTCATGAAGAAATTCGGCTTCAAAAAGGTTGAAAATTTTCATGAAGTATTTGGGCTTCAAAAATGTTTTAAATTTTCATGAAGAAATTCGGCTTCAAAAAAGTTTAAAATTTTCATGAAGAAATTCGGCTTCAAAAAAGTTGAAAATTTTCATGAAGTATTTGGGCTTCAAAAAAGTTGAAAATTTTCATGAAGAAATTCGGCTTCAAAAAAGTTTTCGCAAGGGGGGGTGTTTCGTCTTTTTTCAACTTTTTCGTAAGGGGGGGTGTTTCGTCTTTTTTCAACTTTTTCGTGAGGGGGGTGGGTCAATTGAAAGTATTCATGAAGAAATTCGGCTTCAAAAAAGTTGTAAATTTTCATGAAGTATTTGGGCTTCAAAAAAGTTGAAAATTTTCATGAAGAAATTCGGATTCAAAAAAGTTTTCGCAAGGGGGGGTGTTTCGTCTTTTTTCAACTTTTTCATAAGGGGGGGGTGTTTCGTCTTTTTTCAACTTTTTCGTGAGGGGGGGTGGGTCAATTGAAAATATTCATGAAGAAATTCGGCTTCAAAAAGGTTGAAAATTGTCATGAAGTATTTGGGCTTCAAAAATGTTTTAAATTTTCATGAAGAAATTCGGCTTCAAAAAACTTTAAAATTTTCATGAAGAAATTCGGCTTCAAAAAACTTTAAAATTTTCATGAAGAAATTCGACTTCAAAAAAGTTGAAAATTTTCATGAAGTATTTGGGCTTCAAAAAAGTTGAAAATTTTCATGAAGTATTTGGGCTTCAAAAAAGTTGAAAATATTCATGAAGAAATTCGGCTTCAAAACAGTTGAAAATTTTCATGAAGAAATTCGGCTTCAAAAAAGTTTTCGCAAGGGGGGGGTGTTTCGTCTTTTTTCAACTTTTTCGTAAGGGGGGGGTGTTTCGTCTTTTTTCAACTTTTTCGTGAGGGGGGTGGGTCAATTGAAAGTATTCATGAAGAAATTCGGCTTCAAAAAAGTTGAAAATTTTCATGAAGTATTCAGGCTTCAAAAAAGTTGAAAATTTTCATGAAGAAATTCGGCTTCAAAAAAGTTTTCGCGAGGGGGGGGTGTTTCGTCTTTTTTCAAGTTTTTCGTAAGGGGGGGGTGTTTCGTCTTTTTTCAACTTTTTCGTAAGGGGGGGTGTTTCGTCTTTTTTCAACTTTTTCGTGAGGGGGGGTGGGTCAATTGAAAATATTCATGAAGAAATTCGGCTTCAAAAAAGTTGAACATTTTCATGAAGTATTTGGGCTTCAAAAATGTTTTAAATTTTCATGAAGAAATTCGGCTTCAAAAAAGTTTAAAATTTTCATGAAGAAATTCGGCTTCAAAAAAGATGAAAATTTTCATGAAGTATTTGGGCTTCAAAAAAGTTGAAAATTTTCATGAAGAAATTCGGCTTCAAAAAAGTTTTCGCAAGGGGGGGTGTTTCGTCTTTTTTCAACTTTTTCGTAAGGGGGGGTGTTTCCTCTTTTTTCAACTTTTTCATATGGGGGGGTTGGTCAATTGAAATTTTTCATGAAGTATTTGGGCTTCAAAAAAGTTGAAAATTTTCATGAAGTATTTGGGCTTCAAAAAAGTTGAAAATTTTCATGAAGAAATTCGGCTTCAAAAAAGTTGAACGTTTTCATGAAGTATTTGGGCTTCAAAAAAGTTGAAAATTTTCATGAAGTATTTGGGCTTCAAAAAAGTTGAAAATATTCATGAAGAAATTCGGCTTCAAAAAAGTTGAAAATTTTCATGAAGTATTTGGGCTTCAAAATTTTTTTTAATTTTCATGAAGAAATTCGGCTTCAAAAAAGTTGAAAATTTTCATGAAGTATTTGGGCTTCAAAAAAGTTGAAAATTTTCATGAAGAAATTCGGCTTCAAAAAAGTTTTCACGAGGGGGGGGTGTTTCGTCGTTTTTCAACTTTTTCGTAAGGGGGGGGTGTTTCGTCTTTTTTCAACTTTTTCGTAAGAGGGGGGTATTTCGTCCTTTTTCAACTTTTTCGTGAGGGGGGGTGGGTCAATTGAAAATATTCATGAAGAAATTCGGCTTCAAAAAAGTTGAAAATTTTCATGAAGTATTTGGGCTTCAAAAATGTTTTAAATTTTCATGAAGAAATTCGGCTTCAAAAAAGTTTAAAATTTTCATGAAGAAATTCGGCTTCAAAAAAGATGAAAATTTTCATGAAGTATTTGGGCTTCGAAAAAGTTGAAAATTTTAATGAAGAAATTCGTCTTCAAAAAAGTTTTCGCAAGGGGGGGTGTTTTGTCTTTTTTCAACTTTTTCGTAAGGGGGGGTGTTTCCTCTTTTTTCAACTTTTTCATATGGGGGGGTTGGTCAATTGAAATTTTTCATGAAGTATTTGGGCTTAAAAAAAGTTGAAAATTTTTATGAAGTATTTGGGCTTCAAAAAAGTTGAAAATATTCATGAAGAAATTCGGCTTCAAAAAAGTTTAAAATTTTCATGAAGAAATTCGGCTTCAAAAAAGTTGAAAATTTTCATGAAGTATTTGGGCTTCAAAAAAGTTGAAAATATTCATGAAGAAATTCGGCTTCAAAAAAGTTGAAAATTTTCATGAAGTATTTGGGCTTCAAAAAAGTTGAAAATTTTCATGAAGTATTTGGGCTTCAAAAAAGTTGAAAATTTTCATGAAGTATTTGGGCTTCAAAAAAGTTGAAAATATTCATGAAGAAATTCGGCTTCAAAAAAGTTGAAAATTTTCATGAAGAAATTCGGCTTCAAAAAAGTTTTCGCAAGGGGGGGATGTTTCGTCTTTTTTCAACTTTTTCGTAAGAGGGGGGTGTTTCGTCTTTTTTCAACTTTTTCATGAGGGGGGTGGGTCAATTGAAAGAATTCTTGAAGAAATTCGGCTTCAAAAAAGTTGAAAATTTTCATGAAGTATTTGGGCTTCAAAAAAGTTGAAAATATTCATGAAGAAATTCGGCTTCAAAAAAGTTTAAAATTTTCATGAAGAAATTCGGCTTCAAAAAAGTTGAAAATTTTCATGAAGTATTTGGGCTTCAAAAAAGTTGAAAATATTCATGAAGAAATTCGGCTTCAAAAAAGTTGAAAATTTTCATGAAGAAATTCGGCTTCAAAAAAGTTGAAAATTTTCATGAAGTATTTGGGCTTCAAAAAAGTTGAAAATTTTCATGAAGTATTTGGGCTTCAAAAAAGTTGAAAATTTTCATGAAGTATTTGGGCTTCAAAAAAGTTGAAAATATTCATGAAGAAATTCGGCTTCAAAAAAGTTGAAAATTTTCATGAAGAAATTCGGCTTCAAAAAAGTTTTCGCAAGGGGGGGATGTTTCGTCTTTTTTCAACTTTTTCGTAAGAGGGGGGTGTTTCGTCTTTTTTCAACTTTTTCATGAGGGGGGTGGGTCAATTGAAAGTATTCTTGAAGAAATTCGGCTTCAAAAAAGTTGAAAATTTTCATGAAGTATTTGGGCTTCAAAAAAGTTGAAAATTTTCATGAAGAAATTCGGCTTCAAAAAAGTTTTCGCGAGGGGGGGGTGTTTCGTCTTTTTTCAACTTTTTCGTAAAGGGGGGTGTTTCCTCTTTTTTCAACTTTTTCATAAGGGGGGGTTGGTCAATTGAAATTTTTCATGAAGTATTTGGGCTTCAAAAAAGTTGAAAATTTTCATGAAGTATTTGGACTTCAAAAAAGTTGAAAATTTTCAGGAAGTATATGGGCTTCAAAAAAGTTGAAAATATTCATGAAGAAATTCGGCTTCAAAAAAGTTGAAAATTTTCATGAAGTATTTGGGCTTCAAAAAAGTTGAAAATTTTCATGAAGAAATTTGGCTTCAAAAAAGTTGAAAATTTTCATGAAGTATTTGGGCTTCAAAAAAGTTGAAAATTTTCATGAAGAAATTCGGCTTCAAAAAAGTTGAAAATTTTCATGAAGTATTTGGGCTTCAAAAAAGTTGAAAATTTTCATGAAGAAATTCGGCTTCAAAAAAGTTGAAAATTTTCATGAAGAAATTCGGCTTCAAAAAAGTTGAACGTTTTCATGAAGTATTTGGGCTTCAAAAAAGTTGAAAATTTTCATGAAGTATTTGGGCTTCAAAAAAGTTGAAAATATTCATGAAGAAATTCGGCTTCAAAAAAGTTGAAAATTTTCATGAAGTATTTGGGCTTCAAAATTTTTTTTAATTTTCATGAAGAAATTCGGCTTCAAAAAAGTTGAAAATTTTCATGAAGTATTTGGGCTTCAAAAAAGTTGAAAATTTTCATGAAGAAATTCGGCTTCAAAAAAGTTTTCACGAGGGGGGGGTGTTTCGTCGTTTTTCAACTTTTTCGTAAGGGGGGGGTGTTTCGTCTTTTTTCAACTTTTTCGTAAGAGGGGGGTGTTTCGTCCTTTTTCAACTTTTTCGTGAGGGGGGGTGGGTCAATTGAAAATATTCATGAAGAAATTCGGCTTCAAAAAAGTTGAAAATTTTCATGAAGTATTTGGGCTTCAAAAATGTTTTAAATTTTCATGAAGAAATTCGGCTTCAAAAAAGTTTAAAATTTTCATGAAGAAATTCGGCTTCAAAAAAGTTGAAAATTTTCATGAAGTATTTGGGCTTCAAAAAAGTTGAAAATATTCATGAAGAAATTCGGCTTCAAAAAAGTTGAAAATTTTCATGAAGAAATTCGGCTTCAAAAAAGTTGAAAATTTTCATGAAGTATTTGGGCTTCAAAAAAGTTGAAAATTTTCATGAAGTATTTGGGCTTCAAAAAAGTTGAAAATTTTCATGAAGTATTTGGGCTTCAAAAAAGTTGAAAATATTCATGAAGAAATTCGGCTTCAAAAAAGTTGAAAATTTTCATGAAGAAATTCGGCTTCAAAAAAGTTTTCGCAAGGGGGGGATGTTTCGTCTTTTTTCAACTTTTTCGTAAGAGGGGGGTGTTTCGTCTTTTTTCAACTTTTTCATGAGGGGGGTGGGTCAATTGAAAGTATTCTTGAAGAAATTCGGCTTCAAAAAAGTTGAAAATTTTCATGAAGTATTTGGGCTTCAAAAAAGTTGAAAATTTTCATGAAGAAATTCGGCTTCAAAAAAGTTTTCGCGAGGGGGGGGTGTTTCGTCTTTTTTCAACTTTTTCGTAAAGGGGGGTGTTTCCTCTTTTTTCAACTTTTTCATAAGGGGGGGTTGGTCAATTGAAATTTTTCATGAAGTATTTGGGCTTCAAAAAAGTTGAAAATTTTCATGAAGTATTTGGACTTCAAAAAAGTTGAAAATTTTCAGGAAGTATATGGGCTTCAAAAAAGTTGAAAATATTCATGAAGAAATTCGGCTTCAAAAAAGTTGAAAATTTTCATGAAGTATTTGGGCTTCAAAAAAGTTGAAAATTTTCATGAAGAAATTCGGCTTCAAAAAAGTTGAAAATTTTCATGAAGTATTTGGGCTTCAAAAAAGTTGAAAATTTTCATGAAGAAATTCGGCTTCAAAAAAGTTGAAAATTTTCATGAAGTATTTGGGCTTCAAAAAAGTTGAAAATTTTCATGAAGAAATTCGGCTTCAAAAAAGTTGAAAATTTTCATGAAGAAATTCGGCTTCAAAAAAGTTGAACGTTTTCATGAAGTATTTGGGCTTCAAAAAAGTTGAAAATTTTCATGAAGTATTTGGGCTTCAAAAAAGTTGAAAATATTCATGAAGAAATTCGGCTTCAAAAAAGTTGAAAATTTTCATGAAGAAATTCGGCTTCAAAAAAGTTGAACGTTTTCATGAAGTATTTGGGCTTCAAAAAAGTTGAAAATTTTCATGAAGTATTTGGGCTTCAAAAAAGTTGAAAATATTCATGAAGAAATTCGGCTTCAAAAAAGTTGAAAATTTTCATGAAGTATTTGGGCTTCAAAATTTTTTTTAATTTTCATGAAGAAATTCGGCTTCAAAAAAGTTGAAAATTTTCATGAAGTATTTGGGCTTCAAAAAAGTTGAAAATTTTCATGAAGAAATTCGGCTTCAAAAAAGTTTTCACGAGGGGGGGGTGTTTCGTCGTTTTTCAACTTTTTCGTAAGGGGGGGGTGTTTCGTCTTTTTTCAACTTTTTCGTAAGAGGGGGGTGTTTCGTCCTTTTTCAACTTTTTCGTGAGGGGGGGTGGGTCAATTGAAAATATTCATGAAGAAATTCGGCTTCAAAAAAGTTGAAAATTTTCATGAAGTATTTGGGCTTCAAAAATGTTTTAAATTTTCATGAAGAAATTCGGCTTCAAAAAAGTTTAAAATTTTCATGAAGAAATTCGGCTTCAAAAAAGTTGAAAATTTTCATGAAGTATTTGGGCTTCAAAAAAGTTGAAAATATTCATGAAGAAATTCGGCTTCAAAAAAGTTGAAAATTTTCATGAAGAAATTCGGCTTCAAAAAAGTTGAAAATTTTCATGAAGTATTTGGGCTTCAAAAAAGTTGAAAATTTTCATGAAGTATTTGGGCTTCAAAAAAGTTGAAAATTTTCATGAAGTATTTGGGCTTCAAAAAAGTTGAAAATATTCATGAAGAAATTCGGCTTCAAAAAAGTTGAAAATTTTCATGAAGAAATTCGGCTTCAAAAAAGTTTTCGCAAGGGGGGGATGTTTCGTCTTTTTTCAACTTTTTCGTAAGAGGGGGGTGTTTCGTCTTTTTTCAACTTTTTCATGAGGGGGGTGGGTCAATTGAAAGTATTCTTGAAGAAATTCGGCTTCAAAAAAGTTGAAAATTTTCATGAAGTATTTGGGCTTCAAAAAAGTTGAAAATTTTCATGAAGAAATTCGGCTTCAAAAAAGTTTTCGCGAGGGGGGGGTGTTTCGTCTTTTTTCAACTTTTTCGTAAAGGGGGGTGTTTCCTCTTTTTTCAACTTTTTCATAAGGGGGGGTTGGTCAATTGAAATTTTTCATGAAGTATTTGGGCTTCAAAAAAGTTGAAAATTTTCATGAAGTATTTGGACTTCAAAAAAGTTGAAAATTTTCAGGAAGTATATGGGCTTCAAAAAAGTTGAAAATATTCATGAAGAAATTCGGCTTCAAAAAAGTTGAAAATTTTCATGAAGTATTTGGGCTTCAAAAAAGTTGAAAATTTTCATGAAGAAATTCGGCTTCAAAAAAGTTGAAAATTTTCATGAAGTATTTGGGCTTCAAAAAAGTTGAAAATTTTCATGAAGAAATTCGGCTTCAAAAAAGTTGAAAATTTTCATGAAGTATTTGGGCTTCAAAAAAGTTGAAAATTTTCATGAAGAAATTCGGCTTCAAAAAAGTTGAAAATTTTCATGAAGAAATTCGGCTTCAAAAAAGTTGAACGTTTTCATGAAGTATTTGGGCTTCAAAAAAGTTGAAAATTTTCATGAAGTATTTGGGCTTCAAAAAAGTTGAAAATATTCATGAAGAAATTCGGCTTCAAAAAAGTTGAAAATTTTCATGAAGTATTTGGGCTTCAAAATTTTTTTTAATTTTCATGAAGAAATTCGGCTTCAAAAAAGTTGAAAATTTTCATGAAGTATTTGGGCTTCAAAAAAGTTGAAAATTTTCATGAAGAAATTCGGCTTCAAAAAAGTTTTCACGAGGGGGGGGTGTTTCGTCGTTTTTCAACTTTTTCGTAAGGGGGGGGTGTTTCGTCTTTTTTCAACTTTTTCGTAAGAGGGGGGTGTTTCGTCCTTTTTCAACTTTTTCGTGAGGGGGGGTGGGTCAATTGAAAATATTCATGAAGAAATTCGGCTTCAAAAAAGTTGAAAATTTTCATGAAGTATTTGGGCTTCAAAAATGTTTTAAATTTTCATGAAGAAATTCGGCTTCAAAAAAGTTTAAAATTTTCATGAAGAAATTCGGCTTCAAAAAAGATGAAAATTTTCATGAAGTATTTGGGCTTCGAAAAAGTTGAAAATTTTAATGAAGAAATTCGTCTTCAAAAAAGTTTTCGCAAGGGGGGGTGTTTTGTCTTTTTTCAACTTTTTCGTAAGGGGGGGTGTTTCCTCTTTTTTCAACTTTTTCATATGGGGGGGTTGGTCAATTGAAATTTTTCATGAAGTATTTGGGCTTAAAAAAAGTTGAAAATTTTCATGAAGTATTTGGGCTTCAAAAAAGTTGAAAATATTCATGAAGAAATTCGGCTTCAAAAAAGTTTAAAATTTTCATGAAGAAATTCGGCTTCAAAAAAGTTGAAAATTTTCTTGAAGTATTTGGGCTTCAAAAAAGTTGAAAATATTCATGAAGAAATTCGGCTTCAAAAAAGTTGAAAATTTTCATGAAGAAATTCGGCTTCAAAAAAGTTGAAAATTTTCATGAAGTATTTGGGCTTCAAAAAAGTTGAAAATTTTCATGAAGTATTTGGGCTTCAAAAAAGTTGAAAATTTTCATGAAGTATTTGGGCTTCAAAAAAGTTGAAAATATTCATGAAGAAATTCGGCTTCAAAAAAGTTGAAAATTTTCATGAAGAAATTCGGCTTCAAAAAAGTTTTCGCAAGGGGGGGATGTTTCGTCTTTTTTCAACTTTTTCGTAAGAGGGGGGTGTTTCGTCTTTTTTCAACTTTTTCATGAGGGGGGTGGGTCAATTGAAAGAATTCTTGAAGAAATTCGGCTTCAAAAAAGTTGAAAATTTTCATGAAGTATTTGGGCTTCAAAAAAGTTGAAAATATTCATGAAGAAATTCGGCTTCAAAAAAGTTTAAAATTTTCATGAAGAAATTCGGCTTCAAAAAAGTTGAAAATTTTCATGAAGTATTTGGGCTTCAAAAAAGTTGAAAATATTCATGAAGAAATTCGGCTTCAAAAAAGTTGAAAATTTTCATGAAGAAATTCGGCTTCAAAAAAGTTTTCGCAAGGGGGGGATGTTTCGTCTTTTTTCAACTTTTTCGTAAGAGGGGGGTGTTTCGTCTTTTTTCAACTTTTTCATGAGCGGGGTGGGTCAATTGAAAGTATTCTTGAAGAAATTCGGCTTCAAAAAAGTTGAAAATTTTCATGAAGTATTTGGGCTTCAAAAAAGTTGAAAATTTTCATGAAGAAATTCGGCTTCAAAAAAGTTTTCGCGAGGGGGGGGTGTTTCGTCTTTTTTCAACTTTTTCGTAAAGGGGGGTGTTTCCTCTTTTTTCAACTTTTTCATAAGGGGGGGTTGGTCAATTGAAATTTTTCATGAAGTATTTGGGCTTCAAAAAAGTTGAAAATTTTCATGAAGTATTTGGACTTCAAAAAAGTTGAAAATTTTCAGGAAGTATATGGGCTTCAAAAAAGTTGAAAATATTCATGAAGAAATTCGGCTTCAAAAAAGTTGAAAATTTTCATGAAGTATTTGGGCTTCAAAAAAGTTGAAAATTTTCATGAAGAAATTCGGCTTCAAAAAAGTTGAAAATTTTCATGAAGTATTTGGGCTTCAAAAAAGTTGAAAATATTCATGAAGTATTTGGGCTTCAAAAAAGTTGAAAATTTTCATGAAGTATTTGGGCTTCAAAAAAGTTGAAAATTTTCATGAAGTATTTGGGCTTCAAAAAAGTTGAAAATATTCATGAAGAAATTCGGCTTCAAAAAAGTTGAAAATTTTCATGAAGAAATTCGGCTTCAAAAAAGTTTTCGCAAGGGGGGGATGTTTCGTCTTTTTTCAACTTTTTCGTAAGAGGGGGGTGTTTCGTCTTTTTTCAACTTTTTCATGAGGGGGGTGGGTCAATTGAAAGAATTCTTGAAGAAATTCGGCTTCAAAAAAGTTGAAAATTTTCATGAAGTATTTGGGCTTCAAAAAAGTTGAAAATATTCATGAAGTATTTGGGCTTCAAAAAAGTTGAAAATTTTCATGAAGTATTTGGGCTTCAAAAAAGTTGAAAATTTTCATGAAGTATTTGGGCTTCAAAAAAGTTGAAAATATTCATGAAGAAATTCGGCTTCAAAAAAGTTGAAAATTTTCATGAAGAAATTCGGCTTCAAAAAAGTTTTCGCAAGGGGGGGATGTTTCGTCTTTTTTCAACTTTTTCGTAAGAGGGGGGTGTTTCGTCTTTTTTCAACTTTTTCATGAGGGGGGTGGGTCAATTGAAAGTATTCTTGAAGAAATTCGGCTTCAAAAAAGTTGAAAATTTTCATGAAGTATTTGGGCTTCAAAAAAGTTGAAAATTTTCATGAAGAAATTCGGCTTCAAAAAAGTTTTCGCGAGGGGGGGGTGTTTCGTCTTTTTTCAACTTTTTCGTAAAGGGGGGTGTTTCCTCTTTTTTCAACTTTTTCATAAGGGGGGGTTGGTCAATTGAAATTTTTCATGAAGTATTTGGGCTTCAAAAAAGTTGAAAATTTTCATGAAGTATTTGGACTTCAAAAAAGTTGAAAATTTTCAGTAAGTATATGGGCTTCAAAAAAGTTGAAAATATTCATGAAGAAATTCGGCTTCAAAAAAGTTGAAAATTTTCATGAAGTATTTGGGCTTCAAAAAAGTTGAAAATTTTCATGAAGAAATTCGGCTTCAAAAAAGTTGAAAATTTTCATGAAGTATTTGGGCTTCAAAAAAGTTGAAAATTTTCATGAAGAAATTCGGCTTCAAAAAAGTTGAAAATTTTCATGAAGTATTTGGGCTTCAAAAAAGTTGAAAATTTTCATGAAGAAATTCGGCTTCAAAAAAGTTGAAAATTTTCATGAAGAAATTCGGCTTCAAAAAAGTTGAACGTTTTCATGAAGTATTTGGGCTTCAAAAAAGTTGAAAATTTTCATGAAGTATTTGGGCTTCAAAAAAGTTGAAAATATTCATGAAGAAATTCGGCTTCAAAAAAGTTGAAAATTTTCATGAAGTATTTGGGCTTCAAAATTTTTTTTAATTTTCATGAAGAAATTCGGCTTCAAAAAAGTTGAAAATTTTCATGAAGTATTTGGGCTTCAAAAAAGTTGAAAATTTTCATGAAGAAATTCGGCTTCAAAAAAGTTTTCACGAGGGGGGGGTGTTTCGTCGTTTTTCAACTTTTTCGTAAGGGGGGGGTGTTTCGTCTTTTTTCAACTTTTTCGTAAGAGGGGGGTGTTTCGTCCTTTTTCAACTTTTTCGTGAGGGGGGGTGGGTCAATTGAAAATATTCATGAAGAAATTCGGCTTCAAAAAAGTTGAAAATTTTCATGAAGTATTTGGGCTTCAAAAATGTTTTAAATTTTCATGAAGAAATTCGGCTTCAAAAAAGTTTAAAATTTTCATGAAGAAATTCGGCTTCAAAAAAGATGAAAATTTTCATGAAGTATTTGGGCTTCGAAAAAGTTGAAAATTTTAATGAAGAAATTCGTCTTCAAAAAAGTTTTCGTAAGGGGGGGTGTTTTGTCTTTTTTCAACTTTTTCGTAAGGGGGGGTGTTTCCTCTTTTTTCAACTTTTTCATATGGGGGGGTTGGTCAATTGAAATTTTTCATGAAGTATTTGGGCTTAAAAAAAGTTGAAAATTTTCATGAAGTATTTGGGCTTCAAAAAAGTTGAAAATATTCATGAAGAAATTCGGCTTCAAAAAAGTTTAAAATTTTCATGAAGAAATTCGGCTTCAAAAAAGTTGAAAATTTTCATGAAGTATTTGGGCTTCAAAAAAGTTGAAAATATTCATGAAGAAATTCGGCTTCAAAAAAGTTGAAAATTTTCATGAAGAAATTCGGCTTCAAAAAAGTTTTCGCAAGGGGGGGATGTTTCGTCTTTTTTCAACTTTTTCGTAAGAGGGGGGTGTTTCGTCTTTTTTCAACTTTTTCATGAGGGGGGTGGGTCAATTGAAAGAATTCTTGAAGAAATTCGGCTTCAAAAAAGTTGAAAATTTTCATGAAGTATTTGGGCTTCAAAAAAGTTGAAAATATTCATGAAGAAATTCGGCTTCAAAAAAGTTTAAAATTTTCATGAAGAAATTCGGCTTCAAAAAAGTTGAAAATTTTCATGAAGTATTTGGGCTTCAAAAAAGTTGAAAATATTCATGAAGAAATTCGGCTTCAAAAAAGTTGAAAATTTTCATGAAGAAATTCGGCTTCAAAAAAGTTGAAAATTTTCATGAAGTATTTGGGCTTCAAAAAAGTTGAAAATTTTCATGAAGTATTTGGGCTTCAAAAAAGTTGAAAATTTTCATGAAGTATTTGGGCTTCAAAAAAGTTGAAAATATTCATGAAGAAATTCGGCTTCAAAAAAGTTGAAAATTTTCATGAAGAAATTCGGCTTCAAAAAAGTTTTCGCAAGGGGGGGATGTTTCGTCTTTTTTCAACTTTTTCGTAAGAGGGGGGTGTTTCGTCTTTTTTCAACTTTTTCATGAGGGGGGTGGGTCAATTGAAAGTATTCTTGAAGAAATTCGGCTTCAAAAAAGTTGAAAATTTTCATGAAGTATTTGGGCTTCAAAAAAGTTGAAAATTTTCATGAAGAAATTCGGCTTCAAAAAAGTTTTCGCGAGGGGGGGGTGTTTCGTCTTTTTTCAACTTTTTCGTAAAGGGGGGTGTTTCCTCTTTTTTCAACTTTTTCATAAGGGGGGGTTGGTCAATTGAAATTTTTCATGAAGTATTTGGGCTTCAAAAAAGTTGAAAATTTTCATGAAGTATTTGGACTTCAAAAAAGTTGAAAATTTTCAGGAAGTATATGGGCTTCAAAAAAGTTGAAAATATTCATGAAGAAATTCGGCTTCAAAAAAGTTGAAAATTTTCATGAAGTATTTGGGCTTCAAAAAAGTTGAAAATTTTCATGAAGAAATTCGGCTTCAAAAAAGTTGAAAATTTTCATGAAGTATTTGGGCTTCAAAAAAGTTGAAAATTTTCATGAAGAAATTCGGCTTCAAAAAAGTTGAAAATTTTCATGAAGTATTTGGGCTTCAAAAAAGTTGAAAATTTTCATGAAGAAATTCGGCTTCAAAAAAGTTGAAAATTTTCATGAAGAAATTCGGCTTCAAAAAAGTTTTCGCAAGGGGGGGGTGTTTCGTCTTTTTTCAACTTTTTCGAAAGGGGGGGGTGTTTCGTCTTTTTTCAACTTTTTCGTGAGGGGGGTGGGTCAATTAAAAGTATTCATGAAGAAATTCGGCTTCAAAAAAGTTGAAAATTTTCATGAAGAAATTCGGCTTCAAAAAAGTTGAAAATTTTCATGAAGTATTTGGGCTTCAAAAAAGTTGAAAATATTCATGAAGAAATTCGGCTTCAAAAAAGTTGAAAATTTTCATGAAGTATTTGGGCTTGAAATTTTTTTTAAATTTTCATGAAGAAATTCGGCTTCAAAAAAGTTTAAAATTTTCATGAAGAAATTCGGCTTCAAAAAAGATGAAAATTTTCATGAAGTATTTGGGCTTCAAAAAAGTTGAAAATTTTCATTAAGAAATTCGGCTTCAAAAAAGTTTTCGCAAGGGGGGGGGTGTTTCGTCTTTTTTCAACTTTTTCGTAAGGGGTGTGTCGTCTTTTTTCAACTTTTTCGTTAGCGGGGGTGGGTCAATTGAAAATATTCATGAAGAAATTCGGCTTCAAAAAAGTTTAAAATTTTCATGAAGAAATTCGGCTTCAAAAAAGTTGAAAATTTTCATGAAGAAATTCGGCTTCAAAAAAGTTTAAAATTTTCATGAAGAAATTCGGCTTCAAAAAAGTTGAATATTTTCATGAAGTATTTGGGCTTCGAAAAAGTTGAAAATTTTCATGAAGAAATTCGGCTTCAAAAAAGTTTTCGCAAGGGGGGGGTGTTTCGTCTTTTTTCAAATTTTTCGTAAGAGGGGGGTGTTTCGTCTTTTTTCAACTTTTTCGTGAGGGGGGGTGGGTCAATTGAAATTTTTCATGAAGTATTTGGGCTTCAAAAAAGTTGAAAATTTTCATGAAGTATTTGGGCTTCAAAGAAGTTGAAAATTTTCATGAAGAAATTCGGCTTCAAAAAAGTTGAACGTTTTCATGAAGTATTTGGGCTTCAAAAAAGTTGAAAATTTTCATGAAGAAATTCGGCTTCAAAAAAGTTTTTGCAAGGGGGGGGTGTTTCGTCTTTTTTCAACTTTTTCGTAAGAGGGGGGTGTTTCGTCTTTTTTCAACTTTTTCGTGAGGGGGGGTGGGTCAATTGAACATTTTCATGAAGAAATTCGGCTTCAAAAAAGTTTAAAATTTTCATGAAGAAATTCGGCTTCAAAAAAGATGAAAATTTTCATGAAGTATTTGGGCTTCGAAAAAGTTGAAAATTTTAATGAAGAAATTCGTCTTCAAAAAAGTTTTCGCAAGGGGGGGTGTTTCGTCTTTTTTCAACTTTTTCGTAAGGGGGGGTGTTTCCTCTTTTTTCAACTTTTTCATATGGGGGGGTTGGTCAATTGAAATTTTTCATGAAGTATTTGGGCTTCAAAAAAGTTGAAAATTTTCATGAAGTATTTGGGCTTCAAAGAAGTTGAAAATTTTCATGAAGAAATTCGGCTTCAAAAAAGTTGAACGTTTTCATGAAGTATTTGGGCTTCAAAAAAGTTGAAAATTTTCATGAAGTATTTGGGCTTCAAAAAAGTTGAAAATATTCATGAAGAAATTCGGCTTCAAAAAAGTTGAAAATTTTCATGAAGTATTTGGGCTTCAAAATTTTTTTAAATTTTCATGAAGAAATTCGGCTTCAAAAAAGTTGAAAATTTTCATGAAGTATTTGGGCTTCAAAAAAGTTGAAAATTTTCATGAAGAAATTCGGCTTCAAAAAAGTTTTCGCAAGGGGGGGGTGTTTCGTCTTTTTTCAACTTTTTCGTAAGGGGGGGTGTTTCGTCTTTTTTCAACTTTTTCGTAAGAGGGGGGTGTTTCGTCTTTTTTCAACTTTTTCGTGAGGGGGTGGGTCAATTGAAAGTATTCATGAAGAAATTCGGCTTCAATAAAGTTGAATATTTTCATGAAGTATTTGGGCTTCAAAAAAGTTGAAAATTTTCATGAAGAAATTCGGCTTCAAAAAAGTTTTCGCAATGGGGGGTTTTTCGTCTTTTTTCAACTTTTTCGTAAGGGGGGGTGTTTCGTCTTTTTTCAACTTTTTCGTAAGTTGGGGGTGTTTCGTCTTTTTTCAACTTTTTCGTAAGAGGGGGGAGTTTCGTCTTTTTTCAACTTTTTCGTGAGGGGGGTGGGTCAATTGAAAGTATTCATGAAGAAATTCGGCTTCAAAAAAGTTGAAAATTTTCATGAAGTATTTGGGCTTCAAAAAAGTTGAAAATTTTCATGAAAAAATTCGGCTTCAAAAAAGTTTTCGCGAGGGGGGGGTGTTTCGTCTTTTTTCAACTTTTTCGTAAGGGGGGGGTGTTTCTTCTTTTTTCATCTTTTTCGTAAGGGGGGGTGTTTCGTCTTTTTTCAACTTTTTCGTAAGGGGGGTGTGTTTCGTCTTTTTTCAACTTTTTCGTAAGAGGGGGGAGTTTCGTCTTTTTTCAACTTTTTCGTGAGGGGGGTGGGTCAATTGAAAGTATTCATGAAGAAATTCGGCTTCAAAAAAGTTGAAAATTTTCATGAAGTATTTGGGCTTGAATTTTTTTTTTAATTTTCATGAAGAAATTCGGCTTCAAAAAAGTTGAAAATTTTCATCAAGAAATTCGGCTTCAAAAAAGTTGAAAATTTTCATGAAGTATTTGGGCTTCAAAAAAGGTGAAAATTTTCATTAAGAAATTCGGCTTCAAAAAAGATGAACGTTTTCATGAAGTATTTGGGCTTCAAAAAAGTTGAAAATTTTCATGAAGTATTTGGGCTTCAAAAAAGTTGAAAATTTTCATGAAGAAATTCGGCTTCAAAAAAGTTTAAAATTTTCATGAAGAAATTCGGCTTCAAAAAAGTTGAAAATTTTCATGAAGTATTTGGGCTTGAAATTTTTTTTAAATTTTCATGAAGAAATTCGGCTTCAAAAAAGTTGAAAATTTTCATGAAGAAATTCGGCTTCAAAAAAGTTGAAAATTTTCATGAAGTATTTGGGCTTCAAAAAAGTTGAAAATTTTCATTAAGAAATTCGGCTTCAAAAAAGTTGAAAATTTTCATGAAGAAATTCGGCTTCAAAAAAGTTGAAAATTTTCATGAAGTATTTGGGCTTGAAATTTTTTTTAAATTTTCATGAAGAAATTCGGCTTCAAAAAAGTTGAAAATTTTCATGAAGAAATTCGGCTTCAAAAAAGTTTTCGCAAGGGGGGGGTGTTTCGTCTTTTTTCAACTTTTTCGTAAAAGGGGTGTGTTTCGTCTTTTTTCAACTTTTTCGTGAGGGGGTGGGTCAATTGAAAATATTCATGAAGAAATTCGGCTTCAAAAAAGTTTTCGCAAGGGGGGGGGTGTTTCGTCTTTTCTCAACTTTTTCGTAAGGGGGGGGTGTTTCGTCTTTTTTCAACTTTTTCGTAAGGGGGGGGTGTTTCGTCTTTTTTCAACTTTTTCGTTAGCGGGGGTGGGTCAATTGAAAATATTCATGAAGAAATTTGGCTTCAAAAAAGATGAAAATTTTCATGAAGTATTTGGGCTTCAAAAAAGTTGAAGATTTTCATGAAGAAATTCGGCTTCAAAAAAGTTTTCGCAAGGGGGGGTGTTTCGTCTTTTTTCAACATTTTCGTAAGGGTTGTATCGTGTTTTTTCAACTTTTTCGTAAGAGGGGGGTATTTCGTCTTTTTTCAACTTTTTCGTGAGGGGGGTGGGTCAATTGAAAGTATTCATGAAGAAATTCGGCTTCAAAAAAGTTGAACATTTTCATGAAGTATTTGGGCTTGAAATTTTTTTTAAATTTTCATGAAGAAATTCGGCTTCAAAAAAGTTTAAAATTTTCATGAAGAAATTCGGCTTTAAAAAAGTTGAAAATTTTCATGAAGTATTTGGGCTTCAAAAAAGTTGAAAATTTTCATGAAGAAATTCGGCTTCAAAAAAGTTTTCGCAAGGGGGGGGTGTTTCGTCTTTTTTCAATTTTTTCGTAAGAGGGGTGTGTTTCGCCTTCTTTCAACTTTTTCGTGAGGGGGGGGTGTTTCGTCTTTTTTCAACTTTTTCGTTAGCGGGGGTGGGTCAATTGAAAATATTCATGAAGAAATTTGGCTTCAAAAAAGATAAAAATTTCATGAAGAAATTCGGCTTCAAAAAAGTTTTCGCAAGGGGGGGGTGTTTCGTCTTTTTTCAACTTTTTCGTAAAGGGGGGGTGTTTCGTCTTTTTTCAATTTTTTCGTAAGAGGGGGGTGTTTCGTCTTTTTTCAACTTTTTCGTGAGGGGGGGTGGGTCAATTGAAAATATTCATGAAGAAATTCGGCTTCAAAAAATTTTAAAATTTTCATGAAGTATTTCGGCTTCAAAAAAGTTGAAAATTTTCATGAAGTATTTGGGCTTCAAAAAAGTTTAAAATTTTCATGAAGAAATTCGGCTTCAAAAAGGTTGAAAATTTTCATGAAGTATTTCGGCTTCAAAAAAGTTTTCGCAAGGGGGGGGTGTTTCGTCTTTTTTCAACTTTTTCGTAAGAGGGGGGTGTTTCGTCTTTTTTCAACTTTTTCGTGAGGGGGGGTGGGTCAATTGAAAATATTCATGAAGAAATTCGGCTTCAAAAAAGTTGAAAATTTTCATGAAGTATTTGGGCTTCAAAAAAGTTGAAAATATTCATGAAGAAATTCGGCTTCAAAAAGGTTGAAAATTTTCATGAAGTATTTGGGCTTCAAAAAAGTTGAAAATTTTCATGAAGTATTTGGGTTTCAAAAAAGTTGAAAATTTTCATGAAGTATTTGGGCTTCAAAAAAGTTGAAAATATTCATGAAGAAATTCGGCTTCAAAACAGTTGAAAATTTTCATGAAGAAATTCGGCTTCAAAAAAGTTTTCGCAAGGGGGGGGTGTTTCGTCTTTTTTCAACTTTTTCGTAAGAGGGGGGTGTTTCGTCTTTTTTCAACTTTTTCGTGAGGGGGGGTGGGTCAATTGAAAATATTCATGAAGAAATTCGGCTTCAAAAAAGTTGAACATTTTCATGAAGTATTTGGGCTTCAAAAATGTTTTAAATTTTCATGAAGAAATTCGGCTTCAAAAAAGTTGAAAATTTTCATGAAGTATTTGGGCTTCAAAAATGTTTTAAATTTTCATGAAGTATTTGGGCTTCAAAAAAGTTGAAAATTTTCATGAAGTATTTGGGCTTCAAAAAAGTTGAAAATTTTCATGAAGAAATTCGGCTTCAAAAAAGTTGAAAATTTTCATGAAGTATTTGGGCTTCAAAAAAGTTGAAAATTTTCATGAAGAAATTCGGCTTCAAAAAAGTTTTCGCAAGGGGGGGGTGTTTCGTCTTTTTTCAACTTTTTCGTAAGAGGGGGGTGTTTCGTCTTTTTTCAACTTTTTCGTGAGGGGGGGTGGGTCAATTGAAAATATTCATGAAGAAATTCGGCTTCAAAAAAGTTGAAAATTTTCATGAAGTATTTGGGCTTCAAAAAAGTTGAAAATTTTCATGAAGAAATTCGGCTTCAAAAAAGTTTTCGCAAGGGGGGGGTGTTTCGTCTTTTTTCAACTTTTTCGTAAGAGGGGGGTGTTTCGTCTTTTTTCAACTTTTTCGTGAGGGGGGGTGGGTCAATTGAAAATATTCATGAAGAAATTCGGCTTCAAAAAAGTTGAAAATTTTCATGAAGTATTTGGGCTTCAAAAAAGTTTAAATTTTTCATGAAGAAATTCGGCTTCAAAAAGGTTGAAAATTTTCATGAAGTATTTGGGCTTCAAAAAAGTTGAAAATATTCATGAAGAAATTCGGCTTCAAAAAAGTTGAAAATTTGAATGAAGTATTTGGGCTTCAAAAATGTTTTAAATTTTCATGAAGAAATTCGGCTTCAAAAAAGTTTAAAATTTTCATGAAGAAATTCGGCTTCAAAAAAGTTGAACATTTTCATGAAGTATTTGGGCTTCAAAAAAGTTGAAAATATTCATGAAGAAATTCGGCTACAAAAAAGTTGAAAATTTTCATGAAGAAATTCGGCTTCAAAAAAGTTGAAAATTTTCATGAAGTATTTGGGCTTCAAAAAAGTTGAAAATTTTCATGAAGAAATTCGGCTTCAAAAAGGTTGAAAATTTTCATGAAGTATTTGGGCTTCAAAAAAGTTGAAAATATTCATGAAGAAATTCGGCTTCAAAAAAGTTGAAAATTTTCATGAAGTATTTGGGCTTCAAAAATGTTTTAAATTTTCATGAAGAAATTCGGCTTCAAAAAAGTTTAAAATTTTCATGAAGAAATTCGGCTTCAAAAAAGATGAAAATTTTCATGAAGTATTTGGGCTTCAAAAAAGTTTAAAATTTTCATTAAGAAATTCGGCTTCAAAAAAGTTTTCGCAAGGGGGGGGTGTTTCGTCTTTTTTCAACTTTTTCGTAAGAGGGGGGTGTTTCGTCTTTTTTCAACTTTTTCGTGAGGGGGGGTGGGTCAATTGAAAATATTCATGAAGAAATTCGGCTTCAAAAAAGTTGAACATTTTCATGAAGTATTTGGGCTTCAAAAAAGTTGAAAATATTCAAGAAGAAATTCAGCTACAAAAAAGTTGAAAATTTTCATGGAGAAATTCGGCTTCAAAAAAGTTGAAAATTTTCATGAAGTATTTGGGCTTCAAAAAAGTTGAAAATTTTCATGAAGAAATTCGGCTTCAAAAAAGTTTTGGCAAGGGGGGGGTGTTTCGTCTTTTTTCAACTTTTTAGTAAGGGGGGGGTGTTTCGTCTTTTTTCAACTTTTTCGTGAGGGGGTGGGTCAATTGAAAATATTCATGAAGAAATTCGGCTTCAAAAAAGTTTTCGCAAGGGGGGGGGGTGTTTCGTCTTTTTTCAACTTTTTCGTAAGGGGGGGGTGTTTCGTCTTTTTTAAACTTTTTCGTTAGCGGGGGTGGGTCAATTGAAAATATTCATGAAGAAATTTGGCTTCAAAAAAGATGAAAATTTTCATGAAGTATTTGGGCTTCAAAAAAGTTGAAAATTTTCATGAAGAAATTCGGCTTCAAAAAAGTTGAAAATTTTCATGAAGTATTTGGGCTTCAAAAAAGTTGAAAATTTTCATTAAGAAATTCGGCTTCAAAAAAGTTTTCGCAAGGGGGGGGTGTTTCGTCTTTTTTCAACTTTTTCGTAAGAGGGGGGTGTTTCGTCTTTTTTCAACTTTTTCGTGAGGGGGGGTGGGTCAATTGAAAATATTCATGAAGAAATTCGGCTTCAAAAAAGTTGAAAATTTTCATGAAGTATTTGGGCTTCAAAAAAGTTTAAAATTTTCATGAAGTATTTGGGCTTGAAAATTTTTTTAAATTTTCATGAAGAAATTCGGCTTCAAAAAAGTTTAAAATTTTCATGAAGAAATTCGGCTTCAATAAAGTTGAAAATTTTCATGAAGTATTTGGGCTTCAAAAAAGTTGAAAATTTTCATGAAGAAATTCGGCTTCAAAAAAGTTTTCGCAAGGGGGGGGTGTTTCGTCTTTTTTCAACTTTTTCGTAAGGGGGGGGTGTTTCGTCTTTTTTCAACTTTTTCGTAAGAGGGGTGTGTTTCGTCTTTTTTCAACTTTTTCGTGAGGGGGTGGGTCAATTGAAAATATTCATGAAGAAATTCGGCTTCAAAAAACATGAAAATTTTCATGAAGTATTTGGGCTTCAAAAAAGTTGAAAATTTTCATGAAGAAATTCGGCTTCAAAAAAGTTTTCGCAAGGGGGGGGTGTTTCGTCTTTTTTCAACTTTTTCGTAAGAGGGGGGTGTTTCGTCTTTTTTCAACTTTTTCGTGAGGGGGGGTGGGTCAATTGAAAATATTCATGAAGAAATTCGGCTTCAAAAAAGTTGAAAATTTTCATGAAGTATTTGGGTTTCAAAAAAGTTGAAAATTTTCATGAAGTATTTGGGCTTCAAAAAAGTTGAAAATATTCATGAAGAAATTCGGCTTCAAAACAGTTGAAAATTTTCATGAAGAAATTCGGCTTCAAAAAAGTTTTTGCAAGGGGGGGGTGTTTCGTCTTTTTTCAACTTTTTCGTAAGAGGGGGGTGTTTCGTCTTTTTTCAACTTTTTCGTGAGGGGGGGTGGGTCAATTGAAAATATTCATTAAGAAATTCGGCTTCAAAAAAGTTGAACATTTTCATGAAGTATTTGGGCTTCAAAAATGTTTTAAATTTTCATGAAGAAATTCGGCTTCAAAAAAGTTGAAAATTTTCATGAAGTATTTGGGCTTCAAAAATGTTTTAAATTTTCATGAAGTATTTGGGCTTCAAAAAAGTTGAAAATATTCATGAAGAAATTCGGCTTCAAAAAGGTTGAAAATTTTCATGAAGTATTTGGGCTTCAAAAAAGTTGAAAATTTTCATGAAGTATTTGGGTTTCAAAAAAGTTGAAAATTTTCATGAAGTATTTGGGCTTCAAAAAAGTTGAAAATATTCATGAAGAAATTCGGCTTCAAAACAGTTGAAAATTTTCATGAAGAAATTCGGCTTCAAAAAAGTTTTCGCAAGGGGAGGGTGTTTCATCTTTTTTCAACTTTTTCGTAAGAGGGGGGTGTTTCGTCTTTTTTCAACTTTTTCGTGAGGGGGGGTGGGTCAATTGAAAATATTCATTAAGAAATTCGGCTTCAAAAAAGTTGAACATTTTCATGAAGTATTTGGGCTTCAAAAATGTTTTAAATTTTCATGAAGAAATTCGGCTTCAAAAAAGTTGAAAATTTTCATGAAGTATTTGGGCTTCAAAAATGTTTTAAATTTTCATGAAGTATTTGGGCTTCAAAAAAGTTGAAAATTTTCATGAAGTATTTGGGCTTCAAAAAAGTTGAAAATTTTCATGAAGAAATTCGGCTTCAAAAAAGTTGAAAATTTTCATGAAGTATTTGGGCTTCAAAAAAGTTGAAAATTTTCATGAAGAAATTCGGCTTCAAAAAAGTTTTCGCAAGGGGGGGGTGTTTCGTCTTTTTTCAACTTTTTCGTAAGAGGGGGGTGTTTCGTCTTTTTTCAACTTTTTCGTGAGGGGGGGTGGGTCAATTGAAAATATTCATGAAGAAATTCGGCTTCAAAAAAGTTGAAAATTTTCATGAAGTATTTGGGCTTCAAAAAAGTTGAAAATTTTCATGAAGAAATTCGGCTTCAAAAAAGTTTTCGCAAGGGGGGGGTGTTTCGTCTTTTTTCAACTTTTTCGTAAGAGGGGGGTGTTTCGTCTTTTTTCAACTTTTTCGTGAGGGGGGGTGGGTCAATTGAAAATATTCATGAAGAAATTCGGCTTCAAAAAAGTTGAAAATTTTCATGAAGTATTTGGGCTTCAAAAAAGTTTAAATTTTTCATGAAGAAATTCGGCTTCAAAAAGGTTGAAAATTTTCATGAAGTATTTGGGCTTCAAAAAAGTTGAAAATATTCATGAAGAAATTCGGCTTCAAAAAAGTTGAAAATTTGAATGAAGTATTTGGGCTTCAAAAATGTTTTAAATTTTCATGAAGAAATTCGGCTTCAAAAAAGTTTAAAATTTTCATGAAGAAATTCGGCTTCAAAAAAGATGAAAATTTTCATGAAGTATTTGGGCTTCAAAAAAGTTGAAAATTTTCATTAAGAAATTCGGCTTCAAAAAAGTTTTCGCAAGAGGGGGGTGTTTCGTCTTTTTTCAACTTTTTCGTGAGGGGGGGTGGGTCAATTGAAAATATTCATGAAGAAATTCGGCTTCAAAAAAGTTGAAAATTTTCATGAAGTATTTGGGCTTCAAAAAAGTTTAAAATTTTCATGAAGTATTTGGGCTTGAAATTTTTTTTAAATTTTCATGAAGAAATTCGGCTTCAAAAAAGTTTAAAATTTTCATGAAGAAATTCGGCTTCAATAAAGTTGAAAATTTTCATGAAGTATTTGGGCTTCAAAAAAGTTGAAAATTTTCATGAAGAAATTCGGCTTCAAAAAAGTTGAAAATTTTCATGAAGTATTTGGGTTTCAAAAAAGTTGAAAATTTTCATGAAGTATTTGGGCTTCAAAAAAGTTGAAAATATTCATGAAGAAATTCGGCTTCAAAACAGTTGAAAATTTTCATGAAGAAATTCGGCTTCAAAAAAGTTTTTGCAAGGGGGGGGTGTTTCGTCTTTTTTCAACTTTTTCGTAAGAGGGGGGTGTTTCGTCTTTTTTCAACTTTTTCGTGAGGGGGGGTGGGTCAATTGAAAATATTCATTAAGAAATTCGGCTTCAAAAAAGTTGAACATTTTCATGAAGTATTTGGGCTTCAAAAATGTTTTAAATTTTCATGAAGAAATTCGGCTTCAAAAAAGTTGAAAATTTTCATGAAGTATTTGGGCTTCAAAAATGTTTTAAATTTTCATGAAGTATTTGGGCTTCAAAAAAGTTGAAAATATTCATGAAGAAATTCGGCTTCAAAAAGGTTGAAAATTTTCATGAAGTATTTGGGCTTCAAAAAAGTTGAAAATTTTCATGAAGTATTTGGGTTTCAAAAAAGTTGAAAATTTTCATGAAGTATTTGGGCTTCAAAAAAGTTGAAAATATTCATGAAGAAATTCGGCTTCAAAACAGTTGAAAATTTTCATGAAGAAATTCGGCTTCAAAAAAGTTTTCGCAAGGGGAGGGTGTTTCATCTTTTTTCAACTTTTTCGTAAGAGGGGGGTGTTTCGTCTTTTTTCAACTTTTTCGTGAGGGGGGGTGGGTCAATTGAAAATATTCATTAAGAAATTCGGCTTCAAAAAAGTTGAACATTTTCATGAAGTATTTGGGCTTCAAAAATGTTTTAAATTTTCATGAAGAAATTCGGCTTCAAAAAAGTTGAAAATTTTCATGAAGTATTTGGGCTTCAAAAATGTTTTAAATTTTCATGAAGTATTTGGGCTTCAAAAAAGTTGAAAATTTTCATGAAGTATTTGGGCTTCAAAAAAGTTGAAAATTTTCATGAAGAAATTCGGCTTCAAAAAAGTTGAAAATTTTCATGAAGTATTTGGGCTTCAAAAAAGTTGAAAATTTTCATGAAGAAATTCGGCTTCAAAAAAGTTTTCGCAAGGGGGGGGTGTTTCGTCTTTTTTCAACTTTTTCGTAAGAGGGGGGTGTTTCGTCTTTTTTCAACTTTTTCGTGAGGGGGGGTGGGTCAATTGAAAATATTCATGAAGAAATTCGGCTTCAAAAAAGTTGAAAATTTTCATGAAGTATTTGGGCTTCAAAAAAGTTGAAAATTTTCATGAAGAAATTCGGCTTCAAAAAAGTTTTCGCAAGGGGGGGGTGTTTCGTCTTTTTTCAACTTTTTCGTAAGAGGGGGGTGTTTCGTCTTTTTTCAACTTTTTCGTGAGGGGGGGTGGGTCAATTGAAAATATTCATGAAGAAATTCGGCTTCAAAAAAGTTGAAAATTTTCATGAAGTATTTGGGCTTCAAAAAAGTTTAAATTTTTCATGAAGAAATTCGGCTTCAAAAAGGTTGAAAATTTTCATGAAGTATTTGGGCTTCAAAAAAGTTGAAAATATTCATGAAGAAATTCGGCTTCAAAAAAGTTGAAAATTTGAATGAAGTATTTGGGCTTCAAAAATGTTTTAAATTTTCATGAAGAAATTCGGCTTCAAAAAAGTTTAAAATTTTCATGAAGAAATTCGGCTTCAAAAAAGATGAAAATTTTCATGAAGTATTTGGGCTTCAAAAAAGTTGAAAATTTTCATTAAGAAATTCGGCTTCAAAAAAGTTTTCGCAAGAGGGGGGTGTTTCGTCTTTTTTCAACTTTTTCGTGAGGGGGGGTGGGTCAATTGAAAATATTCATGAAGAAATTCGGCTTCAAAAAAGTTGAAAATTTTCATGAAGTATTTGGGCTTCAAAAAAGTTTAAAATTTTCATGAAGTATTTGGGCTTGAAATTTTTTTTAAATTTTCATGAAGAAATTCGGCTTCAAAAAAGTTTAAAATTTTCATGAAGAAATTCGGCTTCAATAAAGTTGAAAATTTTCATGAAGTATTTGGGCTTCAAAAAAGTTGAAAATTTTCATGAAGAAATTCGGCTTCAAAAAAGTTTTCGCAAGGGGGGGGTGTTTCGTCTTTTTTCAACTTTTTCGTAAGGGGGGGTGTTTCGTCTTTTTTCAACTTTTTCGTAAGAGGGGTGTGTTTCGTCTTTTTTCAACTTTTTCGTGAGGGGGTGGGTCAATTGAAAATATTCATGAAGAAATTCGGCTTCAAAAAAGTTTTCGCAAGGGGGTGGGTGTTTCGTCTTTTTTCAACTTTTTCGTAAGGGGGTGGGTCAATTGAAAATATTCATGAAGAAATTTGGCTTCAAAAAACATGAAAATTTTCATGAAGTATTTGGGCTTCAAAAAAGTTGAAAATTTTCATGAAGAAATTCGGCTTCAAAAAAGTTTTCGCAAGGGGGGGTGTTTCGTCTTTTTTCAACTTTTTCGTAAGAGGGGGGTGTTTCGTCTTTTTTCAACTTTTTCGTGAGGGGGGGTGGGTCAATTGAAAATATTCATGAAGAAATTCGGCTTCAAAAAAGTTGAAAATTTTCATGAAGTATTTGGGCTTCAAAAAAGTTGAAAATATTCATGAAGAAATTCGGCTTCAAAAAAGTTGAAAATTTTCATGAAGTATTTGGGCTTGAAATTTTTTTTAAATTTTCATGAAGAAATTCGGCTTCAAAAAAGTTTAAAATTTTCATGAAGAAATTCGGCTTCAAAAAAGTTTTCGCAAGGGGGGGGTGTTTCGTCTTTTTTCAACTTTTTCGTAAGAGGGGGGTGTTTCGTCTTTTTTCAACTTTTTCGTGAGGGGGGGTGGGTCAATTGAAAATATTCATGAAGAAATTCGGCTTCAAAAAAGTTGAAAATTTTCATGAAGTATTTGGGCTTCAAAAAAGTTGAAAATTTTCATGAAGAAATTCGGCTTCAAAAAAGTTTTCGCAAGGGGGGGGTGTTTCGTCTTTTTTCAACTTTTTCGTAAGAGGGGGGTGTTTCGTCTTTTTTCAACTTTTTCGTGAGGGGGGGTGGGTCAATTGAAAATATTCATGAAGAAATTCGGCTTCAAAAAAGTTGAAAATTTTCATGAAGTATTTGGGCTTCAAAAAAGTTTAAATTTTTCATGAAGAAATTCGGCTTCAAAAAGGTTGAAAATTTTCATGAAGTATTTGGGCTTCAAAAAAGTTGAAAATATTCATGAAGAAATTCGGCTTCAAAAAAGTTGAAAATTTGAATGAAGTATTTGGGCTTCAAAAATGTTTTAAATTTTCATGAAGAAATTCGGCTTCAAAAAAGTTTAAAATTTTCATGAAGAAATTCGGCTTCAAAAAAGATGAAAATTTTCATGAAGTATTTGGGCTTCAAAAAAGTTGAAAATTTTCATTAAGAAATTCGGCTTCAAAAAAGTTTTCGCAAGAGGGGGGTGTTTCGTCTTTTTTCAACTTTTTCGTGAGGGGGGGTGGGTCAATTGAAAATATTCATGAAGAAATTCGGCTTCAAAAAAGTTGAAAATTTTCATGAAGTATTTGGGCTTCAAAAAAGTTTAAAATTTTCATGAAGTATTTGGGCTTGAAATTTTTTTTAAATTTTCATGAAGAAATTCGGCTTCAAAAAAGTTTAAAATTTTCATGAAGAAATTCGGCTTCAATAAAGTTGAAAATTTTCATGAAGTATTTGGGCTTCAAAAAAGTTGAAAATTTTCATGAAGAAATTCGGCTTCAAAAAAGTTTTCGCAAGGGGGGGGTGTTTCGTCTTTTTTCAACTTTTTCGTAAGGGGGGGTGTTTCGTCTTTTTTCAACTTTTTCGTAAGAGGGGTGTGTTTCGTCTTTTTTCAACTTTTTCGTGAGGGGGTGGGTCAATTGAAAATATTCATGAAGAAATTCGGCTTCAAAAAAGTTTTCGCAAGGGGGTGGGTGTTTCGTCTTTTTTCAACTTTTTCGTAAGGGGGTGGGTCAATTGAAAATATTCATGAAGAAATTTGGCTTCAAAAAACATGAAAATTTTCATGAAGTATTTGGGCTTCAAAAAAGTTGAAAATTTTCATGAAGAAATTCGGCTTCAAAAAAGTTTTCGCAAGGGGGGGTGTTTCGTCTTTTTTCAACTTTTTCGTAAGAGGGGGGTGTTTCGTCTTTTTTCAACTTTTTCGTGAGGGGGGGTGGGTCAATTGAAAATATTCATGAAGAAATTCGGCTTCAAAAAAGTTGAAAATTTTCATGAAGTATTTGGGCTTCAAAAAAGTTGAAAATATTCATGAAGAAATTCGGCTTCAAAAAGGTTGAAAATTTTCATGAAGTATTTGGGCTCCAAAAAAGTTGAAAATATTCATGAAGAAATTCGGCTTCAAAAAAGTTGAAAATTTTCATGAAGTATTTGGGCTTGAAATTTTTTTTAAATTTTCATGAAGAAATTCGGCTTCAAAAAAGTTTAAAATTTTCATGAAGAAATTCGGCTTCAAAAAAGTTGAAAATTTTCATGAAGAAATTCGGCTTCAAAAAAGATGAAAATTTTCATGAAGTATTTGGGCTTCAAAAAAGTTGAAAATTTTCATTAAGAAATTCGGCTTCAAAAAAGTTTTCGCAAGAGGGGGGTGTTTCGTCTTTTTTCAACTTTTTCGTGAGGGGGGGTGGGTCAATTGAAAATATTCATGAAGAAATTCGGCTTCAAAAAAGTTGAAAATTTTCATGAAGTATTTGGGCTTCAAAAAAGTTTAAAATTTTCATGAAGTATTTGGGCTTGAAATTTTTTTTAAATTTTCATGAAGAAATTCGGCTTCAAAAAAGTTTAAAATTTTCATGAAGAAATTCGGCTTCAATAAAGTTGAAAATTTTCATGAAGTATTTGGGCTTCAAAAAAGTTGAAAATTTTCATGAAGAAATTCGGCTTCAAAAAAGTTTTCGCAAGGGGGGGGTGTTTCGTCTTTTTTCAACTTTTTCGTAAGGGGGGGTGTTTCGTCTTTTTTCAACTTTTTCGTAAGAGGGGTGTGTTTCGTCTTTTTTCAACTTTTTCGTGAGGGGGTGGGTCAATTGAAAATATTCATGAAGAAATTCGGCTTCAAAAAAGTTTTCGCAAGGGGGTGGGTGTTTCGTCTTTTTTCAACTTTTTCGTAAGGGGGTGGGTCAATTGAAAATATTCATGAAGAAATTTGGCTTCAAAAAACATGAAAATTTTCATGAAGTATTTGGGCTTCAAAAAAGTTGAAAATTTTCATGAAGAAATTCGGCTTCAAAAAAGTTTTCGCAAGGGGGGGTGTTTCGTCTTTTTTCAACTTTTTCGTAAGAGGGGGGTGTTTCGTCTTTTTTCAACTTTTTCGTGAGGGGGGGTGGGTCAATTGAAAATATTCATGAAGAAATTCGGCTTCAAAAAAGTTGAAAATTTTCATGAAGTATTTGGGCTTCAAAAAAGTTGAAAATATTCATGAAGAAATTCGGCTTCAAAAAGGTTGAAAATTTTCATGAAGTATTTGGGCTCCAAAAAAGTTGAAAATATTCATGAAGAAATTCGGCTTCAAAAAAGTTGAAAATTTTCATGAAGTATTTGGGCTTGAAATTTTTTTTAAATTTTCATGAAGAAATTCGGCTTCAAAAAAGTTTAAAATTTTCATGAAGAAATTCGGCTTCAAAAAAGTTGAAAATTTTCATGAAGTATTTGGGCTTCAAAAAAGTTGAAAATTTTCATGAAGTATTTGGGCTTCAAAAAAGTTGAAAATATTCATGAAGAAATTCGGCTACAAAAAAGTTGAAAATTTTCATGAAGAAATTCGGCTTCAAAAAAGTTGAAAATTTTCATGAAGTATTTGGGCTTCAAAAAAGTTGAAAATTTTCATGAAGAAATTCGGCTTCAAAAAAGTTTTGGCAAGGGGGGGGTGTTTCGTCTTTTTTCAACTTTTTCGTAAGGGGGGGGTGTTTCGTCTTTTTTCAACTTTTTCGTTAGCGGGGGTGGGTCAATTGAAAATATTCATGAAGAAATTCGGCTTCAAAAAAGTTGAAAATTTTCATGAAGAAATTCGGCTTCAAAAAAGTTGAAAATTTTCATGAAGTATTTGGGCTTCAAAAAAGGTGAAAATTTTCATGAAGAAATTTGGCTTCAAAAAAGTTTTCGCAAGGGGGGGTGTTTCGTCTTTTTTCAACTTTTTCGTAAGGGGGGGGTGTTTCGTCTTTTTTTAACTTTTTTGTAAGGGGGGGCGGTTTCGTCTTTTTTCAACTTTTTCGTTAGCGGGGGTGGGTCAATTGAAAATATTCATGAAGAAATTTGGCTTCAAAAAATATGAAAATTCTCATGAAGTATTTGGGCTTGAAATTTTTTTTAAATTTTCATGAAGAAATTCGGCTTCAAAAAAGTTAAAAATTTTCAAGGAGAAATTCGGCTTCAAAAAAGTTGAAAATTTTCATGAAGTATTTGGGCTTCAAAAAAGGTGAAAATTTTCATGAAGAAATTTGGCTTCAAAAAAGTTTTCGCAAGGGGGGGTGTTTCGTCTTTTTTCAACTTTTTCGTAAGGGGGGGGTGTTTCGTCTTTTTTTAACTTTTTTGTAAGGGGGGGGGTGTTTCGTCTTTTTTCAACTTTTTCGTTAGCGGGGGTGGGTCAATTGAAAATATTCATGAAGAAATTTGGCTTCAAAAAATATGAAAATTCTCATGAAGTATTTGGGCTTCAAAAAAGTTGAAAATTTTCATGAAGAAATTCGGCTTCAAAAAAGTTTTCGCAAGGGGGGGGTGTTTCGTCTTTTTTCAACTTTTTCGTAAGAGGGGGGTGTTTCGTCTTTTTTCAACTTTTTCGTGAGGGGAGGTGGGTCAATTGAAAATATTCATGAAGAAATTCGGCTTCAAAAAAGTTGAAAATTTTCATGAAGTATTTGGGCTTCAAAAATGTTTTAAATTTTCATGAAGAAATTCGGCTTCAAAAAAGTTGAAAATTTTCATGAAGAAATTCGGCTTCAAAAAAGATGAACGTTTTCATGAAGTATTTGGGCTTCAAAAAAGTTGAAAATTTTCATGAATTATTTGGGTTTCAAAAAAGTTGATAATTTTCATGAAGTATTTGGGTTTCAAAAAAGTTGAAAATTTTCATGAAGAAATTCGGCTTCAAAACAGTTGAAAATTTTCATGAAGAAATTCGGCTTCAAAAAAGTTTTCGCAAGGGGGGGGTGTTTCGTCTTTTTTCAACTTTTTCGTAAGGGGGGGGTGTTTCGTCTTTTTTCAACTTTTTCGTAAGGGGGGGTGTTTCGTCTTTTTTCAACTTTTTCGTGAGGGGGGTGGGTCAATTGAAAGTATTCATGAAGAAATTCGGCTTCAAAAAAGTTGAAAATTTTCATGAAGTATTTGGGCTTCAAAAAAGTTGAAAATTTTCATGAAGAAATTCGGCTTCAAAAAAGTTTTCGCAAGGGGGGGGTGTTTCGTCTTTTTTCAACTTTTTCGTAAGGGGGGGTGTTTCGTCTTTTTTCAACTTTTTCGTAAGGGGGGGGTGTTTCGTCTTTTTTCAACTTTTTCGTAAGAGGGGGGTGTTTCGTCTTTTTTCAACTTTTTCGTGAGGGGGGGTGGGTCAATTGAAAATATTCATGAAGAAATTCGGCTTCAAAAAAGTTGAAAATTTTCATGAAGTATTTGGGCTTCAAAAAAGTTTAAAATTTTCATGAAGTATTTGGGATTCAAAAAAGTTGAAAATTTTCATGAAGTATTTGGGCTTCAAAAATGTTTTAAATTTTCATGAAGAAATTCGGCTTCAAAAAAGTTGAAAATTTTCATGAAGAAATTCGGCTTCAAAAAAGTTTTCGCAAGGGGGGGGTGTTTCGTCTTTTTTCAACTTTTTCGTAAGGGGGGGGTGTTTCGTCTTTTTTCAACTTTTTCGTAAGAGGGGGGTTTTTCGTCTTTTTTCAACTTTTTCGTGAGGGGGGTGGGTCAATTGAAAGTATTCATGAAGAAATTCGGCTTCAAAAAAGTTGAAAATTTTCATGAAGTATTTGGGTTTCAAAAAAGTTGAAAATTTTCATGAAGAAATTCGGCTTCAAAAAAGTTTTCGCAAGGGGGGGGTGTTTCGTCTTTTTTCAACTTTTTCCTAAGGGGGGGGTGTTTCGTCTTTTTTCAACTTTTTCGTAAGAGGAGTGTGTTTCGTCTTTTTTCAACTTTTTCGTGAGGGGGTGGGTCAATTGAAAGTATTCATGAAGAAATTCGGCTTCAAAAAAGTTGAAAATTTTCATGAAGTATTTGGGCTTCAAAAAAGTTGAAAATTTTCATGAAGAAATTCGGCTTCAAAAAGGTTGAAAATATTCATGAAGAAATTCGGCTTCAAAAAAGTTTAAAATTTTCATGAAGTATTTAGGCTTCAAAAAAGTTGAAAATTTTCATGAAGAAATTCGGCTTCAAAAAAGTTTTCGTAAGGGGGAGGTGTTTCGTCTTTTTTCAACTTTTTCGTGAGGGGGGGTGTTTCGTCTTTTTTCAACTTTTTCGTAAGGGGGGGGGTTTCGTCTTTTTTCAACTTTTTCGTAAGGGGGGGGTGTTTCGTCTTTTTTCAACTTTTTCGTGAGGGTGGTGGGTCAATTGAAAGTATTCATGAAGAAATTCGGCTTCAAAAAAGTTCAAAATTTTCATGAAGTATTTGGGCTTCAAAAAAGTTGAAAATTTTAATGAAGAAATTCGGCTTCAAAAAAGTTTTCGCAAGGGGGTGGTGTTTCGTCTTTTTTCAACTTTTTCGTAAGGGGGGGGTGTTTCGTCTTTTTTCAACTTTTTCGTAAGAGGGGGGTGTTTCGTCTTTTTTCAACTTTTTCGTGAGGGGGGGTGGGTCAATTGAAAATATTCATGAAGAAATTTGGCTTCAAAAAAGTTGAAAATTTTCATGAAGTATTTGGGCTTCAAAAAAGTTGAAAATTTTCATGAAGAAATTAGGCTTCAAAAAAGTTTTCGCAAGGGGGGGGTGTTTCGTCTTTTTTCAACTTTTTCGTGAGGGGGGGTGTTTCGTCTTTTTTCAACTTTTTCGTAAGGGGGGGTGTTTCGTCTTTTTTCAACTTTTTCGTAAGGGGTGGTGTTTCGTCTTTTTTCAACTTTTTCGTAAGGGGGGGGTGTTTCGTCTTTTTTCAACTTTTTCGTAAGAGGGGGGTGTTTCGTCTTTTTTCAACTTTTTCGTGAGGGGGGTGGGTCAATTGAAAGTATTCATGAAGAAATTCGGCTTCAAAAAAGTTGAAAATTTTCATGAAGAAATTCGGCTTCAAAAAAGTTTTCGCAAGGGGGGGGTGTTTCGTCTTTTTTCAACTTTTTCCTAAGGGGGGGGTGTTTCGTCTTTTTTCAACTTTTTCGTAAGGGGGGGGTGTTTCGTCTTTTTTCAACTTTTTCGTAAGGGGGGGTGTTTCGTCTTTTTTCAACTTTTTCGTAAGGGGGGGGTGTTTCGTCTTTTTTCAACTTTTTCGTAAGCGGGGGTGGGTCAATTGAAAATATTCATGAAGAAATTTGTCTCAAAAAAGATGAAAATTTTCATGAAGTATTTGGGCTTCAAAAAAGTTGAAAATTTTCATGAAGAAATTCAGCTTCAAAAAAGTTTAAAATTTTCAAGAAGAAATTCTGCTTCAAAAAAGTTGAAAATTTTCATCAAGTATTTGGGCTTCAAAAAAGTTGAAAATTTTCATGAAGAAATTCGGCTTCAAAAAAGTTTTCGCAAGGGGGGGTGTTTCGTCTTTTTTCAACTTTTTCGTAAGCGGGGGTGGGTCAATTGAAAATATTCATGAAGAAATTCGGCTTCAAAAAAGTTGAAAATTTTCATGAATTATTTGGGCTTCAAAAAAGTTGAAAATATTCATGAAGAAATTCGGCTTCAAAAAAGTTGAAAATTTTCATGAAGTATTTGGGCTTCAAAAAAGTTGAAAATTTTCATGAAGTATTTCAGATTCAAAAAAGTTGAAAATTTTGATGAAAAGATTTCGGCTAAAAAAAAGTTGAAAATTTTCATGAAAAGATTTCGGCTTCAAAAAAGTTGAAAATTTTCATGAAAAGATTTCGGCTTCAAAAAAGTTGAAAATTTTCACGACAGGATTTCAGCTTTAAAAAAGTCGAACATTTTCATGATGTATTTCGGCTTCAAAAAATTTGAAAATTTTCATGAAGTATTTCGGATTCAAAAAAGTTGAACATTTTCACGACAGGATTTCGGCGTTAAAAAAGTCGAACATTTTCATGATGTATTTCGGCTTCAAAAAGGTTGAAAATTTTCACGACAGGATTTCGGCTTTAAAAAAGTCGAACATTTTCATGAAGTATTTCGGCTTCAAAAAAGTTGAAAATTTTCATCAAGTATTTGGGCTTCAAAAAATTTGAAAATTTTCATGAAGAAATTCGGCTTCAAAAAAGTTTTCGCAAGGGGGGGTGTTTTGTCTTTTTTCAACTTTTTCGTAAGGGGGGGTGTATCGTCTTTTTTCAACTTTTTCGTAAGGGGGGGTGGGTCAATTGAAAATATTCATGAAGAAATTCGGCTTCAAAAAAGATGAAAATTTTCATGAAGTATTTGGGCTTCAAAAAAGTTGAAAATTTTCATGAAGAAATTCGGCTTCAAAAAAGTTTTCGCAAGGGGGGGTGTTTCGTCTTTTTTCAACTTTTTCGTAAGGGGAGGTGGGTCAATTGAAAATATTCATGAAGAAATTCGGCTTCAAAAAAGTTTAAAATTTTCATGAATTATTTGGGCTTCAAAAAAGTTGAAAATATTCATGAAGAAATTCGGCTTCAAAAAAGTTGAAAATTTTCATGAAGTATTTGGGCTTCAAAAAAGTTGAAAATTTTCATGAAGAAATTCGGATTCAAAAAAGTCGAAAATATTCATGAAGAAATTCGGCGCCAAACAAATTGAAAATTTTCATGAAGTATTTGGGCTTCAAAAAAGTTGAAAATTTTCATGAAGTAATTCGATTCAAAAAAGTTGAAAATTTTCATGAAGTATTTGGGCATCAAAAAAGTTGAAAATTTTCATGAAGTATTTCAGATTCAAAAAAGTTGAAAATTTTCATGAAGTATTTCAGATTCAAAAAAGTTGAAAATTTTGATGAAAAGATTTCGGCTTCAAAAAAGTTGAAAATTTTCGTGAAAAGATTTCTGCTTCAAAAAAGTTGAAAATTTTCATGAAAAGATTTCGGCTTCAAAAAAGTTGAAAATTTTCACGACAGGATTTCGGCTTTAAAAAAGTCGAACATTTTCATGAAGTATTTCAGCTTCAAAAAAGTTGAAATTTTTGATGAAAAGATTTCGGCTTCAAAAAAGTTGAAAATTTTCATGAAAAGATTTCGGCTTCAAAAAAGTTGAAAATTGTCACGACAGGATTTCGTCTTTAAAAAAGTCGAACATTTTCATGAAGTATTTCAGCTTCTAAAAAGTTGAACATTTTCATGAAAAGATTTCGGCTTCAAAAAAGTTGAAAATTTTCATGAAAAGATTTCGGCTTCAAAAAAGTTGAAAATTTTCAAGACAAGATTTCGGCTACAAAAAAGTTGAAAATTTTCACGACAGGATTTCGGTTTTAAAAAAGTCGAACATTTTCATGAAGTATTTGGGCTTCAAAAAAGATGAAAATTTTCACGACAGGATTTCGGCTTCAAAAAAGTCTAACATTTTCATGAAGTATTTCGGCTTCAAAAAGGTTACAAATTTTCACGACAGGATTTCGGCTTTAAAAAAGTCGAACATTTTCATGAAGTATTTCGTCTTCAAAAAAGTTAAACATTTTCATCAAGTATTTGGGCTTCAAAAAATTTGAAAATTTTCATGAAGAAATTCGGCTTCAAAAAAGTTTTCGCAAGGGGGGGTGTTTTGTCTTTTTTCAACTTTTTCGGAAGGGGGGGTGTATCGTCTTTTTTCAACTTTTTCGTAAGGGGGGGTGGGTCAATTGAAAATATTCATGAAGAAATTCGGCTTCAAAAAAGATGAAAATTTTCATGAATTATTTGGGCTTCAAAAAAGTTGAAAATATTCATGAAGAAATTCGGCTTCAAAAAAGTTGAAAATTTTCATGAAGTATTTGGGCTTCAAAAAAGTTGAAAATTTTCATGAAGAAATTCGGATTCAAAAAAGTCGAAAATATTCATGAAGAAATTCGGCGCCAAACAAATTGAAAATTTTCATGAAGTATTTGGGCTTCAAAAAAGTTGAAAATTTTCATGAAGTAATTCGATTCAAAAAAGTTGAAAATTTTCATGAAGTATTTGGGCATCAAAAAAGTTGAAAATTTTCATGAAGTATTTCAGATTCAAAAAAGTTGAAAATTTTCATGAAGTATTTCAGATTCAAAAAAGTTGAAAATTTTGATGAAAAGATTTCGGCTTCAAAAAAGTTGAAAATTTTCGTGAAAAGATTTCTGCTTCAAAAAAGTTGAAAATTTTCATGAAAAGATTTCGGCTTCAAAAAAGTTGAAAATTTTCACGACAGGATTTCGGCTTTAAAAAAGTCGAACATTTTCATGAAGTATTTCAGCTTCAAAAAAGTTGAAATTTTTGATGAAAAGATTTCGGCTTCAAAAAAGTTGAAAATTTTCATGAAAAGATTTCGGCTTCAAAAAAGTTGAAAATTGTCACGACAGGATTTCGTCTTTAAAAAAGTCGAACATTTTCATGAAGTATTTCAGCTTCTAAAAAGTTGAACATTTTCATGAAAAGATTTCGGCTTCAAAAAAGTTGAAAATTTTCATGAAAAGATTTCGGCTTCAAAAAAGTTGAAAATTTTCAAGACAAGATTTCGGCTACAAAAAAGTTGAAAATTTTCACGACAGGATTTCGGTTTTAAAAAAGTCGAACATTTTCATGAAGTATTTGGGCTTCAAAAAAGATGAAAATTTTCACGACAGGATTTCGGCTTCAAAAAAGTCTAACATTTTCATGAAGTATTTCGGCTTCAAAAAGGTTACAAATTTTCACGACAGGATTTCGGCTTTAAAAAAGTCGAACATTTTCATGAAGTATTTCGTCTTCAAAAAAGTTAAACATTTTCATCAAGTATTTGGGCTTCAAAAAATTTGAAAATTTTCATGAAGAAATTCGGCTTCAAAAAAGTTTTCGCAAGGGGGGGTGTTTTGTCTTTTTTCAACTTTTTCGGAAGGGGGGGTGTATCGTCTTTTTTCAACTTTTTCGTAAGGGGGGGTGGGTCAATTGAAAATATTCATGAAGAAATTCGGCTTCAAAAAAGATGAAAATTTTCATGAAGTATTTGGGCTTCAAAAAAGTTGAAAATTTTCATGAAGAAATTCGGCTTCAAAAAAGTTTTCGCAAGGGGGGGTGTTTCGTCTTTTTTCAACTTTTTCGTAAGGGGAGGTGGGTCAATTGAAAATATTCATGAAGAAATTCGGCTTCAAAAAAGTTGAAAATTTTCATGAATTATTTGGGCTTCAAAAAAGTTGAAAATATTCATGAAGAAATTCGGCTTCAAAAAAGTTGAAAATTTTCACGAAGTATTTGGGCTTCAAAAAAGTTGAAAATTTTCATGAAGAAATTCGGATTCAAAAAAGTCGAAAATATTCATGAAGAAATTCGGCGCCAAACAAATTGAAAATTTTCATGAAGTATTTGGGCTTCAATAAAGTTGAAAATTTTCATGAAGTAATTCGATTCAAAAAAGTTGAAAATTTTCATGAAGTATTTGGGCATCAAAAAAGTTGAAAATTTTCATGAAAAGATTTCGGCTTCAAAAAAGTTGAAAATTTTCAGGACAGGATTTCGCCTTTAAAAAAGTTGAACATTTTCATGATGTATTTCGGCTTCAAAAAGGTTGAAAATTTTCACGACAGGATTTCGACTTTAAAAAAGTCGAACATTTTCATGAAGTATTTCGGCTTCAAAAAAGTTGAACATTTTCATGAAGTATTTGGGCTTCAAAAAAGTTGAAAATTTTCACGACAGGATTTCAGCTTTAAAAAAGTCAAACATTTTCATGAAGTATTTCAGCTTCAAAAAAGTTGAAAATTTTCATGAAAAGATTTCGGCTTCAAAAAAGTTGAAAATTTTCATGAAAAGATTTCGGCTTCAAAAAAGTTGAAAATTGTCACGACAGGATTTCGTCTTTAAAAAAGTCGAACATTTTCATGAAGTATTTCAGCTTCAAAAAAGTTGAAAATTTTCATGAAAAGATTTCGGCTTCAAAAAAGTTGAAAATTTTCAGGACAGGATTTCGGCTTTAAAAAAGTCGAACATTTTCATGAAGTATTTCAGCTTCAAAAAAGTTGAAAATTTTGATGAAAAGATTTCGGCTTCAAAAAAGTTGAAAATTTTCATGAAAAGATTTCGGCTTCAAAAAAGTTGAAAATTTTCATGAAGAAATTCGGATTCAAAAAAGTCGAAAATATTCATGAAGAAATTCGGCGCCAAACAAGTTGAAAATTTTCATGAAGTATTTGGGCTTCAAAAAAGTTGAAAATTTTCATGAAGTAATTCGATTCAAAAAAGTTGAAAATTTTCATGAAGTATTTGGGCATCAAAAAAGTTGAAAATTTTAATGAAGTATTTCAGATTCAAAAAAGTTGAAAATTTTCATGAAGTATTTCAGATTCAAAAAAGTTGAAAATTTTCATGAAAAGATTTCGGCTTCAAAAAAGTTGAAAATTTTCAGGAGAGGATTTCGGCTTTAAAAAAGTCGAACATTTTCATGAAGTATTTCAGCTTCAAAAAAGTTGAAAATTTTCATGAAAAGATTTCGGCTTCAAAAAAGTTGAAAATTTTCACGACAGGATTTCGGCTTTAAAAAAGTTGAACATTTTCATGAAGTATTTCGGATTCAAAAAAGTTGAAAATTTTCACGACAGGATTTCGACTTTAAAAAAGTCAAACATTTTCATGAAGTATTTCGGCTTCAAAAAGGTTGAAAATTTTCACGACAGGATTTCGGCTTTAAAAAAGTCGAACATTTTCATGAAGTATTTCGGCTTCAAAAAAGTTGAACATTTTCATGAAGTATTTGGGCTTCAAAAAAGTTGAAAATTTTCACGACAGGATTTCGGCTTCAAAAAAGTTGAAAATTTTCATGAAAAGATTTCGGCTTCAAAAAAGTTGAAAATTTTCATGAAAAGATTTCGGCTTCAAAAAAGTTGAAAATTTTCACGACAGGATTTCAGCTTTAAAAAAGTCAAACATTTTCATGAAGTATTTCGACTTCAAAAAATTTGAAAATTTTCATGAAGTATTTCGGATTCAAAAAAGTTGAACATTTTCACGACAGGATTTCGGCGTTAAAAAAGTCGAACATTTTCATGAAGTATTTCAGCTTCAAAAAAGTTGAAAATTTTCATGAAATGATTTCGGCTTCAAAAAAGTTGAAAATTTTCAGGACAGGATTTCGGCTTTAAAAAAGTCGAACATTTTCATGAAGTATTTCAGCTTCAAAAAAGTTGAAAATTTTTATGAAAAGATTTCGGCTTCAAAAAAGTTGAAAATTTTCATGAAAAGATTTCGGTTTCAAAAAAGTTGAAAATTTTCATGAAAAGATTTCGGCTTCAAAAAAGTTGAAAATTTTCACGACAGGATTTCGGCTTTAAAAAAGTCGAACATTTTCATGAAGTATTTCGACTTCAAAAAATTTGAAAATTTTCATGAAGTATTTCGGATTCAAAAAAGTTGAACATTTTCACGACAGGATTTCGGCGTTAAAAAAGTCGAACATTTTCATGAAGTATTTCAGCTTCAAAAAAGTTGAAAATTTTCATGAAAAGATTTCGGCTTCAAAAAAGTTGAAAATTTTCATGAAAAGATTTCGGCTTCAAAAAAGTTGAAAATTTTCATGAAAAGATTTCGGCTTCAAAAAAGTTGAAAATTTTCACGACAGGATTTCGGCTTTAAAAAAGTTGAACATTTTCATGATGTATTTCGGCTTCAAAAAGGTTGAAAATTTTCACGACAGGATTTCGACTTTAAAAAAGTCGAACATTTTCATGAAGTATTTCGGCTTCAAAAAAGTTGAACATTTTCATGAAGTATTTGGGTTTCAAAAAAGTTGAAAATTTTCATGAAAAGATTTCGGCTTCAAAAAAGTTGAAAATTGTCACGACAGGATTTCGTCTTTAAAAAAGTCGAACATTTTCATGAAGTATTTCAGCTTCTGAAAAGTTGAAAATTTTCATGAAAAGATTTCGGCTTCAAAAAAGTTGAAAATTTTCATGAAAAGATTTCGGCTTCAAAAAAGTTGAAAATTTTCAAGACAAGATTTCGGCTACAAAAAAGTTGAAAATTTTCACGACAGGATTTCGGTTTTAAAAAAGTCGAACATTTTCATGAAGTATTTGGGCTTCAAAAAAGATGAAAATTTTCACGACAGGATTTCGGCTTCAAAAAAGTCTAACATTTTCATGAAGTATTTCGGCTTCAAAAAGGTTACAAATTTTCACGACAGGATTTCGGCTTTAAAAAAGTCAAACATTTTCATGAAGTATTTCGGCTTCAAAAAAGTTAAACATTTTCATGAAGTATTTGGGCTTCAAAAAAGTTGAAAATTTTCACGACAGGATTTCGGCTTTAAAAAAGTCGAAAATTTTCATGAAGTATTTCAGCTTCAAAAAAGTTGAAAATTTTCATGAAAAGATTTCGGCTTCAAAAAAAGTTGAAAATTTTCATGAAAAGATTTCTGCTTCAAAAAAGTTGAAAATTTTCATCAAGTATTTGGGCTTCAAAAAAGTTGAAAATTTTCATGAAGAAATTCGGCTTCAAAAAAGTTTTTGCAAGGGGGGGTGTTTTGTCTTTTTTCAACTTTTTCGTAAGGGGGGGTGTATCGTCTTTTTTCAACTTTTTCGTAAGGGGGGGTGGGTCAATTGAAAATATTCATGAAGAAATTCGGCTTCAAAAAAGATGAAAATTTTCATGAAGTATTTGGGCTTCAAAAAAGTTGAAAATTTTCATGAAGAAATTCGGCTTCAAAAAAGTTTTCGCAAGGTGGGGTGTTTCGTCTTTTTTCAACTTTTTCGTAAGGGGAGGTGGGTCAATTGAAAATATTCATGAAGAAATTCGGCTTCAAAAAAGTTGAAAATTTTCATGAATTATTTGGGCTTCAAAAAAGTTGAACATTTTCACGACAGGATTTCGGCGTTAAAAAAGTCGAACATTTTCATGAAGTATTTCAGCTTCAAAAAAGTTGAAAATTTTCATGAAAAGATTTCGGCTTCAAAAAAGTTGAAAATTTTCATGAAAAGATTTCGGCTTCAAAAAAGTTGAAAATTTTCATGAAAAGATTTCGGCTTCAAAAAAGTTGAAAATTTTCACGACAGGATTTCGGCTTTAAAAAGTTGAACATTTTCATGATGTATTTCGGCTTCAAAAAGGTTGAAAATTTTCACGACAGGATTTCGACTTTAAAAAAGTCAAACATTTTCATGAAGTATTTCGGCTTCAAAAAAGTTGAACATTTTCATGAAGTATTTGGGCTTCAAAAAAGTTGAAAATTTTCATGAAAAGATTTCGGCTTCAAAAAAGTTGAAAATTGTCACGACAGGATTTCGTCTTTAAAAAAGTCGAACATTTTCATGAAGTATTTCAGCTTCTGAAAAGTTGAAAATTTTCATGAAAAGATTTCGGCTTCAAAAAAGTTGAAAATTTTCATGAAAAGATTTCGGCTTCAAAAAAGTTGAAAATTTTCAAGACAAGATTTCGGCTACAAAAAAGTTGAAAATTTTCACGACAGGATTTCGGTTTTAAAAAAGTCGAACATTTTCATGAAGTATTTGGGCTTCAAAAAAGATGAAAATTTTCACGACAGGATTTCGGCTTCAAAAAAGTCTAACATTTTCATGAAGTATTTCGGCTTCAAAAAGGTTACAAATTTTCACGACAGGATTTCGGCTTTAAAAAAGTCAAACATTTTCATGAAGTATTTCGGCTTCAAAAAAGTTAAACATTTTCATGAAGTATTTGGGCTTCAAAAAAGTTGAAAATTTTCACGACAGGATTTCGGCTTTAAAAAAGTCGAAAATTTTCATGAAGTATTTCAGCTTCAAAAAAGTTGAAAATTTTCATGAAAAGATTTCGGCTTCAAAAAAAGTTGAAAATTTTCATGAAAAGATTTCTGCTTCAAAAAAGTTGAAAATTTTCATCAAGTATTTGGGCTTCAAAAAAGTTGAAAATTTTCATGAAGAAATTCGGCTTCAAAAAAGTTTTCGCAAGGGGGGGTGTTTTGTCTTTTTTCAACTTTTTCGTAAGGGGGGGTGTATCGTCTTTTTTCAACTTTTTCGTAAGGGGGGGTGGGTCAATTGAAAATATTCATGAAGAAATTCGGCTTCAAAAAAGATGAAAATTTTCATGAAGTATTTGGGCTTCAAAAAAGTTGAAAATTTTCATGAAGAAATTCGGCTTCAAAAAAGTTTTTGCAAGGGGGGGTGTTTTGTCTTTTTTCAACTTTTTCGTAAGGGGGGGTGTATCGTCTTTTTTCAACTTTTTCGTAAGGGGGGGTGGGTCAATTGAAAATATTCATGAAGAAATTCGGCTTCAAAAAAGATGAAAATTTTCATGAAGTATTTGGGCTTCAAAAAAGTTGAAAATTTTCATGAAGAAATTCGGCTTCAAAAAAGTTTTCGCAAGGTGGGGTGTTTCGTCTTTTTTCAACTTTTTCGTAAGGGGAGGTGGGTCAATTGAAAATATTCATGAAGAAATTCGGCTTCAAAAAAGTTGAAAATTTTCATGAATTATTTGGGCTTCAAAAAAGTTGAACATTTTCACGACAGGATTTCGGCGTTAAAAAAGTCGAACATTTTCATGAAGTATTTCAGCTTCAAAAAAGTTGAAAATTTTCATGAAAAGATTTCGGCTTCAAAAAAGTTGAAAATTTTCATGAAAAGATTTCGGCTTCAAAAAAGTTGAAAATTTTCATGAAAAGATTTCGGCTTCAAAAAAGTTGAAAATTTTCACGACAGGATTTCGGCTTTAAAAAGTTGAACATTTTCATGATGTATTTCGGCTTCAAAAAGGTTGAAAATTTTCACGACAGGATTTCGACTTTAAAAAAGTCAAACATTTTCATGAAGTATTTCGGCTTCAAAAAAGTTGAACATTTTCATGAAGTATTTGGGCTTCAAAAAAGTTGAAAATTTTCATGAAAAGATTTCGGCTTCAAAAAAGTTGAAAATTGTCACGACAGGATTTCGTCTTTAAAAAAGTCGAACATTTTCATGAAGTATTTCAGCTTCTGAAAAGTTGAAAATTTTCATGAAAAGATTTCGGCTTCAAAAAAGTTGAAAATTTTCATGAAAAGATTTCGGCTTCAAAAAAGTTGAAAATTTTCAAGACAAGATTTCGGCTACAAAAAAGTTGAAAATTTTCACGACAGGATTTCGGTTTTAAAAAAGTCGAACATTTTCATGAAGTATTTGGGCTTCAAAAAAGATGAAAATTTTCACGACAGGATTTCGGCTTCAAAAAAGTCTAACATTTTCATGAAGTATTTCGGCTTCAAAAAGGTTACAAATTTTCACGACAGGATTTCGGCTTTAAAAAAGTCAAACATTTTCATGAAGTATTTCGGCTTCAAAAAAGTTAAACATTTTCATGAAGTATTTGGGCTTCAAAAAAGTTGAAAATTTTCACGACAGGATTTCGGCTTTAAAAAAGTCGAAAATTTTCATGAAGTATTTCAGCTTCAAAAAAGTTGAAAATTTTCATGAAAAGATTTCGGCTTCAAAAAAAGTTGAAAATTTTCATGAAAAGATTTCTGCTTCAAAAAAGTTGAAAATTTTCATCAAGTATTTGGGCTTCAAAAAAGTTGAAAATTTTCATGAAGAAATTCGGCTTCAAAAAAGTTTTCGCAAGGGGGGGTGTTTTGTCTTTTTTCAACTTTTTCGTAAGGGGGGGTGTATCGTCTTTTTTCAACTTTTTCGTAAGGGGGGGTGGGTCAATTGAAAATATTCATGAAGAAATTCGGCTTCAAAAAAGATGAAAATTTTCATGAAGTATTTGGGCTTCAAAAAAGTTGAAAATTTTCATGAAGAAATTCGGCTTCAAAAAAGTTTTCGCAAGGGGGGGTGTTTCGTCTTTTTTCAACTTTTTCGTAAGGGGAGGTGGGTCAATTGAAAATATTCATGAAGAAATTCGGCTTCAAAAAAGTTGAAAATTTTCATGAATTATTTGGGCTTCAAAAAAGTTGAAAATATTCATGAAGAAATTCGGCTTCAAAAAAGTTGAAGATTTTCATGAAGTATTTCGGCTTCAAAAAGGTTACAAATTTTCACGACAGGATTTCGGCTTTAAAAAAGTCAAACATTTTCATGAAGTATTTCGGCTTCAAAAAAGTTAAACATTTTCATGAAGTATTTGGGCTTCAAAAAAGTTGAAAATTTTCATGACAGGATTTCGGCTTTAAAAAAGTCGAAAATTTTCATGAAGTATTTCAGCTTCAAAAAAGTTGAAAATTTTCATGAAAAGATTTCGGCTTCAAAAAAGTTGAAAATTTTCATGAAAAGATTTCTGCTTCAAAAAAGTTGAAAATTTTCATCAAGTATTTGGGCTTCAAAAAAGTTGAAAATTTTCATGAAGAAATTCGGCTTCAAAAAAGTTTTCGCAAGGGGGGGTGTTTTGTCTTTTTTCAACTTTTTCGTAAGGGGGGGTGTATCGTCTTTTTTCAACTTTTTCGTAAGGGGGGGTGGGTCAATTGAAAATATTCATGAAGAAATTCGGCTTCAAAAAAGATGAAAATTTTCATGAAGTATTTGGGCTTCAAAAAAGTTGAAAATTTTCATGAAGAAATTCGGCTTCAAAAAAGTTTTCGCAAGGGGGGGTGTTTCGTCTTTTTTCAACTTTTTCGTAAGGGGAGGTGGGTCAATTGAAAATATTCATGAAGAAATTCGGCTTCAAAAAAGTTGAAAATTTTCATGAATTATTTGGGCTTCAAAAAAGTTGAAAATATTCATGAAGAAATTCGGCTTCAAAAAAGTTGAAGATTTTCATGAAGTATTTGGGCTTCAAAAAAGTTGAAAATTTTCATGAAGAAATTCGGATTCAAAAAAGTCGAAAATATTCATGAAGAAATTCGGCGCCAAACAAATTGAAAATTTTCATGAAGTATTTGGGCTTCAAAAAAGTTGAAAATTTTCATGAAGTATTTCAGATTCAAAAAAGTTGAAAATTTTCATGAAGTATTTCAGATTCAAAAAAGTTGAAAATTTTCATGAAAAGATTTCGGCTTCAAAAAAGTTGAAAATTTTCAGGACAGGATTTCGGCTTTAAAAAAGTCGAACATTTTCATGAAGTATTTCAGCTTCAAAAAAGTTGAAAATTTTCATGAAAAGATTTCGGCTTCAAAAAAGTTGAAAATTTTCATGAAAAGATTTCGGCTTCAAAAAAGTTGAAAATTTTCATGAAAAGATTTCGGCTTCAAAAAAGTTGAAAATTTTCACGACAGGATTTCGGCTTTAAAAAAGAAGAACATTTTCACGAAGTATTTGGGCTTCAAAAAAGTTGAAAATTTTCATGAAAGGATTTCGGCTTTAAAAAAGTCGAACATTTTCATGAAGTATTTCAGCTTCAAAAAGGTTGAAAATTTTCACGACAGGATTTCGGCGTTAAAAAAGTCGAACATTTTCATGAAGTATTTCGGCTTCAAAAAAGTTGAACATTTTCATGAAGTATTTGGGCTTCAAAAAAGTTGAAAATTTTCACGACAAGATTTCGGCTTTAAAAAAGTCGAACATTTTCATGAAGTATTTCAGCTTCAAAAAAGTTGAAAATTTTCATGAAAAGATTTCGGCTTCAAAAAAGTTGAAAATTTTCATGAAAAGATTTCGGCTTCAAAAAAGTTGAAAATTTTCACGACAGGATTTCGGCTTTAAAAAAGTCTCACATTTTCATGAAGTATTTCAGCTTCTAAAAAGTTGAAAATTTTCATGAAAAGATTTCGGCTTCAAAAAAGTTGAAAATTTTCAAGAAAAGATTTCGGCTTTAAAAAAGTTGAAAATTTTCACGACAGGATTTCATCTTTAAAAAAGTCGAACATTTTCATGAAGTATTTCAGCTTCAAAAAAGTTGAAAATTTTCATGAAAAGATTTCGGCTTCAAAAAAGTTGAAAATTTTCACGACAGGATTTCGGCTTTAAAAAAGTCTAACATTTTCATGAAGTATTTCAGCTTCTAAAAAGTTGAAAATTTTCATGAAAAGATTTCGGCTCCAAAAAAGTTGAAAATTTTCATGAAAAGATTTCGGCTTCAAAAAAGTTGAAAATTTTCATGAAAAGATTTCGGCTTCAAAAAAGTTGAAAATTTTCACGACAGGATTTCGGCTTTAAAAATGTCGAACATTTTCATGAAGTATTTCAGCTTCAAAAAAGTTGAAAATTTTCATGAAAAGATTTCGGCTTCAAAAAATTTGAAAATTTTCATGAAAAGATTTCGGCTTCAAAAAAGTTGAAAATTTTCATGAAAAGATTTCGGCTTCAAAAAAGTTGAAAATTTTCACGACAGGATTTCAGCTTTAAAAAAGTCGAAAATTTTCATGAAAAGATTTCGGCTTCAAAAAAGTTGAAAATTTTCAAGAAAAGATTTCGGCTTTAAAAAAGTTGAAAATTTTCACGACAGGATTTCATCTTTAAAAAAGTCGAACATTTTCATGAAGTATTTCAGCTTCAAAAAAGTTGAAAATTTTCATGAAAAGATTTCGGCTTCAAAAAAGTTGAAAATTTTCACGACAGGATTTCGGCTTTAAAAAAGTCTAACATTTTCATGAAGTATTTCAGCTTCTAAAAAGTTGAAAATTTTCATGAAAAGATTTCGGCTCCAAAAAAGTTGAAAATTTTCATGAAAAGATTTCGGCTTCAAAAAAGTTGAAAATTTTCATGAAAAGATTTCGGCTTCAAAAAAGTTGAAAATTTTCACGACAGGATTTCGGCTTTAAAAATGTCGAACATTTTCATGAAGTATTTCAGCTTCAAAAAAGTTGAAAATTTTCATGAAAAGATTTCGGCTTCAAAAAATTTGAAAATTTTCATGAAAAGATTTCGGCTTCAAAAAAGTTGAAAATTTTCATGAAAAGATTTCGGCTTCAAAAAAGTTGAAAATTTTCACGACAGGATTTCAGCTTTAAAAAAGTCGAAAATTTTCATGAAGTATTTCGGATTCAAAAAAGTTGAACATTTTCACGACAGGATTTCGGCGTTAAAAAAGTCGAACATTTTCATGAAGTATTTCAGCTTCAAAAAAGTTGAAAATTTTCATGAAAAGATTTCGGCTTCAAAAAAGTTGAAAATTTTCATGAAAAGATTTCGGCTTCAAAAAAGTTGAAAATTTTCATGAAAAGATTTCGGCTTCAAAAAAGTTGAAAATTTTCACGACAGGATTTCGGCTTTAAAAAAGTTGAACATTTTCATGAAGTATTTCGGATTCAAAAAAGTTGAAAATTTTCACGACAGGATTTCGACTTTAAAAAAGTCAAACATTTTCATGAAGTATTTCGGCTTCAAAAAGGTTGAAAATTTTCACGACAGGATTTCGGCTTTAAAAAAGTCGAACATTTTCATGAAGTATTTCGGCTTCAAAAAAGTTGAACATTTTCATGAAGTATTTGGGCTTCAAAAAAGTTGAAAATTTTCACGACAGGATTTCGGCTTCAAAAAAGTTGAAAATTTTCATGAAAAGATTTCGGCTTCAAAAAAGTTGAAAATTTTCATGAAAAGATTTCGGCTTCAAAAAAGTTGAAAATTTTCACGACAGGATTTCGGCTTTAAAAAAGTCTAACATTTTCATGAAGTATTTCAGCTTCTAAAAAGTTGAAAATTTTCATGAAAAGATTTCGGCTCCAAAAAAGTTGAAAATTTTCATGAAAAGATTTCGGCTTCAAAAAAGTTGAAAATTTTCATGAAAAGATTTCGGCTTCAAAAAAGTTGAAAATTTTCACGACAGGATTTCGGCTTTAAAAATGTCGAACATTTTCATGAAGTATTTCAGCTTCAAAAAAGTTGAAAATTTTCATGAAAAGATTTCGGCTTCAAAAAAGTTGAAAATTTTCATGAAAAGATTTCGGCTTCAAAAAAGTTGAAAATTTTCATGAAAAGATTTCGGCTTCAAAAAAGTTGAAAATTTTCACGACAGGATTTCGGCTTTAAAAAAGTTGAACATTTTCATGAAGTATTTCGGATTCAAAAAAGTTGAAAATTTTCACGACAGGATTTCGACTTTAAAAAAGTCAAACATTTTCATGAAGTATTTCGGCTTCAAAAAGGTTGAAAATTTTCACGACAGGATTTCGGCTTTAAAAAAGTCGAACATTTTCATGAAGTATTTCGGCTTCAAAAAAGTTGAACATTTTCATGAAGTATTTGGGCTTCAAAAAAGTTGAAAATTTTCACGACAGGATTTCGGCTTCAAAAAAGTTGAAAATTTTCATGAAAAGATTTCGGCTTCAAAAAAGTTGAAAATTTTCATGAAAAGATTTCGGCTTCAAAAAAGTCGAAAATTTTCACGACAGGATTTCAGCTTTAAAAAAGTCAAACATTTTCATGAAGTATTTCGACTTCAAAAAATTTGAAAATTTTCATGAAGTATTTCGGATTCAAAAAAGTTGAACATTTTCACGACAGGATTTCGGCGTTAAAAAAGTCGAACATTTTCATGAAGTATTTCAGCTTCAAAAAAGTTGAAAATTTTCATGAAAAGATTTCGGCTTCAAAAAAGTTGAAAATTTTCATGAAAAGATTTCGGCTTCAAAAAAGTTGAAAATTTTCATGAAAAGATTTCGGCTTCAAAAAAGTTGAAAATTTTCACGACAGGATTTCGGCTTTAAAAAAGAAGAACATTTTCACGAAGTATTTGGGCTTCAAAAAAGTTGAAAATTTTCATGAAAGGATTTCGGCTTTAAAAAAGTCGAACATTTTCATGAAGTATTTCGGCTTCAAAAAGGTTGAAAATTTTCACGACAGGATTTCGGCGTTAAAAAAGTCGAACATTTTCATGAAGTATTTCGGCTTCAAAAAAGTTGAACATTTTCATGAAGTATTTGGGCTTCAAAAAAGTTGAAAATTTTCACGACAAGATTTCGGCTTTAAAAAAGTCGAACATTTTCATGAAGTATTTCAGCTTCAAAAAAGTTGAAAATTTTCATGAAAAGATTTCGGCTTCAAAAAAGTTGAAAATTTTCATGAAAAGATTTCGGCTTCAAAAAGTTGAAAATTTTCACGACAGGATTTCGGCTTTAAAAAAGTCTCACATTTTCATGAAGTATTTCAGCTTCTAAAAAGTTTAAAATTTTCAAGAAAAGATTTCGGCTTTAAAAAAGTTGAAAATTTTCACGACAGGATTTCATCTTTAAAAAAGTCGAACATTTTCATGAAGTATTTCAGCTTCAAAAAAGTTGAAAATTTTCATGAAAAGATTTCGGCTTCAAAAAAGTTGAAAATTTTCACGACAGGATTTCGGCTTTAAAAAAGTCTAACATTTTCATGAAGTATTTCAGCTTCTAAAAAGTTGAAAATTTTCATGAAAAGATTTCGGCTCCAAAAAAGTTGAAAATTTTCATGAAAAGATTTCGGCTTCAAAAAAGTAGAAAATTTTCATGAAAAGATTTCGGCTTCACAAAAGTTGAAAATTTTCACGACAGAATTTCGGCTTTAAAAAAGTCGAACATTTTCATGAAGTATTTCGGCTTCAAAAAATTTCAAAAATTTTCATGAAGTATTTCGGATTCAAAAAAGTCGAACATTTTCACGACAGGATTTCGGCGTTAAAAAAGTCGAACATTTTCATGAAGTATTTCAGCTTCAAAAAAGTTGAAAATTTTCATGAAAATATTTCGGCTTCAAAAAAGTTGAAAATTTTCATGAAAAGATTTCGGCTTCAAAAAAGTTGAAAATTTTCATGAAAAGATTTCGGCTTCAAAAAAGTTGAAAATTTTCACGACAGGATTTCGGCTTTAAAAAAGTAGAACATTTTCATGAAGTATTTGGGCTTCAAAAAAGTTGAAAATTTTCACGAAAGGATTTCGGCTTTAAAAAAGTCGAACATTTTCATGAAGTATTTCGGCTTCAAAAAGGTTGAAAATTTTCACGACAGGATTTCGGCTTTAAAAAAGTCGAACATTTTCATGAAGTATTTCGGCTTCAAAAAAGTTGAACATTTTCATGAAGTATTTGGGCTTCAAAAAAGTTGAAAATTTTCACGACAGGATTTCGGCTTTAAAAAAGTCGAACATTTTCATGAAGTATTTCAGCTTCAAAAAAGTTGAAAATTTTCATGAAAAGATTTCGGCTTCAAAAAAGTTGAAAATTTTCACGACAGGAATTCGGATTTAAAAAAGTCTCACATTTTCATGAAGTATTTCGGCTTCAAAAAAGTTGAACATTTTCATGAAGTATTTGGGCTTCAAAAAAGTTGAAAATTTTCATGACAGGATTTCGGCTTTAAAAAAGTCGAACATTTTCATGAAGTATTTCAGCTTCAAAAAAGTTGAAAATTTTCATGAAAAGATTTCGGCTTCAAAAAAGTTGAAAATTTTCATGAAAAGATTTCGGCTTCAAAAAAGTTGAAAATTTTCACGACAGGATTTCGGCTTTAAAAAAGTCGAACATTTTCATGAAGTATTTCAGCTTCTAAAAAGTTGAAAATTTTCATGAAAAGATTTCGGCTTCAAAAAAGTTGAAAATTTTCACGACAGGATTTCGGCTTTAAAAAAGCCTCACATTTTCATGAAGTATTTCAGCTTCAAAAAAGTTGAAAATTTTCATGAAAAGATTTCGGCTTCAAAAAAGTTGAAAATTTTCATGAAAAGATTTCGGCTTCAAAAGAGTTGAAAATTTTCACGACAGGATTTCGACTTTAAAAAAGTCGAACATTTTCATGAAGTATTTCGGCTTTAAAAAAGTTGAAAATTTTCATTAAGTATTTCGGATTCAAAAAAGTTGAAAATTTTCACGACAGGATTTCGGCGTTAAAAAAGTTGAAAATTTTCATGAAGTATTTCAGATTCAAAAAAGTTGATAATTTTCATGAAAAGATTTCGGCTTCAAAAAAGTTGAAAATTTTCATGAAAAGATTTCGGCTTCAAAAAAGTTGAAAATTTTCACGACAGGATTTCGGCTTTAAAAAAGTCGAACATTTTCATGAAGTATTTCAGCTTCTAAAAAGTTGAAAATTTTCATGAAAAGATTTCGGCTTCGAAAAAGTTGAAAATTTTCAAGAAAAGATTTCGGCTTTAAAAAAGTTGAAAATTTTCACGACAGGATTTCGGCTTTAAAAAAGTCGAACATTTTCATGAAGTATTTCAGCTTCAAAAAAGTTGAAAATTTTCATGAAAAGATTTCGGCTTCAAAAAAGTTGAAAATTTTCACGACAGGATTTCGGCTTTAAAAAAGTCTAACATTTTCATGAAGTATTTCAGCTTCTAAAAAGTTGAAAATTTTCATGAAAAGATTTCGGCTCCAAAAAAGTTGAAAATTTTCATGAAAAGATTTCGGCTTCAAAAAAGTTGAAAATTTTCACGACAGGATTTCGGCTTTAAAAAAGTAGAACATTTTCATGAAGTATTTGGGCTTCAAAAAAGTTGAAAATTTTCACGAAAGGATTTCGGCTTTAAAAAAGTCGAACATTTTCATGAAGTATTTCGGCTTCAAAAAGGTTGAAAATTTTCACGACAGGATTTCGGCTTTAAAAAAGTCGAACATTTTCATGAAGTATTTCGGCTTCAAAAAAGTTGAACATTTTCATGAAGTATTTGGGCTTCAAAAAAGTTGAAAATTTTCACGACAGGATTTCGGCTTTAAAAAAGTCGAACATTTTCATGAAGTATTTCAGTTTCAAAAAAGTTGAAAATTTTCATGAAAAGATTTCGGCTTCAAAAAAGTTGAAAATTTTCACGACAGGAATTCGGATTTAAAAAAGTCTCACATTTTCATGAAGTATTTCGGCTTCAAAAAAGTTGAACATTTTCATGAAGTATTTGGGCTTCAAAAAAGTTGAAAATTTTCATGACAGGATTTCGGCTTTAAAAAAGTCGAACATTTTCATGAAGTATTTCAGCTTCAAAAAAGTTGAAAATTTTCATGAAAAGATTTCGGCTTCAAAAAAGTTGAAAATTTTCATGAAAAGATTTCGGCTTCAAAAAAGTTGAAAATTTTCACGACAGGATTTCGGCTTTAAAAAAGTCGAACATTTTCATGAAGTATTTCAGCTTCTAAAAAGTTGAAAATTTTCATGAAAAGATTTCGGCTTCAAAAAAGTTGAAAATTTTCACGACAGGATTTCGGCTTTAAAAAAGTCTCACATTTTCATGAAGTATTTCAGCTTCAAAAAAGTTGAAAATTTTCATGAAAAGATTTCGGCTTCAAAAAAGTTGAAAATTTTCATGAAAAGATTTCGGCTTCAAAAGAGTTGAAAATTTTCACGACAGGATTTCGACTTTAAAAAAGTCGAACATTTTCATGAAGTATTTCGGCTTTAAAAAAGTTGAAAATTTTCATTAAGTATTTCGGATTCAAAAAAGTTGAAAATTTTCACGACAGGATTTCGGCGTTAAAAAAGTTGAAAATTTTCATGAAGTATTTCAGATTCAAAAAAGTTGATAATTTTCATGAAAAGATTTCGGCTTCAAAAAAGTTGAAAATTTTCATGAAAAGATTTCGGCTTCAAAAAAGTTGAAAATTTTCACGACAGGATTTCGGCTTTAAAAAAGTCGAACATTTTCATGAAGTATTTCAGCTTCTAAAAAGTTGAAAATTTTCATGAAAAGATTTCGGCTTCAAAAAAGTTGAAAATTTTCAAGAAAAGATTTCGGCTTTAAAAAAGTTGAAAATTTTCACGACAGGATTTCGGCTTTAAAAAAGTCGAACATTTTCATGAAGTATTTCAGCTTCAAAAAAGTTGAAAATTTTCATGAAAAGATTTCGGCTTCAAAAAAGTTGAAAATTTTCACGACAGGATTTCGGCTTTAAAAAAGTCTAACATTTTCATGAAGTATTTCAGCTTCTAAAAAGTTGAAAATTTTCATGAAAAGATTTCGGCTCCAAAAAAGTTGAAAATTTTCATGAAAAGATTTCGGCTTCAAAAAAGTTGAAAATTTTCATGAAAAGATTTCGGCTTCAAAAAAGTTGAAAATTTTCACGACAGGATTTCGGCTTTAAAAATGTCGAACATTTTCATGAAGTATTTCAGCTTCAAAAAAGTTGAAAATTTTCATGAAAAGATTTCGGCTTCAAAAAAGTTGAAAATTTTCATGAAAAGATTTCGGCTTCAAAAAAGTTGAAAATTTTCACGACAGAATTTCGGCTTTAAAAAAGTCGAACATTTTCATGAAGTATTTCGGCTTCAAAAAATTTCAAAAATTTTCATGAAGTATTTCGGATTCAAAAAAGTCGAACATTTTCACGACAGGATTTCGGCGTTAAAAAAGTCGAACATTTTCATGAAGTATTTCAGCTTCAAAAAAGTTGAAAATTTTCATGAAAAGATTTCGGCTTCAAAAAAGTTGAAAATTTTCATGAAAAGATTTCGGCTTCAAAAAAGTTGAAAATTTTCATGAAAAGATTTCGGCTTCAAAAAAGTTGAAAATTTTCACGACAGGATTTCGGCTTTAAAAAAGTCGAACATTTTCATGAAGTATTTCGGCTTCAAAAAGTTTGAAAATTTTCACGACAGGATTTCGGCTTTAAAAAAGTCGAACATTTTCATGAAGTATTTCGGCTTCAAAAAAGTTGAACATTTTCATGAAGTATTTGGGCTTCAAAAAAGTTGAAAATTTTCACGACAAGATTTCGGCTTTAAAAAAGTCGAACATTTTCTTGAAGTATTTCAGCTTCAAAAAAGTTGAAAATTTTCATGAAAAGATTTCGGCTTCAAAAAAGTTGAAAATTTTCATGAAAAGATTTCGGCTTCAAAAAAGTTGAAAATGTTCACGACAGGATTTCGGCTTTAAAAAAGTCTCACATTTTCATGAAGTATTTCAGCTTATAAAAAGTTGAAAATTTTCATGAAAAGATTTCGGCTTCAAAAAAGTTGAAAATTTTCAAGAAAAGATTTCGGCTTTAAAAAAGTTGAAAATTTTCACGACAGGATTTCGGCTTTAAAAAAGTCGAACATTTTCATGAAGTATTTCAGCTTCTAAAAAGTTGAAAATTTTCATGAAAAGATTTCGGCTTCAAAAAAGTTGAAAATTTTTATGAAAAGATTTCGGCTTCAAAAAAGTTGAAAATTTTCAAGACAAGATTTTGGCTACAAAAAAGTTGAAAATTTTCACGACAGGATTTCGGCTTTAAAAAAGTCTAACATTTTCATGAAGTATTTCAGCTTCAAAAAAGTTGAAAATTTTCATGAAAAGATTTCGGTTTCAAAAAAGTTGAAAATTTTCATGAAAAGATTTCGGCTTCAAAAAAGTTGAAAATTTTCACGACAGGATTTCGGCTTTAAAAAAGTCTAACATTTTCATGAAGTATTTCGGCTTCAAAAAGGTTACAAATTTTCACGACAGGATTTCGGCTTTAAAAAAGTCGAACATTTTCATGAAAAGATTTCGGCTTCAAAAAAGTTGAAAATTTTCACGACAGGATTTCGGCTTTAAAAAAGTCGAACATTTTCATGAAGTATTTCAGCTTCAAAAAAGTTGAAAATTTTCATGAAAAGATTTCGGCTTCAAAAAAGTTGAAAATTTTCATGAAAAGATTTCGGCTTCAAAAAAGTTGAAAATTTTCACGACAGGATTTCGGCTTTAAAAAAGTCCAACATTTTCATGAAGTATTTCAGCTTCAAAAAAGTTGAAAATTTTCATGAAAAGATTTCGGCTTCAAAAAAGTTGAAAATTTTCATGAAAAGATTTCGGCTTCAAAAGAGTTGAAAATTTTCACGACAGGATTTCGACATTAAAAAAGTCGAACATTTTCATGAAGTATTTCGGCTTTAAAAAAGTTGAAAATTTTCATGAAGTATTTCGGATTCAAAAAAGTTGAAAATTTTCACGACAGGATTTCGGAATTAAAAAAGTTGAAAATTTTCATGAAGTATTTCAAATTCAAAAAAGTTGAAAATTTTCATGAAAAGATTTCGGCTTCAAAAAAGTTGAAAATTTTCATGAAAAGATTTCGGCTTTAAAAGAGTTGAAAATTTTCACGACAGGATTTCTACTTTAAAAAAGTCGAACATTTTCATGAAGTATTTCGGCTTTAAAAAAGTTGAACATTTTCATGAAGTATTTCAGCTTCAAAAAAGTTGAAAATTTTCATGAAAAGATTTCGGCTTCAAAAAAGTTGAAAATTTTCATGAAAAGATTTCGACTTCAAAAAAGTTGAAAATTTTCACGACAGGATTTCGGCTTTAAAAAAGTCGAACATTTTCATGAATTATTTCGGCTTCAAAAATTTCAAAAATTTTCATGAAGTATTTCGGATTCAAAAAAGTCGAACATTTTCACGACAGGATTTCGGCGTTAAAAAAGTCGAAAATTTTCATGAAGTATTTGGGCTTCAAAAAAGTTGAAAATTTTCATGAAGAAATTCGGCTTCAAAAAAGTTTTCGCAATGGGGGGTGTTTCGTCTTTTTTCAACTTTTTCGTAAGGGGAGGTGGGTCAATTGAAAATATTCATGAAGAAATTCGGCGTCAAAAAAGAGGAAAATTTTCATGAAGTATTTGGGCTTCAAAAAAGTTGAAAATTTTCATGAAGAAATTCGGCTTCAAAAAAGTTTTCGCAAGGGGGGGTGTTTCGTCTTTTTTCAACTTTTTCGTAAGGGGAGGTGGGTCAATTGAAAATATTCATGAAGAAATTAGGCTTCAAAAAAGTAGAAAATTTTCATGAAGTATTTGGGCTTCAAAAAAGTTGAAAATTTTCATGAAGAAATTCGGATTCAAAAAAGTCGAAAATATTCATGAAGAAATTCGGCGCCAAACAAATTGAAAATTTTCATGAAGTATTTGGGCTTCAAAAAAGTTGAAAATTTTCATGAAGTAATTCGATTCAAAAAAGTTGAAAATTTTCATGAAGTATTTGGGCATCAAAAAAGTTGAAAATTTTCATGAAGTATTTCAGATTCAAAAGAGTTGAAAATTTTCATGAAGTATTTCAGATTCAAAAAAGTTGAAAATTTTCATGAAAAGATTTCGGCTTCAAAAAAGTTGAAAATTTTCAGGACAGGATTTCGGCTTTAAAAAAGTCGAACATTTTCATGAAGTATTTCAGCTTCAAAAAAGTTGAAAATTTTGATGAAAAGATTTCGGCTTCAAAAAAGTTGAAAATTTTCATGAAAAGATTTCGGCTTCAAAAAAGTTGAAAATTTTCATGAAAAGATTTCGGCTTCAAAAAAGTTGAAAATTTTCACGACAGGATTTCAGCTTTAAAAAAGTCAAACATTTTCATGAAGTATTTCGACTTCAAAAAATTTGAAAATTTTCATGAAGTATTTCGGATTCAAAAAAGTTGAACATTTTCACGACAGGATTTCGGCGTTAAAAAAGTCGAACATTTTCATGAAGTATTTGGGCTTCAAAAAAGTTGAAAATTTTCATGAAGAAATTCGGCTTCAAAAAAGTTTTCGCAAGGGGGGGTGTTTCGTCTTTTTTCAACTTTTTCGTAAGGGGAGGTGGGTCAATTGAAAATATTCATGAAGAAATTTGGCGTCAAAAAAGAGGAAAATTTTCATGAAGTATTTGGGCTTCAAAAAAGTTGAAAATTTTCATGAAGAAATTCGGCTTCAAAAAAGTTGAAAATTTTCATGAAGTATTTGGGCTTCAAAAAAGTTGAAAATTTTCATGAAGAAATTCGGATTCAAAAAAGTCGAAAATATTCATGAAGAAATTCGGCGCCAAACAAATTGAAAATTTTCATGAAGTATTTGGGCTTCAAAAAAGTTGAAAATTTTCATGAAGTAATTCGATTCAAAAAAGTTGAAAATTTTCATGAAGTATTTGGGCATCAAAAAAGTTGAAAATTTTCATGAAGTATTTCAGATTCAAAAAAGTTGAAAATTTTCATGAAGTATTTCAGATTCAAAAAAGTTGAAAATTTTCATGAAAAGATTTCGGCTTCAAAAAAGTTGAAAATTTTCAGGACAGGATTTCGGCTTTAAAAAAGTCGAACATTTTCATGAAGTATTTCAGCTTCAAAAAAGTTGAAAATTTTGATGAAAAGATTTCGGCTTCAAAAAAGTTGAAAATTTTCATGAAAAGATTTCGGCTTCAAAAAAGTTGAAAATTTTCACGACAGGATTTCAGCTTTAAAAAAGTCAAACATTTTCATGAAGTATTTCGACTTCAAAAAATTTGAAAATTTTCATGAAGTATTTCGGATTCAAAAAAGTTGAACATTTTCACGACAGGATTTCGGCGTTAAAAAAGTCGAACATTTTCATGAAGTATTTGGGCTTCAAAAAAGTTGAAAATTTTCATGAAGAAATTCGGCTTCAAAAAAGTTTTCGCAAGGGGGGGTGTTTCGTCTTTTTTCAACTTTTTCGTAAGGGGAGGTGGGTCAATTGAAAATATTCATGAAGAAATTTGGCGTCAAAAAAGAGGAAAATTTTCATGAAGTATTTGGGCTTCAAAAAAGTTGAAAATTTTCATGAAGAAATTCGGCTTCAAAAAAGTTGAAAATTTTCATGAAGTATTTGGGCTTCAAAAAAGTTGAAAATTTTCATGAAGAAATTCGGATTCAAAAAAGTCGAAAATATTCATGAAGAAATTCGGCGCCAAACAAATTGAAAATTTTCATGAAGTATTTGGGCTTCAAAAAAGTTGAAAATTTTCATGAAGTAATTCGATTCAAAAAAGTTGAAAATTTTCATGAAGTATTTGGGCATCAAAAAAGTTGAAAATTTTCATGAAGTATTTCAGATTCAAAAAAGTTGAAAATTTTCATGAAGTATTTCAGATTCAAAAAAGTTGAAAATTTTCATGAAAAGATTTCGGCTTCAAAAAAGTTGAAAATTTTCAGGACAGGATTTCGGCTTTAAAAAAGTCGAACATTTTCATGAAGTATTTCAGCTTCAAAAAAGTTGAAAATTTTGATGAAAAGATTTCGGCTTCAAAAAAGTTGAAAATTTTCATGAAAAGATTTCGGCTTCAAAAAAGTTGAAAATTTTCACGACAGGATTTCAGCTTTAAAAAAGTCAAACATTTTCATGAAGTATTTCGACTTCAAAAAATTTGAAAATTTTCATGAAGTATTTCGGATTCAAAAAAGTTGAACATTTTCACGACAGGATTTCGGCGTTAAAAAAGTCGAACATTTTCATGAAGTATTTCAGCTTCAAAAAAGTTGAAAATTTTCATGAAAAGATTTCGGCTTCAAAAAAGTTGAAAATTTTCAGGACAGGATTTCGGCTTTAAAAAAGTCGAACATTTTCATGAAGTATTTCAGCTTCAAAAAAGTTGAAAATTTTGATGAAAAGATTTCGGCTTCAAAAAAGTTGAAAATTTTCATGAAAAGATTTCGGCTTCAAAAAAGTTGAAAATTTTCATGAAAAGATTTCGGCTTCAAAAAAGTTGAAAATTTTCACGACAGGATTTCAGCTTTAAAAAAGTCGAACATTTTCATGAAGTATTTCGACTTCAAAAAATTTGAAAATTTTCATGAAGTATTTCGGATTCAAAAAAGTTGAACATTTTCACGACAGGATTTCGGCGTTAAAAAAGTCGAACATTTTCATGAAGTATTTCAGCTTCAAAAAAGTTGAAAATTTTCATGAAAAGATTTCGGCTTCAAAAAAGTTGAAAATTTTCATGAAAAGATTTCGGCTTCAAAAAAGTTGAAAATTTTCATGAAAAGATTTCGGCTTCAAAAAAGTTGAAAATTTTCATGAAAAGATTTCGGCTTCAAAAAAGTTGAAAATTTTCACGACAGGATTTCGGCTTTAAAAAAGTTGAACATTTTCATGAAGTATTTCGGATTCAAAAAAGTTGAAAATTTTCATGAAAAGATTTCGGCTTCAAAAAAGTTGAAAATTTTCATGAAAAGATTTCGGCTTCAAAAAACTTGAAAATTTTCACGACAGGATTTCAGCTTTAAAAAAGTCGAACATTTTCATGAAGTATTTCGACTTCAAAAAATTTGAAGATTTTCATGAAGTATTTCGGATTCAAAAAAGTTGAACATTTTCACGACAGGATTTCGGCGTTAAAAAAGTCGAACATTTTCATGAAGTATTTCAGCTTCAATAAAAGTTGAAAATTTTCATGAAAAGATTTCGGCTTCAAAAAAGTTGAAAATTTTCATGAAAAGATTTCGGCTTCAAAAAAGTTGAAAATTTTCACGACAGGATTTCGGCTTTAAAAAAGTCGAACATTTTCATGAAGTATTTCAGCTTCAAAAAAGTTGAAAATTTTCATGAAAAGATTTCGGCTTCAAAAAAGTTGAAAATTTTCACGACAGGATTTCGGCTTTAAAAAAGTCTAACATTTTCATGAAGTATTTCAGCTTCTAAAAAGTTGAAAATTTTCATGAAAAGATTTCGGCTCCAAAAAAGTTGAAAATTTTCATGAAAAGATTTCGGCTTCAAAAAAGTTGAAAATTTTCATGAAAAGATTTCGGCTTCAAAAAAGTTGAAAATTTTCACGACAGGATTTCGGCTTTAAAAATGTCGAACATTTTCATGAAGTATTTCAGCTTCAAAAAAGTCGAACATTTTCATGAAGTATTTCGGCTTCAAAAAGTTTGAAAATTTTCACGACAGGATTTCGGCTTCAAAAAAGTTGAAAATTTTCAGGACAGGATTTCGGCTTTAAAAAAGTCGAACATTTTCATGAAGTATTTCAGCTTCAAAAAAGTTGAAAATTTTGATGAAAAGATTTCGGCTTCAAAAAAGTTGAAAATTTTCATGAAAAGATTTCGGCTTCAAAAAAGTTGAAAATTTTCATGAAAAGATTTCGGCTTCAAAAAAGTTGAAAATTTTCACGACAGGATTTCAGCTTTAAAAAAGTCGAACATTTTCATGAAGTATTTCGACTTCAAAAAATTTGAAAATTTTCATGAAGTATTTCGGATTCAAAAAAGTTGAACATTTTCACGACAGGATTTCGGCGTTAAAAAAGTCGAACATTTTCATGAAGTATTTCAGCTTCAAAAAAGTTGAAAATTTTCATGAAAAGATTTCGGCTTCAAAAAAGTTGAAAATTTTCATGAAAAGATTTCGGCTTCAAAAAAGTTGAAAATTTTCATGAAAAGATTTCGGCTTCAAAAAAGTTGAAAATTTTCATGAAAAGATTTCGGCTTCAAAAAAGTTGAAAATTTTCACGACAGGATTTCGGCTTTAAAAAAGTTGAACATTTTCATGAAGTATTTCGGATTCAAAAAAGTTGAAAATTTTCATGAAAAGATTTCGGCTTCAAAAAAGTTGAAAATTTTCATGAAAAGATTTCGGCTTCAAAAAACTTGAAAATTTTCACGACAGGATTTCAGCTTTAAAAAAGTCGAACATTTTCATGAAGTATTTCGACTTCAAAAAATTTGAAGATTTTCATGAAGTATTTCGGATTCAAAAAAGTTGAACATTTTCACGACAGGATTTCGGCGTTAAAAAAGTCGAACATTTTCATGAAGTATTTCAGCTTCAATAAAAGTTGAAAATTTTCATGAAAAGATTTCGGCTTCAAAAAAGTTGAAAATTTTCATGAAAAGATTTCGGCTTCAAAAAAGTTGAAAATTTTCACGACAGGATTTCGGCTTTAAAAAAGTCGAACATTTTCATGAAGTATTTCAGCTTCAAAAAAGTTGAAAATTTTCATGAAAAGATTTCGGCTTCAAAAAAGTTGAAAATTTTCACGACAGGATTTCGGCTTTAAAAAAGTCTAACATTTTCATGAAGTATTTCAGCTTCTAAAAAGTTGAAAATTTTCATGAAAAGATTTCGGTTTCAATAAAGTTGAAAATTTTCATGAAAAGATTTCGGCTTCAAAAAAGTTGAAAATTTTCACGACAGGATTTCAGCTTTAAAAAAGTCGAACATTTTCATGAAGAATTTCGACTTCAAAAAATTTGAAAATTTTCATGAAGTATTTCGGCTTCAAAAAAGTTGAACATTTTCACGACAGGATTTCGGCGTTAAAAAAGTCGAACATTTTCATGAAGTATTTCAGCTTCAAAAAAGTTGAAAATTTTCATGAAAAGATTTCGGCTTCAAAAAAGTTGAAAATTTTCAGGACAGGATTTCGGCTTTAGAAAAGTCGAACATTTTCATGAAGTATTTCAGCTTCAAAAATGTTGAAAATTTTGATGAAAAGATTTCGGCTTCAAAAAAGTTGAAAATTTTCATGAAAAGATTTCGGTTTCAAAAAAGTTGAAAATTTTCATGAAAAGATTTCGGCTTCAAAAAAGTTGAAAATTTTCACGACAGGATTTCAGCTTTAAAAAAGTCGAACATTTTCATGAAGAATTTCGACTTCAAAAAATTTGAAAATTTTCATGAAGTATTTCGGCTTCAAAAAAGTTGAACATTTTCACGACAGGATTTCGGCGTTAAAAAAGTCGAACATTTTCATGAAGTATTTCAGCTTCAAAAAAGTTGACAATTTTCATGAAAAGATTTCGGCTTCAAAAAAGTTGAAAATTTTCATGAAAAGATTTCGGCTTCAAAAAAGTTGAAAATTTTCATGAAAAGATTTCGGCTTCAAAAAAGTTGAAAATTTTCACGACAGGATTTCGGCTTTAAAAAAGTTGAACATTTTCATGATGTATTTCGGCTTCAAAAAGGTTGAAAATTTTCACGACAGGATTTCGACTTTAAAAAAGTCGAACATTTTCATGAAGTATTTGGGCATCAAAAAAGTTGAAAATTTTCATGAAGTATTTCAGATTCAAAAAAGTTGAAAATTTTCATGAAGTATTTCAGATTCAAAAAAGTTGAAAATTTTCATGAAAAGATTTCGGCTTCAAAAAAGTTGAAAATTTTCAGGACAGGATTTCGGCTTTAAAAAAGTCGAACATTTTCATGAAGTATTTCAGCTTCAAAAAAGTTGAAAATTTTGATGAAGTATTTCGGATTCAAAAAAGTTGAACATTTTCACGACAGGATTTCGGCGTTAAAAAAGTCGAACATTTTCATGAAGTATTTCAGCTTCAAAAAAGTTGAAAATTTTCATGAAAAGATTTCGGCTTCAAAAAAGTTGAAAATTTTCAGGACAGGATTTCGGCTTTAGAAAAGTCGAACATTTTCATGAAGTATTTCAGCTTCAAAAAAGTTGAAAATTTTGATGAAAAGATTTCGGCTTCAAAAAAGTTGAAAATTTTCATGAAAAGATTTCGGTTTCAAAAAAGTTGAAAATTTTCATGAAAAGATTTCGGCTTCAAAAAAGTTGAAAATTTTCACGACAGGATTTCAGCTTTAAAAAAGTCGAACATTTTCATGAAGAATTTCGACTTCAAAAAATTTGAAAATTTTCATGAAGTATTTCGGCTTCAAAAAAGTTGAACATTTTCACGACAGGATTTCGGCGTTAAAAAAGTCGAACATTTTCATGAAGTATTTCAGCTTCAAAAAAGTTGAAAATTTTCATGAAAAGATTTCGGCTTCAAAAAAGTTGAAAATTTTCAGGACAGGATTTCGGCTTTAGAAAAGTCGAACATTTTCATGAAGTATTTCAGCTTCAAAAATGTTGAAAATTTTGATGAAAAGATTTCGGCTTCAAAAAAGTTGAAAATTTTCATGAAAAGATTTCGGTTTCAAAAAAGTTGAAAATTTTCATGAAAAGATTTCGGCTTCAAAAAAGTTGAAAATTTTCACGACAGGATTTCAGCTTTAAAAAAGTCGAACATTTTCATGAAGAATTTCGACTTCAAAAAATTTGAAAATTTTCATGAAGTATTTCGGCTTCAAAAAAGTTGAACATTTTCACGACAGGATTTCGGCGTTAAAAAAGTCGAACATTTTCATGAAGTATTTCAGCTTCAAAAAAGTTGACAATTTTCATGAAAAGATTTCGGCTTCAAAAAAGTTGAAAATTTTCATGAAAAGATTTCGGCTTCAAAAAAGTTGAAAATTTTCATGAAAAGATTTCGGCTTCAAAAAAGTTGAAAATTTTCACGACAGGATTTCGGCTTTAAAAAAGTTGAACATTTTCATGATGTATTTCGGCTTCAAAAAGGTTGAAAATTTTCACGACAGGATTTCGACTTTAAAAAAGTCGAACATTTTCATGAAGTATTTGGGCATCAAAAAAGTTGAAAATTTTCATGAAGTATTTCAGATTCAAAAAAGTTGAAAATTTTCATGAAGTATTTCAGATTCAAAAAAGTTGAAAATTTTCATGAAAAGATTTCGGTTTCAAAAAAGTTGAAAATTTTCAGGACAGGATTTCGGCATTAAAAAAGTCGAACATTTTCATGAAGTATTTCAGCTTCAAAAAAGTTGAAAATTTTGATGAAAAGATTTCGGCTTCAAAAAAGTTGAAAATTTTCATGAAAAGATTTCGGCTTCAAAAAAGTTGAAAATTTTCATGAAAAGATTTCGGCTTCAAAAAAGTTGAAAATTTTCACGACAGGATTTCAGCTTTAAAAAAGTCAAACATTTTCATGAAGTATTTCGACTTCAAAAAATTTGAAAATTTTCATGAAGTATTTCGGATTCAAAAAAGTTGAACATTTTCACGACAGGATTTCGGCGTTAAAAAAGTCGAACATTTTCATGAAGTATTTCAGCTTCAAAAAAGTTGAAAATTTTCATGAAAAGATTTCGGCTTCAAAAAAGTTGAAAATTTTCAGGACAGGATTTCGGCTTTAAAAAAGTCGAACATTTTCATGAAGTATTTCAGCTTCAAAAAAGTTGAAAATTTTGATGAAAAGATTTCGGCTTCAAAAAAGTTGAAAATTTTCATGAAAAGATTTCGGTTTCAAAAAAGTTGAAAATTTTCATGAAAAGATTTCGGCTTCAAAAAAGTTGAAAATTTTCACGACAGGATTTCAGCTTTAAAAAAGTCGAACATTTTCATGAAGAATTTCGACTTCAAAAAATTTGAAAATTTTCATGAAGTATTTCGGATTCAAAAAAGTTGAACATTTTCACGACAGGATTTCGGCGTTAAAAAAGTCGAACATTTTCATGAAGTATTTCAGCTTCAAAAAAGTTGAAAATTTTCATGAAAAGATTTCGGCTTCAAAAAAGTTGAAAATTTTCACGACAGGATTTCGGCTTTAAAAAAGTTGAACATTTTCATGATGTATTTCGGCTTCAAAAAGGTTGAAAATTTTCACGACAGGATTTCGACTTTAAAAAAGTCGAACATTTTCATGAAGTATTTGGGCTTCAAAAAAGTTGAAAATTTTCATGAAGTAATTCGATTCAAAAAAGTTGAAAATTTTCATGAAGTATTTGGGCATCAAAAAAGTTGAAAATTTTCATGAAGTATTTCAGATTCAAAAAAGTTGAAAATTTTCATGAAAAGATTTCGGCTTCAAAAAAGTTGAAAATTTTCAGGACAGGATTTCGGCTTTAAAAAAGTTGAAAATTTTCATGAAGTATTTCAGATTCAAAAAAGTTGAAAATTTTCATGAAGTATTTCAGATTCAAAAAAGTTGAAAATTTTCATGAAAAGATTTCGGCTTCAAAAAAGTTGAAAATTTTCAGGACAGGATTTCGGCTTTAGAAAAGTCGAACATTTTCATGAAGTATTTCAGCTTCAAAAATGTTGAAAATTTTGATGAAAAGATTTCGGCTTCAAAAAAGTTGAAAATTTTCATGAAAAGATTTCGGTTTCAAAAAAGTTGAAAATTTTCATGAAAAGATTTCGGCTTCAAAAAAGTTGAAAATTTTCACGACAGGATTTCAGCTTTAAAAAAGTCGAACATTTTCATGAAGAATTTCGACTTCAAAAAATTTGAAAATTTTCATGAAGTATTTCGGCTTCAAAAAAGTTGAACATTTTCACGACAGGATTTCGGCGTTAAAAAAGTCGAACATTTTCATGAAGTATTTCAGCTTCAAAAAAGTTGACAATTTTCATGAAAAGATTTCGGCTTCAAAAAAGTTGAAAATTTTCATGAAAAGATTTCGGCTTCAAAAAAGTTGAAAATTTTCATGAAAAGATTTCGGCTTCAAAAAAGTTGAAAATTTTCACGACAGGATTTCGGCTTTAAAAAAGTTGAACATTTTCATGATGTATTTCGGCTTCAAAAAGGTTGAAAATTTTCACGACAGGATTTCGACTTTAAAAAAGTCGAACATTTTCATGAAGTATTTGGGCATCAAAAAAGTTGAAAATTTTCATGAAGTATTTCAGATTCAAAAAAGTTGAAAATTTTAATGAAGTATTTCAGATTCAAAAAAGTTGAAAATTTTCATGAAAAGATTTCGGCTTCAAAAAAGTTGAAAATTTTCAGGACAGGATTTCGGCTTTAAAAAAGTCGAACATTTTCATGAAGTATTTCAGCTTCAAAAAAGTTGAAAATTTTGATGAAGTATTTCGGATTCAAAAAAGTTGAACATTTTCACGACAGGATTTCGGCGTTAAAAAAGTCGAACATTTTCATGAAGTATTTCAGCTTCAAAAAAGTTGAAAATTTTCATGAAAAGATTTCGGCTTCAAAAAAGTTGAAAATTTTCAGGACAGGATTTCGGCTTTAGAAAAGTCGAACATTTTCATGAAGTATTTCAGCTTCAAAAAAGTTGAAAATTTTGATGAAAAGATTTCGGCTTCAAAAAAGTTGAAAATTTTCATGAAAAGATTTCGGTTTCAAAAAAGTTGAAAATTTTCATGAAAAGATTTCGGCTTCAAAAAAGTTGAAAATTTTCACGACAGGATTTCAGCTTTAAAAAAGTCGAACATTTTCATGAAGAATTTCGACTTCAAAAAATTTGAAAATTTTCATGAAGTATTTCGGCTTCAAAAAAGGTGAACATTTTCACGACAGGATTTCGGCGTTGAAAAAGTCGAACATTTTCATGAAGTATTTCAGCTTCAAAAAAGTTGAAAATTTTCATGAAAAGATTTCGGCTTCAAAAAAGTTGAAAATTTTCAGGACAGGATTTCGGCTTTAGAAAAGTCGAACATTTTCATGAAGTATTTCAGCTTCAAAAATGTTGAAAATTTTGATGAAAAGATTTCGGCTTCAAAAAAGTTGAAAATTTTCATGAAAAGATTTCGGTTTCAAAAAAGTTGAAAATTTTCATGAAAAGATTTCGGCTTCAAAAAAGTTGAAAATTTTCAGGACAGGATTTCGGCTTTAGAAAAGTCGAACATTTTCATGAAGTATTTCAGCTTCAAAAAAGTTGAAAATTTTCATGAAAAGATTTCGGCTTCAAAAAAGTTGAAAATTTTCATGAAAAGATTTCGGCTTCAAAAAAGTTGAAAATTTTCATGAAAAGATTTCGGCTTCAAAAAAGTTGAAAATTTTCACGACAGGATTTCGGCTTTAAAAAAGTTGAACATTTTCATGATGTATTTCGGCTTCAAAAAGGTTGAAAATTTTCACGACAGGATTTCGACTTTAAAAAAGTCGAACATTTTCATGAAGTATTTGGGCATCAAAAAAGTTGAAAATTTTCATGAAGTATTTCAGATTCAAAAAAGTTGAAAATTTTCATGAAGTATTTCAGATTCAAAAAAGTTGAAAATTTTCATGAAAAGATTTCGGCTTCAAAAAAGTTGAAAATTTTCAGGACAGGATTTCGGCTTTAAAAAAGTCGAACATTTTCATGAAGTATTTCAGCTTCAAAAAAGTTGAAAATTTTGATGAAGTATTTCGGATTCAAAAAAGTTGAACATTTTCACGACAGGATTTCGGCGTTAAAAAAGTCGAACATTTTCATGAAGTATTTCAGCTTCAAAAAAGTTGAAAATTTTCATGAAAAGATTTCGGCTTCAAAAAAGTTGAAAATTTTCAGGACAGGATTTCGGCTTTAGAAAAGTCGAACATTTTCATGAAGTATTTCAGCTTCAAAAAAGTTGAAAATTTTGATGAAAAGATTTCGGCTTCAAAAAAGTTGAAAATTTTCATGAAAAGATTTCGGTTTCAAAAAAGTTGAAAATTTTCATGAAAAGATTTCGGCTTCAAAAAAGTTGAAAATTTTCACGACAGGATTTCAGCTTTAAAAAAGTCGAACATTTTCATGAAGAATTTCGACTTAAAAAAATTTGAAAATTTTCATGAAGTATTTCGGCTTCAAAAAAGGTGAACATTTTCACGACAGGATTTCGGCGTTGAAAAAGTCGAACATTTTCATGAAGTATTTCAGCTTCAAAAAAGTTGAAAATTTTCATGAAAAGATTTCGGCTTCAAAAAAGTTGAAAATTTTCAGGACAGGATTTCGGCTTTAGAAAAGTCGAACATTTTCATGAAGTATTTCAGCTTCAAAAATGTTGAAAATTTTGATGAAAAGATTTCGGCTTCAAAAAAGTTGAAAATTTTCATGAAAAGATTTCGGTTTCAAAAAAGTTGAAAATTTTCATGAAAAGATTTCGGCTTCAAAAAAGTTGAAAATTTTCACGACAGGATTTCAGCTTTATAAAAGTCGAACATTTTCATGAAGAATTTCGACTTCAAAAAATTTGAAAATTTTCATGAAGTATTTCGGCTTCAAAAAAGTTGAACATTTTCACGACAGGATTTCGGCGTTAAAAAAGTCGAACATTTTCATGAAGTATTTCAGCTTCAAAAAAGTTGACAATTTTCATGAAAAGATTTCGGCTTCAAAAAAGTTGAAAATTTTCATGAAAAGATTTCGGCTTCAAAAAAGTTGAAAATTTTCATGAAAAGATTTCGGCTTCAAAAAAGTTGAAAATTTTCACGACAGGATTTCGGCTTTAAAAAAGTTGAACATTTTCATGATGTATTTCGGCTTCAAAAAGGTTGAAAATTTTCACGACAGGATTTCGACTTTAAAAAAGTCGAACATTTTCATGAAGTATTTGGGCATCAAAAAAGTTGAAAATTTTCATGAAGTATTTCAGATTCAAAAAAGTTGAAAATTTTCATGAAGTATTTCAGATTCAAAAAAGTTGAAAATTTTCATGAAAAGATTTCGGCTTCAAAAAAGTTGAAAATTTTCAGGACAGGATTTCGGCTTTAAAAAAGTCGAACATTTTCATGAAGTATTTCAGCTTCAAAAAAGTTGAAAATTTTGATGAAAAGATTTCGGCTTCAAAAAAGTTGAAAATTTTCATGAAAAGATTTCGGCTTCAAAAAAGTTGAAAATTTTCATGAAAAGATTTCGGCTTCAAAAAAGTTGAAAATTTTCACGACAGGATTTCAGCTTTAAAAAAGTCGAACATTTTCATGAAGAATTTCGACTTCAAAAAATTTGAAAATTTTCATGAAGTATTTCGGCTTCAAAAAAGTTGAACATTTTCACGACAGGATTTCGGCGTTAAAAAAGTCGAACATTTTCATGAAGTATTTCAGCTTCAAAAAAGTTGACAATTTTCATGAAAAGATTTCGGCTTCAAAAAAGTTGAAAATTTTCATGAAAAGATTTCGGCTTCAAAAAAGTTGAAAATTTTCATGAAAAGATTTCGGCTTCAAAAAAGTTGAAAATTTTCACGACAGGATTTCGGCTTTAAAAAAGTTGAACATTTTCATGATGTATTTCGGCTTCAAAAAGGTTGAAAATTTTCACGACAGGATTTCGACTTTAAAAAAGTCGAACATTTTCATGAAGTATTTGGGCATCAAAAAAGTTGAAAATTTTCATGAAGTATTTCAGATTCAAAAAAGTTGAAAATTTTCATGAAGTATTTCAGATTCAAAAAAGTTGAAAATTTTCATGAAAAGATTTCGGCTTCAAAAAAGTTGAAAATTTTCAGGACAGGATTTCGGCTTTAAAAAAGTCGAACATTTTCATGAAGTATTTCAGCTTCAAAAAAGTTGAAAATTTTGATGAAGTATTTCGGATTCAAAAAAGTTGAACATTTTCACGACAGGATTTCGGCGTTAAAAAAGTCGAACATTTTCATGAAGTATTTCAGCTTCAAAAAAGTTGAAAATTTTCATGAAAAGATTTCGGCTTCAAAAAAGTTGAAAATTTTCAGGACAGGATTTCGGCTTTAGAAAAGTCGAACATTTTCATGAAGTATTTCAGCTTCAAAAAAGTTGAAAATTTTGATGAAAAGATTTCGGCTTCAAAAAAGTTGAAAATTTTCATGAAAAGATTTCGGTTTCAAAAAAGTTGAAAATTTTCATGAAAAGATTTCGGCTTCAAAAAAGTTGAAAATTTTCACGACAGGATTTCAGCTTTAAAAAAGTCGAACATTTTCATGAAGAATTTCGACTTCAAAAAATTTGAAAATTTTCATGAAGTATTTCGGCTTCAAAAAAGTTGAACATTTTCACGACAGGATTTCGGCGTTAAAAAAGTCGAACATTTTCATGAAGTATTTCAGCTTCAAAAAAGTTGAAAATTTTCATGAAAAGATTTCGGCTTCAAAAAAGTTGAAAATTTTCAGGACAGGATTTCGGCTTTAGAAAAGTCGAACATTTTCATGAAGTATTTCAGCTTCAAAAATGTTGAAAATTTTGATGAAAAGATTTCGGCTTCAAAAAAGTTGAAAATTTTCATGAAAAGATTTCGGTTTCAAAAAAGTTGAAAATTTTCATGAAAAGATTTCGGCTTCAAAAAAGTTGAAAATTTTCACGACAGGATTTCAGCTTTAAAAAAGTCGAACATTTTCATGAAGAATTTCGACTTCAAAAAATTTGAAAATTTTCATGAAGTATTTCGGCTTCAAAAAAGTTGAACATTTTCACGACAGGATTTCGGCTTTAAAAAAGTTGAACATTTTCATGATGTATTTCGGCTTCAAAAAGGTTGAAAATTTTCACGACAGGATTTCGACTTTAAAAAAGTCGAACATTTTCATGAAGTATTTGGGCATCAAAAAAGTTGAAAATTTTCATGAAGTATTTCAGATTCAAAAAAGTTGAAAATTTTCATGAAGTATTTCAGATTCAAAAAAGTTGAAAATTTTCATGAAAAGATTTCGGCTTCAAAAAAGTTGAAAATTTTCAGGACAGGATTTCGGCTTTAAAAAAGTCGAACATTTTCATGAAGTATTTCAGCTTCAAAAAAGTTGAAAATTTTGATGAAGTATTTCGGATTCAAAAAAGTTGAACATTTTCACGACAGGATTTCGGCGTTAAAAAAGTCGAACATTTTCATGAAGTATTTCAGCTTCAAAAAAGTTGAAAATTTTCATGAAAAGATTTCGGCTTCAAAAAAGTTGAAAATTTTCAGGACAGGATTTCGGCTTTAGAAAAGTCGAACATTTTCATGAAGTATTTCAGCTTCAAAAAAGTTGAAAATTTTGATGAAAAGATTTCGGCTTCAAAAAAGTTGAAAATTTTCATGAAAAGATTTCGGTTTCAAAAAAGTTGAAAATTTTCATGAAAAGATTTCGGCTTCAAAAAAGTTGAAAATTTTCACGACAGGATTTCAGCTTTAAAAAAGTCGAACATTTTCATGAAGAATTTCGACTTCAAAAAATTTGAAAATTTTCATGAAGTATTTCGGCTTCAAAAAAGGTGAACATTTTCACGACAGGATTTCGGCGTTAAAAAAGTCGAACATTTTCATGAAGTATTTCAGCTTCAAAAAAGTTGAAAATTTTCATGAAAAGATTTCGGCTTCAAAAAAGTTGAAAATTTTCAGGACAGGATTTCGGCTTTAGAAAAGTCGAACATTTTCATGAAGTATTTCAGCTTCAAAAATGTTGAAAATTTTGATGAAAAGATTTCGGCTTCAAAAAAGTTGAAAATTTTCATGAAAAGATTTCGGTTTCAAAAAAGTTGAAAATTTTCATGAAAAGATTTCGGCTTCAAAAAAGTTGAAAATTTTCACGACAGGATTTCAGCTTTAAAAAAGTCGAACATTTTCATGAAGAATTTCGACTTCAAAAAATTTGAAAATTTTCATGAAGTATTTCGGCTTCAAAAAAGTTGAACATTTTCACGACAGGATTTCGGCGTTAAAAAAGTCGAACATTTTCATGAAGTATTTCAGCTTCAAAAAAGTTGACAATTTTCATGAAAAGATTTCGGCTTCAAAAAAGTTGAAAATTTTCATGAAAAGATTTCGGCTTCAAAAAAGTTGAAAATTTTCATGAAAAGATTTCGGCTTCAAAAAAGTTGAAAATTTTCACGACAGGATTTCGGCTTTAAAAAAGTTGAACATTTTCATGATGTATTTCGGCTTCAAAAAGGTTGAAAATTTTCACGACAGGATTTCGACTTTAAAAAAGTCGAACATTTTCATGAAGTATTTGGGCATCAAAAAAGTTGAAAATTTTCATGAAGTATTTCAGATTCAAAAAAGTTGAAAATTTTCATGAAGTATTTCAGATTCAAAAAAGTTGAAAATTTTCATGAAAAGATTTCGGCTTCAAAAAAGTTGAAAATTTTCAGGACAGGATTTCGGCTTTAAAAAAGTCGAACATTTTCATGAAGTATTTCAGCTTCAAAAAAGTTGAAAATTTTGATGAAAAGATTTCGGCTTCAAAAAAGTTGAAAATTTTCATGAAAAGATTTCGGCTTCAAAAAAGTTGAAAATTTTCATGAAAAGATTTCGGCTTCAAAAAAGTTGAAAATTTTCACGACAGGATTTCAGCTTTAAAAAAGTCAAACATTTTCATGAAGTATTTCGACTTCAAAAAATTTGAAAATTTTCATGAAGTATTTCGGATTCAAAAAAGTTGAACATTTTCACGACAGGATTTCGGCGTTAAAAAAGTCGAACATTTTCATGAAGTATTTCAGCTTCAAAAAAGTTGAAAATTTTCATGAAAAGATTTCGGCTTCAAAAAAGTTGAAAATTTTCAGGACAGGATTTCGGCTTTAAAAAAGTCGAACATTTTCATGAAGTATTTCAGCTTCAAAAAAGTTGAAAATTTTGATGAAAAGATTTCGGCTTCAAAAAAGTTGAAAATTTTCATGAAAAGATTTCGGTTTCAAAAAAGTTGAAAATTTTCATGAAAAGATTTCGGCTTCAAAAAAGTTGAAAATTTTCACGACAGGATTTCAGCTTTAAAAAAGTCGAACATTTTCATGAAGAATTTCGACTTCAAAAAATTTGAAAATTTTCATGAAGTATTTCGGATTCAAAAAAGTTGAACATTTTCACGACAGGATTTCGGCGTTAAAAAAGTCGAACATTTTCATGAAGTATTTCAGCTTCAAAAAAGTTGAAAATTTTCATGAAAAGATTTCGGCTTCAAAAAAGTTGAAAATTTTCACGACAGGATTTCGGCTTTAAAAAAGTTGAACATTTTCATGATGTATTTCGGCTTCAAAAAGGTTGAAAATTTTCACGACAGGATTTCGACTTTAAAAAAGTCGAACATTTTCATGAAGTATTTGGGCTTCAAAAAAGTTGAAAATTTTCATGAAGTAATTCGATTCAAAAAAGTTGAAAATTTTCATGAAGTATTTGGGCATCAAAAAAGTTGAAAATTTTCATGAAGTATTTCAGATTCAAAAAAGTTGAAAATTTTCATGAAAAGATTTCGGCTTCAAAAAAGTTGAAAATTTTCAGGACAGGATTTCGGCTTTAAAAAAGTTGAAAATTTTCATGAAGTATTTCAGATTCAAAAAAGTTGAAAATTTTCATGAAGTATTTCAGATTCAAAAAAGTTGAAAATTTTCATGAAAAGATTTCGGCTTCAAAAAAGTTGAAAATTTTCAGGACAGGATTTCGGCTTTAGAAAAGTCGAACATTTTCATGAAGTATTTCAGCTTCAAAAAAGTTGAAAATTTTCATGAAAAGATTTCGGCTTCAAAAAAGTTGAAAATTTTCACGACAGGATTTCGGCTTTAAAAAAGTTGAACATTTTCATGATGTATTTCGGCTTCAAAAAGGTTGAAAATTTTCACGACAGGATTTCGACTTTAAAAAAGTCGAACATTTTCATGAAGTATTTGGGCTTCAAAAAAGTTGAAAATTTTCATGAAGTAATTCGATTCAAAAAAGTTGAAAATTTTCATGAAGTATTTGGGCATCAAAAAAGTTGAAAATTTTCATGAAGTATTTCAGATTCAAAAAAGTTGAAAATTTTCATGAAAAGATTTCGGCTTCAAAAAAGTTGAAAATTTTCAGGACAGGATTTCGGCTTTAAAAAAGTTGAAAATTTTCATGAAGTATTTCAGATTCAAAAAAGTTGAAAATTTTCATGAAGTATTTCAGATTCAAAAAAGTTGAAAATTTTCATGAAAAGATTTCGGCTTCAAAAAAGTTGAAAATTTTCAGGACAGGATTTCGGCTTTAGAAAAGTCGAACATTTTCATGAAGTATTTCAGCTTCAAAAATGTTGAAAATTTTGATGAAAAGATTTCGGCTTCAAAAAAGTTGAAAATTTTCATGAAAAGATTTCGGTTTCAAAAAAGTTGAAAATTTTCATGAAAAGATTTCGGATTCAAAAAAGTTGAACATTTTCACGACAGGATTTCGGCGTTAAAAAAGTCGAACATTTTCATGAAGTATTTCAGCTTCAAAAAAGTTGAAAATTTTCATGAAAAGATTTCGGCTTCAAAAAAGTTGAAAATTTTCAGGACAGGATTTCGGCTTTAAAAAAGTCGAACATTTTCATGAAGTATTTCAGCTTCAAAAAAGTTGAAAATTTTGATGAAAAGATTTCGGCTTCAAAAAAGTTGAAAATTTTCATGAAAAGATTTCGGTTTCAAAAAAGTTGAAAATTTTCATGAAAAGATTTCGGCTTCAAAAAAGTTGAAAATTTTCACGACAGGATTTCAGCTTTAAAAAAGTCGAACATTTTCATGAAGAATTTCGACTTCAAAAAATTTGAAAATTTTCATGAAGTATTTCGGATTCAAAAAAGTTGAACATTTTCACGACAGGATTTCGGCGTTAAAAAAGTCGAACATTTTCATGAAGTATTTCAGCTTCAAAAAAGTTGAAAATTTTCATGAAAAGATTTCGGCTTCAAAAAAGTTGAAAATTTTCACGACAGGATTTCGGCTTTAAAAAAGTTGAACATTTTCATGATGTATTTCGGCTTCAAAAAGGTTGAAAATTTTCACGACAGGATTTCGACTTTAAAAAAGTCGAACATTTTCATGAAGTATTTGGGCTTCAAAAAAGTTGAAAATTTTCATGAAGTAATTCGATTCAAAAAAGTTGAAAATTTTCATGAAGTATTTGGGCATCAAAAAAGTTGAAAATTTTCATGAAGTATTTCAGATTCAAAAAAGTTGAAAATTTTCATGAAAAGATTTCGGCTTCAAAAAAGTTGAAAATTTTCAGGACAGGATTTCGGCTTTAAAAAAGTTGAAAATTTTCATGAAGTATTTCAGATTCAAAAAAGTTGAAAATTTTCATGAAGTATTTCAGATTCAAAAAAGTTGAAAATTTTCATGAAAAGATTTCGGCTTCAAAAAAGTTGAAAATTTTCAGGACAGGATTTCGGCTTTAGAAAAGTCGAACATTTTCATGAAGTATTTCAGCTTCAAAAATGTTGAAAATTTTGATGAAAAGATTTCGGCTTCAAAAAAGTTGAAAATTTTCATGAAAAGATTTCGGTTTCAAAAAAGTTGAAAATTTTCATGAAAAGATTTCGGCTTCAAAAAAGTTGAAAATTTTCACGACAGGATTTCAGCTTTAAAAAAGTCGAACATTTTCATGAAGAATTTCGACTTCAAAAAATTTGAAAATTTTCATGAAGTATTTCGGCTTCAAAAAAGTTGAACATTTTCACGACAGGATTTCGGCGTTAAAAAAGTCGAACATTTTCATGAAGTATTTCAGCTTCAAAAAAGTTGACAATTTTCATGAAAAGATTTCGGCTTCAAAAAAGTTGAAAATTTTCATGAAAAGATTTCGGCTTCAAAAAAGTTGAAAATTTTCATGAAAAGATTTCGGCTTCAAAAAAGTTGAAAATTTTCACGACAGGATTTCGGCTTTAAAAAAGTTGAACATTTTCATGATGTATTTCGGCTTCAAAAAGGTTGAAAATTTTCACGACAGGATTTCGACTTTAAAAAAGTCGAACATTTTCATGAAGTATTTGGGCATCAAAAAAGTTGAAAATTTTCATGAAGTATTTCAGATTCAAAAAAGTTGAAAATTTTCATGAAGTATTTCAGATTCAAAAAAGTTGAAAATTTTCATGAAAAGATTTCGGCTTCAAAAAAGTTGAAAATTTTCAGGACAGGATTTCGGCTTTAAAAAAGTCGAACATTTTCATGAAGTATTTCAGCTTCAAAAAAGTTGAAAATTTTGATGAAGTATTTCGGATTCAAAAAAGTTGAACATTTTCACGACAGGATTTCGGCGTTAAAAAAGTCGAACATTTTCATGAAGTATTTCAGCTTCAAAAAAGTTGAAAATTTTCATGAAAAGATTTCGGCTTCAAAAAAGTTGAAAATTTTCAGGACAGGATTTCGGCTTTAGAAAAGTCGAACATTTTCATGAAGTATTTCAGCTTCAAAAAAGTTGAAAATTTTGATGAAAAGATTTCGGCTTCAAAAAAGTTGAAAATTTTCATGAAAAGATTTCGGTTTCAAAAAAGTTGAAAATTTTCATGAAAAGATTTCGGCTTCAAAAAAGTTGAAAATTTTCACGACAGGATTTCAGCTTTAAAAAAGTCGAACATTTTCATGAAGAATTTCGACTTCAAAAAATTTGAAAATTTTCATGAAGTATTTCGGCTTCAAAAAAGTTGAACATTTTCACGACAGGATTTCGGCGTTAAAAAAGTCGAACATTTTCATGAAGTATTTCAGCTTCAAAAAAGTTGAAAATTTTCATGAAAAGATTTCGGCTTCAAAAAAGTTGAAAATTTTCAGGACAGGATTTCGGCTTTAGAAAAGTCGAACATTTTCATGAAGTATTTCATCTTCAAAAATGTTGAAAATTTTGATGAAAAGATTTCGGCTTCAAAAAAGTTGAAAATTTTCATGAAAAGATTTCAGCTTTAAAAAAGTCGAACATTTTCATGAAGAATTTCGACTTCAAAAAATTTGAAAATTTTCATGAAGTATTTCGGCTTCAAAAAAGTTGAACATTTTCACGACAGGATTTCGGCGTTAAAAAAGTCGAACATTTTCATGAAGTATTTCAGCTTCAAAAAAGTTGAAAATTTTCATGAAAAGATTTCGGCTTCAAAAAAGTTGAAAATTTTCAGGACAGGATTTCGGCTTTAGAAAAGTCGAACATTTTCATGAAGTATTTCAGCTTCAAAAATGTTGAAAATTTTGATGAAAAGATTTCGGCTTCAAAAAAGTTGAAAATTTTCATGAAAAGATTTCGGTTTCAAAAAAGTTGAAAATTTTCATGAAAAGATTTCGGCTTCAAAAAAGTTGAAAATTTTCACGACAGGATTTCAGCTTTAAAAAAGTCGAACATTTTCATGAAGAATTTCGACTTCAAAAAATTTGAAAATTTTCATGAAGTATTTCGGCTTCAAAAAAGTTGAACATTTTCACGACAGGATTTCGGCGTTAAAAAAGTCGAACATTTTCATGAAGTATTTCAGCTTCAAAAAAGTTGACAATTTTCATGAAAAGATTTCGGCTTCAAAAAAGTTGAAAATTTTCATGAAAAGATTTCGGCTTCAAAAAAGTTGAAAATTTTCATGAAAAGATTTCGGCTTCAAAAAAGTTGAAAATTTTCACGACAGGATTTCGGCTTTAAAAAAGTTGAACATTTTCATGATGTATTTCGGCTTCAAAAAGGTTGAAAATTTTCACGACAGGATTTCGACTTTAAAAAAGTCGAACATTTTCATGAAGTATTTGGGCATCAAAAAAGTTGAAAATTTTCATGAAGTATTTCAGATTCAAAAAAGTTGAAAATTTTCATGAAGTATTTCAGATTCAAAAAAGTTGAAAATTTTCATGAAAAGATTTCGGCTTCAAAAAAGTTGAAAATTTTCAGGACAGGATTTCGGCTTTAAAAAAGTCGAACATTTTCATGAAGTATTTCAGCTTCAAAAAAGTTGAAAATTTTGATGAAAAGATTTCGGCTTCAAAAAAGTTGAAAATTTTCATGAAAAGATTTCGGCTTCAAAAAAGTTGAAAATTTTCATGAAAAGATTTCGGCTTCAAAAAAGTTGAAAATTTTCACGACAGGATTTCAGCTTTAAAAAAGTCAAACATTTTCATGAAGTATTTCGACTTCAAAAAATTTGAAAATTTTCATGAAGTATTTCGGATTCAAAAAAGTTGAACATTTTCACGACAGGATTTCGGCGTTAAAAAAGTCGAACATTTTCATGAAGTATTTCAGCTTCAAAAAAGTTGAAAATTTTCATGAAAAGATTTCGGCTTCAAAAAAGTTGAAAATTTTCAGGACAGGATTTCGGCTTTAAAAAAGTCGAACATTTTCATGAAGTATTTCAGCTTCAAAAAAGTTGAAAATTTTGATGAAAAGATTTCGGCTTCAAAAAAGTTGAAAATTTTCATGAAAAGATTTCGGTTTCAAAAAAGTTGAAAATTTTCATGAAAAGATTTCGGCTTCAAAAAAGTTGAAAATTTTCACGACAGGATTTCAGCTTTAAAAAAGTCGAACATTTTCATGAAGAATTTCGACTTCAAAAAATTTGAAAATTTTCATGAAGTATTTCGGATTCAAAAAAGTTGAACATTTTCACGACAGGATTTCGGCGTTAAAAAAGTCGAACATTTTCATGAAGTATTTCAGCTTCAAAAAAGTTGAAAATTTTCATGAAAAGATTTCGGCTTCAAAAAAGTTGAAAATTTTCACGACAGGATTTCGGCTTTAAAAAAGTTGAACATTTTCATGATGTATTTCGGCTTCAAAAAGGTTGAAAATTTTCACGACAGGATTTCGACTTTAAAAAAGTCGAACATTTTCATGAAGTATTTGGGCTTCAAAAAAGTTGAAAATTTTCATGAAGTAATTCGATTCAAAAAAGTTGAAAATTTTCATGAAGTATTTGGGCATCAAAAAAGTTGAAAATTTTCATGAAGTATTTCAGATTCAAAAAAGTTGAAAATTTTCATGAAAAGATTTCGGCTTCAAAAAAGTTGAAAATTTTCAGGACAGGATTTCGGCTTTAAAAAAGTCGAACATTTTCATGAAGTATTTCAGCTTCAGAAAAGTTGAAAATTTTGATGAAAAGATTTCGGCTTCAAAAAAGTTGAAAATTTTCATGAAAAGATTTCGGCTTCAAAAAAGTTGAAAATTTTCATGAAAAGATTTCGGCTTCAAAAAAGTTGAAAATTTTCACGACAGGATTTCAGCTTTAAAAAAGTCAAACATTTTCATGAAGTATTTCGACTTCAAAAAATTTGAAAATTTTCATGAAGTATTTCGGATTCAAAAAAGTTGAACATTTTCACGACAGGATTTCGGCGTTAAAAAAGTCGAACATTTTCATGAAGTATTTCAGCTTCAAAAAAGTTGAAAATTTTCATGAAAAGATTTCGGCTTCAAAAAAGTTGAAAATTTTCAGGACAGGATTTCGGCTTTAAAAAAGTCGAACATTTTCATGAAGTATTTCAGCTTCAAAAAAGTTGAAAATTTTGATGAAAAGATTTCGGCTTCAAAAAAGTTGAAAATTTTCATGAAAAGATTTCGGCTTCAAAAAAGTTGAAAATTTTCATGAAAAGATTTCGGCTTCAAAAAAGTTGAAAATTTTCACGACAGGATTTCAGCTTTAAAAAAGTCGAACATTTTCATGAAGTATTTCGACTTCAAAAAATTTGAAAATTTTCATGAAGTATTTCGGATTCAAAAAAGTTGAAAATTTTGATGAAAAGATTTCGGCTTCAAAAAAGTTGAAAATTTTCATGAAAAGATTTCGGCTTCAAAAAAGTTGAAAATTTTCATGAAAAGATTTCGGCTTCAAAAAAGTTGAAAATTTACACGACAGGATTTCAGCTTTAAAAAAGTCGAACATTTTCATGAAGTATTTCGACTTCAAAAAATTTGAAAATTTTCATGAAGTATTTCGGATTCAAAAAAGTTGAACATTTTCACGACAGGATTTCGGCGTTAAAAAAGTCGAACATTTTCATGAAGTATTTCAGCTTCAAAAAAGTTGAAAATTTTCATGAAAAGATTTCGGCTTCAAAAAAGTTGCAAATTTTCATGAAAAGATTTCGGCTTCAAAAAAGTTGCAAATTTTCATGAAAAGATTTCGGCTTCAAAAAAGTTGAACATTTTCATGAAAAGATTTCGGCTTCAAAAAAGTTGAAAATTTTCACGACAGGATTTCGGCTTCAAAAAAGTCGAACATTTTCATGAAGTATTTCAGCTTCAAAAAAGTTGAAAATTTTCATGAAAAGATTTCGGCTTCAAAAAAGTTGAAAATTTTCATGAAAAGATTTCGGCTTCAAAAGAGTTGAAAATTTTCAGGACAGGATTTCGACTTTAAAAAAGTTGAAAATTTTCATGAAGTATTTCGAATTCAAAAAAGTTGAAAATTTTCACGACAGGATTTCGGCGTTAAAAAAGTTGAAAATTTTCATGAAGTATTTCAGATTCAAAAAAGTTGAAAATTTTCATGAAAAGATTTCGGCTTCAAAAAAGTTGCAAATTTTCATGAAAAGATTTCGGCTTCAAAAAAGTTGAAAATTTTCATGAAAAGATTTCGGCTTCAAAAAAGTTGAAAATTTTCATGAAAAGATTTCGGCTTTAAAAAAGTTGAAAATTTTCACGACAGGATTTCGGCTTTAAAAAAGTCGAACATTTTCATGAAGTATTTGGGCTTCAAAAAAGTTGAAAATTTTCACGACAGGATTTCGGCTTTAAAAAAGTCGAACATTTTCATGAAGTATTTCAGCTTCAAAAAAGTTGAAAATTTTCATGAAAAGATTTCGGCTTCAAAAAAGTTGAAAATTTTCATGAAAAGATTTCGGCTTCAAAAAAGTTGAAAATTTTCACGACAGGATTTTGGATTTAAAAAAGTCGAACATTTTCATGAAGTATTTCGGCTTCAAAAATTTTCAAAAATTTTCATGAAGTATTTCGGATTCAAAAAAGTCGAACATTTTCACGACAGGATTTCGGCGTTAAAAAAGTCGAACATTTTCATGAAGTATTTTAGCTTCAAAAAAGTTGAAAATTTTCATGAAAAGATTTCGGCTTCAAAAAAGTTGAAAATTTTCATGAAAAGATTTCGGCTTCAAAAAAGTTGAAAATTTTCATGAAAAGATTTCGGCTTCAAAAAAGTTGAAAATTTTCACGACAGGATTTCGGCTTTAAAAAAGTCGAACATTTTCATGAAGTATTTGGGCTTCAAAAAAGTTGAAAATTTTCACGACAGGATTTCGGCTTTAAAAAAGTCTCACATTTTCATGAAGTATTTCGGCTTCAAAAAAGTTGAACATTTTCATGAAGTATTTGGGCTTCAAAAAAGTTGAAAATTTTCACGACAGGATTTCCGCTTTAAAAAATTCGAACATTTTCATGAAGTATTTCAGCTTCAAAAAAGTTGAAAATTTTCATGAAAAGATTTCGGCTTCAAAAAAGTTGAAAATTTTCATGAAAAGATTTCGGCTTCAAAAAAGTTGAAAATTTTCATGAAAAGATTTCGGCTTCAAAAAAGTTGAAAATTTTCACGACAGGATTTCAGCTTTAAAAAAGTCGAACATTTTCATGAAGTATTTCGACTTCAAAAAATTTGAAAATTTTCATGAAGTATTTCGGATTCAAAAAAGTTGAAAATTTTGATGAAAAGATTTCGGCTTCAAAAAAGTTGAAAATTTTCATGAAAAGATTTCGGCTTCAAAAAAGTTGAAAATTTTCATGAAAAGATTTCGGCTTCAAAAAAGTTGAAAATTTTCACGACAGGATTTCAGCTTTAAAAAAGTCGAACATTTTCATGAAGTATTTCGACTTCAAAAAATTTGAAAATTTTCATGAAGTATTTCGGATTCAAAAAAGTTGAACATTTTCACGACAGGATTTCGGCGTTAAAAAAGTCGAACATTTTCATGAAGTATTTCAGCTTCAAAAAAGTTGAAAATTTTCATGAAAAGATTTCGGCTTCAAAAAAGTTGCAAATTTTCATGAAAAGATTTCGGCTTCAAAAAAGTTGCAAATTTTCATGAAAAGATTTCGGCTTCAAAAAAGTTGAAAATTTTCATGAAAAGATTTCGGCTTCAAAAAAGTTGAAAATTTTCACGACAGGATTTCGGCTTCAAAAAAGTCGAACATTTTCATGAAGTATTTCAGTTTCAAAAAAGTTGAAAATTTTCATGAAAAGATTTCGGCTTCAAAAAAGTTGAAAATTTTCATGAAAAGATTTCGGCTTCAAAAGAGTTGAAAATTTTCAGGACAGGATTTCGACTTTAAAAAAGTTGAAAATTTTCATGAAGTATTTCGAATTCAAAAAAGTTGAAAATTTTCACGACAGGATTTCGGCGTTAAAAAAGTTGAAAATTTTCATGAAGTATTTCAGATTCAAAAAAGTTGAAAATTTTCATGAAAAGATTTCGGCTTCAAAAAAGTTGCAAATTTTCATGAAAAGATTTCGGCTTCAAAAAAGTTGAAAATTTTCATGAAAAGATTTCGGCTTCAAAAAAGTTGAAAATTTTCATGAAAAGATTTCGGCTTTAAAAAAGTTGAAAATTTTCACGACAGGATTTCGGCTTTAAAAAAGTCGAACATTTTCATGAAGTATTTGGGCTTCAAAAAAGTTGAAAATTTTCACGACAGGATTTCGGCTTTAAAAAAGTCGAACATTTTCATGAAGTATTTCAGCTTCAAAAAAGTTGAAAATTTTCATGAAAAGATTTCGGCTTCAAAAAAGTTGAAAATTTTCATAAAAAGATTTCGGCTTCAAAAAAGTTGAAAATTTTCACGACAGGATTTCGGATTTAAAAAAGTCGAACATTTTCATGAAGTATTTCGGCTTCAAAAATTTTCAAAAATTTTCATGAAGTATTTCGGATTCAAAAAAGTCGAACATTTTCAAGACAGGATTTCGGCGTTAAAAAAGTCGAACATTTTCATGAAGTATTTCAGCTTCAAAAAAGTTGAAAATTTTCATGAAAAGATTTCGGCTTCAAAAAAGTTGAAAATTTTCATAAAAAGATTTCGGCTTCAAAAAAGTTGAAAATTTTCACGACAGGATTTCGGATTTAAAAAAGTCGAACATTTTCATGAAGTATTTCGGCTTCAAAAATTTTCAAAAATTTTCATGAAGTATTTCGGATTCAAAAAAGTCGAACATTTTCACGACAGGATTTCGGCGTTAAAAAAGTCGAACATTTTCATGAAGTATTTCAGATTCAAAAAAGTTGAAAATTTTCATGAAAAGATTTCGGCTTCAAAAAAGTTGCAAATTTTCATGAAAAGATTTCGGCTTCAAAAAAGTTGAAAATTTTCATGAAAAGATTTCGGCTTCAAAAAAGTTGAAAATTTTCATGAAAAGATTTCGGCTTTAAAAAAGTTGAAAATTTTCACGACAGGATTTCGGCTTTAAAAAAGTCGAACATTTTCATGAAGTATTTGGGCTTCAAAAAAGTTGAAAATTTTCACGACAGGATTTCGGCTTTAAAAAAGTCGAACATTTTCATGAAGTATTTCAGCTTCAAAAAAGTTGAAAATTTTCATGAAAAGATTTCGGCTTCAAAAAAGTTGAAAATTTTCATGAAAAGATTTCGGCTTCAAAAAAGTTGAAAATTTTCATGAAAAGATTTCGGCTTCAAAAAAGTTGAAAATTTTCACGACAGGATTTCAGCTTTAAAAAAGTCGAACATTTTCATGAAGTATTTCGACTTCAAAAAATTTGAAAATTTTCATGAAGTATTTCGGATTCAAAAAAGTTGAAAATTTTGATGAAAAGATTTCGGCTTCAAAAAAGTTGAAAATTTTCATGAAAAGATTTCGGCTTCAAAAAAGTTGAAAATTTTCATGAAAAGATTTCGGCTTCAAAAAAGTTGAAAATTTTCACGACAGGATTTCAGCTTTAAAAAAGTCGAACATTTTCATGAAGTATTTCGACTTCAAAAAATTTGAAAATTTTCATGAAGTATTTCGGATTCAAAAAAGTTGAACATTTTCACGACAGGATTTCGGCGTTAAAAAAGTCGAACATTTTCATGAAGTATTTCAGCTTCAAAAAAGTTGAAAATTTTCATGAAAAGATTTCGGCTTCAAAAAAGTTGCAAATTTTCATGAAAAGATTTCGGCTTCGAAAAAGTTGCAAATTTTCATGAAAAGATTTCGGCTTCAAAAAAGTTGAAAATTTTCATGAAAAGATTTCGGCTTCAAAAAAGTTGAAAATTTTCACGACAGGATTTCGGCTTCAAAAAAGTCGAACATTTTCATGAAGTATTTCAGTTTCAAAAAAGTTGAAAATTTTCATGAAAAGATTTCGGCTTCAAAAAAGTTGAAAATTTTCATGAAAAGATTTCGGCTTCAAAAGAGTTGAAAATTTTCAGGACAGGATTTCGACTTTAAAAAAGTTGAAAATTTTCATGAAGTATTTCGAATTCAAAAAAGTTGAAAATTTTCACGACAGGATTTCGGCGTTAAAAAAGTTGAAAATTTTCATGAAGTATTTCAGATTCAAAAAAGTTGAAAATTTTCATGAAAAGATTTCTGCTTCAAAAAAGTTGCAAATTTTCATGAAAAGATTTCGGCTTCAAAAAAGTTGAAAATTTTCATGAAAAGATTTCGGCTTCAAAAAAGTTGAAAATTTTCATGAAAAGATTTCGGCTTTAAAAAAGTTGAAAATTTTCACGACAGGATTTCGGCTTTAAAAAAGTCGAACATTTTCATGAAGTATTTGGGCTTCAAAAAAGTTGAAAATTTTCACGACAGGATTTCGGCTTTAAAAAAGTCGAACATTTTCATGAAGTATTTCAGCTTCAAAAAAGTTGAAAATTTTCATGAAAAGATTTCGGCTTCAAAAAAGTTGAAAATTTTCATAAAAAGATTTCGGCTTCAAAAAAGTTGAAAATTTTCATGACAGGATTTCGGATTTAAAAAAGTCGAACATTTTCATGAAGTATTTCGGCTTCAAAAATTTTCAAAAATTTTCATGAAGTATTTCGGATTCAAAAAAGTCGAACATTTTCAAGACAGGATTTCGGCGTTAAAAAAGTCGAACATTTTCATGAAGTATTTCAGCTTCAAAAAAGTTGAAAATTTTCATGAAAAGATTTCGGCTTCAAAAAAGTTGAAAATTTTCATAAAAAGATTTCGGCTTCAAAAAAGTTGAAAATTTTCACGACAGGATTTCGGATTTAAAAAAGTCGAACATTTTCATGAAGTATTTCGGCTTCAAAAATTTTCAAAAATTTTCATGAAGTATTTCGGATTCAAAAAAGTCGAACATTTTCACGACAGGATTTCGGCGTTAAAAAAGTCGAACATTTTCATGAAGTATTTCAGATTCAAAAAAGTTGAAAATTTTCATGAAAAGATTTCGGCTTCAAAAAAGTTGCAAATTTTCATGAAAAGATTTCGGCTTCAAAAAAGTTGAAAATTTTCATGAAAAGATTTCGGCTTCAAAAAAGTTGAAAATTTTCATGAAAAGATTTCGGCTTTAAAAAAGTTGAAAATTTTCACGACAGGATTTCGGCTTTAAAAAAGTCGAACATTTTCATGAAGTATTTGGGCTTCAAAAAAGTTGAAAATTTTCACGACAGGATTTCGGCTTTAAAAAAGTCGAACATTTTCATGAAGTATTTCAGCTTCAAAAAAGTTGAAAATTTTCATGAAAAGATTTCGGCTTCAAAAAAGTTGAAAATTTTCATGAAAAGATTTCGGCTTCAAAAAAGTTGAAAATTTTCATGAAAAGATTTCGGCTTCAAAAAAGTTGAAAATTTTCACGACAGGATTTCAGCTTTAAAAAAGTCGAACATTTTCATGAAGTATTTCGACTTCAAAAAATTTGAAAATTTTCATGAAGTATTTCGGATTCAAAAAAGTTGAAAATTTTGATGAAAAGATTTCGGCTTCAAAAAAGTTGAAAATTTTCATGAAAAGATTTCGGCTTCAAAAAAGTTGAAAATTTTCATGAAAAGATTTCGGCTTCAAAAAAGTTGAAAATTTTCACGACAGGATTTCAGCTTTAAAAAAGTCGAACATTTTCATGAAGTATTTCGACTTCAAAAAATTTGAAAATGTTCATGAAGTATTTCGGATTCAAAAAAGTTGAACATTTTCACGACAGGATTTCGGCGTTAAAAAAGTCGAACATTTTCATGAAGTATTTCAGCTTCAAAAAAGTTGAAAATTTTCATGAAAAGATTTCGGCTTCAAAAAAGTTGCAAATTTTCATGAAAAGATTTCGGCTTCGAAAAAGTTGCAAATTTTCATGAAAAGATTTCGGCTTCAAAAAAGTTGAAAATTTTCATGAAAAGATTTCGGCTTCAAAAAAGTTGAAAATTTTCACGACAGGATTTCGGCTTCAAAAAAGTCGAACATTTTCATGAAGTATTTCAGTTTCAAAAAAGTTGAAAATTTTCATGAAAAGATTTCGGCTTCAAAAAAGTTGAAAATTTTCATGAAAAGATTTCGGCTTCAAAAGAGTTGAAAATTTTCAGGACAGGATTTCGACTTTAAAAAAGTTGAAAATTTTCATGAAGTATTTCGAATTCAAAAAAGTTGAAAATTTTCACGACAGGATTTCGGCGTTAAAAAAGTTGAAAATTTTCATGAAGTATTTCAGATTCAAAAAAGTTGAAAATTTTCATGAAAAGATTTCGGCTTCAAAAAAGTTGCAAATTTTCATGAAAAGATTTCGGCTTCAAAAAAGTTGAAAATTTTCATGAAAAGATTTCGGCTTCAAAAAAGTTGAAAATTTTCATGAAAAGATTTCGGCTTTAAAAAAGTTGAAAATTTTCACGACAGGATTTCGGCTTTAAAAAAGTCGAACATTTTCATGAAGTATTTGGGCTTCAAAAAAGTTGAAAATTTTCACGACAGGATTTCGGCTTTAAAAAAGTCGAACATTTTCATGAAGTATTTCAGCTTCAAAAAAGTTGAAAATTTTCATGAAAAGATTTCGGCTTCAAAAAAGTTGAAAATTTTCATAAAAAGATTTCGGCTTCAAAAAAGTTGAAAATTTTCACGACAGGATTTCGGATTTAAAAAAGTCGAACATTTTCATGAAGTATTTCGGCTTCAAAAATTTTCAAAAATTTTCATGAAGTATTTCGGATTCAAAAAAGTCGAACATTTTCAAGACAGGATTTCGGCGTTAAAAAAGTCGAACATTTTCATGAAGTATTTCAGCTTCAAAAAAGTTGAAAATTTTCATGAAAAGATTTCGGCTTCAAAAAAGTTGAAAATTTTCATAAAAAGATTTCGGCTTCAAAAAAGTTGAAAATTTTCACGACAGGATTTCGGATTTAAAAAAGTCGAACATTTTCATGAAGTATTTCGGCTTCAAAAATTTTCAAAAATTTTCATGAAGTATTTCGGATTCAAAAAAGTCGAACATTTTCACGACAGGATTTCGGCGTTAAAAAAGTCGAACATTTTCATGAAGTATTTCAGATTCAAAAAAGTTGAAAATTTTCATGAAAAGATTTCGGCTTCAAAAAAGTTGCAAATTTTCATGAAAAGATTTCGGCTTCAAAAAAGTTGAAAATTTTCATGAAAAGATTTCGGCTTCAAAAAAGTTGAAAATTTTCATGAAAAGATTTCGGCTTTAAAAAAGTTGAAAATTTTCACGACAGGATTTCGGCTTTAAAAAAGTCGAACATTTTCATGAAGTATTTGGGCTTCAAAAAAGTTGAAAATTTTCACGACAGGATTTCGGCTTTAAAAAAGTCGAACATTTTCATGAAGTATTTCAGCTTCAAAAAAGTTGAAAATTTTCATGAAAAGATTTCGGCTTCAAAAAAGTTGAAAATTTTCATAAAAAGATTTCGGCTTCAAAAAAGTTGAAAATTTTCACGACAGGATTTCGGATTTAAAAAAGTCGAACATTTTCATGAAGTATTTCGGCTTCAAAAATTTTCAAAAATTTTCATGAAGTATTTCGGATTCAAAAAAGTCGAACATTTTCACGACAGGATTTCGGCGTTAAAAAAGTCGAACATTTTCATGAAGTATTTTAGCTTCAAAAAAGTTGAAAATTTTCATGAAAAGATTTCGGCTTCAAAAAAGTTGAAAATTTTCATGAAAAGATTTCAGCTTCAAAAAAGTTCAAAATTTTCATGAAAAGATTTCGGCTTCAAAAAAGTTGAAAATTTTCATGAAAAGATTTCGGCTTCAAAAAAGTTGAAAATTTTCACGACAGGATTTCGGCTTTAAAAAAGTCGAACATTTTCATGAAGTATTTGGGCTTCAAAAAAGTTGAAAATTTTCACGACAGGATTTCGGCTTTAAAAAAGTCTCACATTTTCATGAAGTATTTCGGCTTCAAAAAAGTTGAACATTTTCATGAAGTATTTGGGCTTCAAAAAAGTTGAAAATTTTCACGACAGGATTTCCGCTTTAAAAAATTCGAACATTTTCATGAAGTATTTCAGCTTCAAAAAAGGTGAAAATTTTCATGAAAAGATTTCGGCTTCAAAAAAGTTGAAAATTTTCATGAAAAGATTTCGGTTTCAAAAAAGTTGAAAATTTTCATGAAAAGATTTCGGCTTCAAAAAAGTTGAAAATTTTCACGACAGGACTTCAGCTTTAAAAAAGTCGAACATTTTCATGAAGTATTTCGACTTCAAAAAATTTGAAAATTTTCATGAAGTATTTCGGATTCAAAAAAGTTGAACATTTTCACGACAGGATTTCGGCGTTAAAAAAGTCGAACATTTTCATGAAAAGATTTCGGCTTTAAAAAAGTTGAAAATTTTCACGACAGGATTTCGGCTTTAAAAAAGTCGAACATTTTCATGAAGTATTTGGGCTTCAAAAAAGTTGAAAATTTTCACGACAGGATTTCGGCTTTAAAAAAGTCGAACATTTTCATGAAGTATTTCAGCTTCAAAAAAGTTGAAAATTTTCATGAAAAGATTTCGGCTTCAAAAAAGTTGAAAATTTTCATAAAAAGATTTCGGCTTCAAAAAAGTTGAAAATTTTCACGACAGGATTTCGGATTTAAAAAAGTCGAACATTTTCATGAAGTATTTCGGCTTCAAAAATTTTCAAAAATTTTCATGAAGTATTTCGGATTCAAAAAAGTCGAACATTTTCACGACAGGATTTCGGCGTTAAAAAAGTCGAACATTTTCATGAAGTATTTTAGCTTCAAAAAAGTTGAAAATTTTCATGAAAAGATTTCGGCTTCAAAAAAGTTGAAAATTTTCATGAAAAGATTTCAGCTTCAAAAAAGTTCAAAATTTTCATGAAAAGATTTCGGCTTCAAAAAAGTTGAAAATTTTCATGAAAAGATTTCGGCTTCAAAAAAGTTGAAAATTTTCACGACAGGATTTCGGCTTTAAAAAAGTCGAACATTTTCATGAAGTATTTGGGCTTCAAAAAAGTTGAAAATTTTCATAAAAAGATTTCGGCTTCAAAAAAGTTGAAAATTTTCACGACAGGATTTCGGATTTAAAAAAGTCGAACATTTTCATGAAGTATTTCGGCTTCAAAAATTTTCAAAAATTTTCATGAAGTATTTCGGATTCAAAAAAGTCGAACATTTTCACGACAGGATTTCGGCGTTAAAAAAGTCGAACATTTTCATGAAGTATTTCAGATTCAAAAAAGTTGAAAATTTTCATGAAAAGATTTCGGCTTCAAAAAAGTTGCAAATTTTCATGAAAAGATTTCGGCTTCAAAAAAGTTGAAAATTTTCATGAAAAGATTTCGGCTTCAAAAAAGTTGAAAATTTTCATGAAAAGATTTCGGCTTTAAAAAAGTTGAAAATTTTCACGACAGGATTTCGGCTTTAAAAAAGTCGAACATTTTCATGAAGTATTTGGGCTTCAAAAAAGTTGAAAATTTTCACGACAGGATTTCGGCTTTAAAAAAGTCGAACATTTTCATGAAGTATTTCAGCTTCAAAAAAGTTGAAAATTTTCATGAAAAGATTTCGGCTTCAAAAAAGTTGAAAATTTTCATAAAAAGATTTCGGCTTCAAAAAAGTTGAAAATTTTCACGACAGGATTTCGGATTTAAAAAAGTCGAACATTTTCATGAAGTATTTCGGCTTCAAAAATTTTCAAAAATTTTCATGAAGTATTTCGGATTCAAAAAAGTCGAACATTTTCACGACAGGATTTCGGCGTTAAAAAAGTCGAACATTTTCATGAAGTATTTTAGCTTCAAAAAAGTTGAAAATTTTCATGAAAAGATTTCGGCTTCAAAAAAGTTGAAAATTTTCATGAAAAGATTTCAGCTTCAAAAAAGTTCAAAATTTTCATGAAAAGATTTCGGCTTCAAAAAAGTTGAAAATTTTCATGAAAAGATTTCGGCTTCAAAAAAGTTGAAAATTTTCACGACAGGATTTCGGCTTTAAAAAAGTCGAACATTTTCATGAAGTATTTGGGCTTCAAAAAAGTTGAAAATTTTCACGACAGGATTTCGGCTTTAAAAAAGTCTCACATTTTCATGAAGTATTTCGGCTTCAAAAAAGTTGAACATTTTCATGAAGTATTTGGGCTTCAAAAAAGTTGAAAATTTTCACGACAGGATTTCCGCTTTAAAAAATTCGAACATTTTCATGAAGTATTTCAGCTTCAAAAAAGGTGAAAATTTTCATGAAAAGATTTCGGCTTCAAAAAAGTTGAAAATTTTCATGAAAAGATTTCGGTTTCAAAAAAGTTGAAAATTTTCATGAAAAGATTTCGGCTTCAAAAAAGTTGAAAATTTTCACGACAGGACTTCAGCTTTAAAAAAGTCGAACATTTTCATGAAGTATTTCGACTTCAAAAAATTTGAAAATTTTCATGAAGTATTTCGGATTCAAAAAAGTTGAACATTTTCACGACAGGATTTCGGCGTTAAAAAAGTCGAACATTTTCATGAAAAGATTTCGGCTTTAAAAAAGTTGAAAATTTTCACGACAGGATTTCGGCTTTAAAAAAGTCGAACATTTTCATGAAGTATTTGGGCTTCAAAAAAGTTGAAAATTTTCACGACAGGATTTCGGCTTTAAAAAAGTCGAACATTTTCATGAAGTATTTCAGCTTCAAAAAAGTTGAAAATTTTCATGAAAAGATTTCGGCTTCAAAAAAGTTGAAAATTTTCATAAAAAGATTTCGGCTTCAAAAAAGTTGAAAATTTTCACGACAGGATTTCGGATTTAAAAAAGTCGAACATTTTCATGAAGTATTTCGGCTTCAAAAATTTTCAAAAATTTTCATGAAGTATTTCGGATTCAAAAAAGTCGAACATTTTCACGACAGGATTTCGGCGTTAAAAAAGTCGAACATTTTCATGAAGTATTTTAGCTTCAAAAAAGTTGAAAATTTTCATGAAAAGATTTCGGCTTCAAAAAAGTTGAAAATTTTCATGAAAAGATTTCAGCTTCAAAAAAGTTCAAAATTTTCATGAAAAGATTTCGGCTTCAAAAAAGTTGAAAATTTTCATGAAAAGATTTCGGCTTCAAAAAAGTTGAAAATTTTCACGACAGGATTTCGGCTTTAAAAAAGTCGAACATTTTCATGAAGTATTTGGGCTTCAAAAAAGTTGAAAATTTTCACGACAGGATTTCGGCTTTAAAAAAGTCTCACATTTTCATGAAGTATTTCGGCTTCAAAAAAGTTGAACATTTTCATGAAGTATTTGGGCTTCAAAAAAGTTGAAAATTTTCACGACAGGATTTCCGCTTTAAAAAATTCGAACATTTTCATGAAGTATTTCAGCTTCAAAAAAGGTGAAAATTTTCATGAAAAGATTTCGGCTTCAAAAAAGTTGAAAATTTTCATGAAAAGATTTCGGTTTCAAAAAAGTTGAAAATTTTCATGAAAAGATTTCGGCTTCAAAAAAGTTGAAAATTTTCACGACAGGACTTCAGCTTTAAAAAAGTCGAACATTTTCATGAAGTATTTCGACTTCAAAAAATTTGAAAATTTTCATGAAGTATTTCGGATTCAAAAAAGTTGAACATTTTCACGACAGGATTTCGGCGTTAAAAAAGTCGAACATTTTCATGAAGTATTTCAGCTTCAAAAAAGTTGAAAATTTTCATGAAAAGATTTCGGCTTCAAAAAAGTTGAAAATTTTCATGAAAAGATTTCGGCTTCAAAAAAGTTGAAAATTTTCATGAAAAGATTTCGGCTTCAAAAAAGTTGAAAATTTTCACGACAGGATTTCGGCTTTAAAAAAGTTGAACATTTTCATGATGTATTTCGGCTTCAAAAAGGTTGAAAATTTTCACGACAGGATTTCGACTTTAAAAAAGTCGAACATTTTCATGAAGTATTTCGGCTTCAAAAAAGTTGAACATTTTCATGAAGTATTTGGGCTTCAAAAAAGTTGAAAATTTTCACGACAGGATTTCAGCTTTAAAAAAGTCAAACATTTTCATGAAGTATTTCAGCTTCAAAAAAGTTGAAAATTTTCATGAAAAGATTTCGGCTTCAAAAAAGTTGAAAATTTTCATGAAAAGATTTCGGCTTCAAAAAAGTTGAAAATTGTCACGACAGGATTTCGTCTTTAAAAAAGTCGAACATTTTCATGAAGTATTTCAGCTTCTAAAAAGTTGAAAATTTTCATGAAAAGATTTCGGCTTCAAAAAAGTTGAAAATTTTCATGAAAAGATTTCGGCTTCAAAAAAGTTGAAAATTTTCAAGACAAGATTTCGGCTACAAAAAAGTTGAAAATTTTCACGACAGGATTTCGGTTTTAAAAAAGTCGAACATTTTCATGAAGTATTTGGGCTTCAAAAAAGATGAAAATTTTCGCGACAGGATTTCGGCTTCAAAAAAGTCTAACATTTTCATGAAGTATTTCAGCTTCAAAAAAGTTGAAAATTTTCATGAAAAGATTTCGGCTTCAAAAAAGTTGAAAATTTTCATGAAAAGATTTCTGCTTCAAAAAAGTTGAAAATTTTCATCAAGTATTTGGGCTTCAAAAAAGTTGAAAATTTTCATGAAGAAATTCGGCTTCAAAAAAGTTTTCGCAAGGGGGGGTGTATCGTCTTTTTTCAACTTTTTCGTAAGGGGGGGTGGGTCAATTGAAAATATTCATGAAGAAATTCGGCTTCAAAAAAGATGAAAATTTTCATGAAGTATTTGGGCTTCAAAAAAGTTGAAAATTTTCATGAAGAAATTCGGCTTCAAAAAAGTTTTCGCAAGGGGGGGTGTTTCGTCTTTTTTCAACTTTTTCGTAAGGGGAGGTGGGTCAATTGAAAATATTCATGAAGAAATTCGGCTTCAAAAAAGTTGAAAATATTCATGAAGAAATTCGGCTTCAAAAAAGTCGAAAATATTCATGAAGAAATTCGGCGCCAAACAAATTGAAAATTTTCATGAAGTATTTGGGCTTCAAAAAAGTTGAAAATTTTCATGAAGTAATTCGATTCAAAAAAGTTGAAAATTTTCATGAAGTATTTGGGCATCAAAAAAGTTGAAAATTTTCATGAAGTATTTCAGATTCAAAAAAGTTGAAAATTTTCATGAAGTATTTCAGATTCAAAAAAGTTGAAAATTTTCATGAAAAGATTTCGGCTTCAAAAAAGTTGAAAATTTTCACGACAGGATTTCGGCTTTAAAAAAGTCGAACATTTTCATGAAGTATTTCAGCTTCAAAAAAGTTGAAAATTTTGATGAAAAGATTTCGGCTTCAAAAAAGTTGAAAATTTTGATGAAAAGATTTCGGCTTCAAAAAAGTTGAAAATTTTCATGAAAAGATTTCGGCTTCAAAAAAGTTGAAAATTTTCACGACAGAATTTCGGCTTTAAAAAAGTCGAACATTTTCATGAAGTATTTCGGCTTCAAAAAATTTGAAAATTTTCATGAAGTATTTCGGATTCAAAAAAGTTGAACATTTTCACGACAGGATTTCGGCGTTAAAAAAGTCGAACATTTTCATGAAGTATTTCAGTTTAAAAAAAGTTGAAAATTTTCATGAAAAGATTTCGGCTTCAAAAGAGTTTAAAATTTTCATGAAAAGATTTTGGCTTCAAAAAAGTTGAAAATTTTCATGAAAAGATTTCGGCTTCAAAAAAGTTGAAAATTTTCACGACAGGATTTCGGCTTTAAAAAAGTCGAACATTTTCATGAAGTATTTGGGCTTCAAAAAAGTTGAAAATTTTCACGAAAAGATTTCGGCTTTAAAAAAGTCGAACATTTTCATTAAGTATTTCGGCTTCAAAAAGGTTAAAAATTTTCACGACAGGATTTCGGCTTTAAAAAAGTTGAACATTTTCATGAAGTATTTCGGCTTCAAAAAAGTTGAATATTTTCACGACAGGATTTCGGCTTTAAAAAAGTCGAACATTTTCATGAAGTATTTCGGCTTCAAAAAAGTTGAAAATTTTCACGACAGGATTTCAGCTTTAAAAAAGTCTAACATTTTCATGAAGTATTTCAGCTTCTAAAAAGTTGAAAATTTTCATGAAAAGATTTCGGCTCCAAAAAAGTTGAAAATTTTCATGAAAAGATTTCGGCTTCAAAAAAGTTGAACATTTTCATGAAGTATTTGGGCTTCAAAAAAGATGAATATTTTCACGACAGGATTTCGGCTTTAAAAAAGTCGAACATTTTCATGAAGTATTTCAGCTTCAAAAAAGTTGAAAATTTTCATGAAAAGATTTCGGCTTCAAAAAAGTTGAAAATTTTCACGACAGGATTTCGGCTTTAAAAATGTCGAACATTTTCATGAAGTATTTCAGCTTCAAAAAAGTTGAAAATTTTCATGAAAAGATTTCGGCTTCAAAAAAGTTGAAAATTTTCATGAAAAGATTTCGGCTTCAAAAAAGTTGAAAATTTTCACGACAGAATTTCGGCTTTAAAAAAGTCGAACATTTTCATGAAGTATTTCGGCTTCAAAAAATTTCCAAAATTTTCATGAAGTATTTCGGATTCAAAAAAGTCGAACATTTTCACGACAGGATTTCGGCGTTAAAAAAGTCGAACATTTTCATGAAGTATTTTAGCTTCAAAAAAGTTGAAAATTTTCATGAAAAGATTTCGGCTTCAAAAAAGTTGAAAATTTTCATGAAAAGATTTCAGCTTCAAAAAAGTTCAAAATTTTCATGAAAAGATTTCGGCTTCAAAAAAGTTGAAAATTTTCATGAAAAGATTTCGGCTTCAAAAAAGTTGAAAATTTTCACGACAGGATTTCGGCTTTAAAAAAGTCGAACATTTTCATGAAGTATTTGGGCTTCAAAAAAGTTGAAAATTTTCACGACAGGATTTCGGCTTTAAAAAAGTCTCACATTTTCATGAAGTATTTCGGCTTCAAAAAAGTTGAACATTTTCATGAAGTATTTGGGCTTCAAAAAAGTTGAAAATTTTCACGACAGGATTTCCGCTTTAAAAAATTCGAACATTTTCATGAAGTATTTCAGCTTCAAAAAAGGTGAAAATTTTCATGAAAAGATTTCGGCTTCAAAAAAGTTGAAAATTTTCATGAAAAGATTTCGGTTTCAAAAAAGTTGAAAATTTTCATGAAAAGATTTCGGCTTCAAAAAAGTTGAAAATTTTCACGACAGGACTTCAGCTTTAAAAAAGTCGAACATTTTCATGAAGTATTTCGACTTCAAAAAATTTGAAAATTTTCATGAAGTATTTCGGATTCAAAAAAGTTGAACATTTTCACGACAGGATTTCGGCGTTAAAAAAGTCGAACATTTTCATGAAAAGATTTCGGCTTTAAAAAAGTTGAAAATTTTCACGACAGGATTTCGGCTTTAAAAAAGTCGAACATTTTCATGAAGTATTTGGGCTTCAAAAAAGTTGAAAATTTTCACGACAGGATTTCGGCTTTAAAAAAGTCGAACATTTTCATGAAGTATTTCAGCTTCAAAAAAGTTGAAAATTTTCATGAAAAGATTTCGGCTTCAAAAAAGTTGAAAATTTTCATAAAAAGATTTCGGCTTCAAAAAAGTTGAAAATTTTCACGACAGGATTTCGGATTTAAAAAAGTCGAACATTTTCATGAAGTATTTCGGCTTCAAAAATTTTCAAAAATTTTCATGAAGTATTTCGGATTCAAAAAAGTCGAACATTTTCACGACAGGATTTCGGCGTTAAAAAAGTCGAACATTTTCATGAAGTATTTTAGCTTCAAAAAAGTTGAAAATTTTCATGAAAAGATTTCGGCTTCAAAAAAGTTGAAAATTTTCATGAAAAGATTTCAGCTTCAAAAAAGTTCAAAATTTTCATGAAAAGATTTCGGCTTCAAAAAAGTTGAAAATTTTCATGAAAAGATTTCGGCTTCAAAAAAGTTGAAAATTTTCACGACAGGATTTCGGCTTTAAAAAAGTCGAACATTTTCATGAAGTATTTGGGCTTCAAAAAAGTTGAAAATTTTCACGACAGGATTTCGGCTTTAAAAAAGTCTCACATTTTCATGAAGTATTTCGGCTTCAAAAAAGTTGAACATTTTCATGAAGTATTTGGGCTTCAAAAAAGTTGAAAATTTTCACGACAGGATTTCCGCTTTAAAAAATTCGAACATTTTCATGAAGTATTTCAGCTTCAAAAAAGGTGAAAATTTTCATGAAAAGATTTCGGCTTCAAAAAAGTTGAAAATTTTCATGAAAAGATTTCGGTTTCAAAAAAGTTGAAAATTTTCATGAAAAGATTTCGGCTTCAAAAAAGTTGAAAATTTTCACGACAGGACTTCAGCTTTAAAAAAGTCGAACATTTTCATGAAGTATTTCGACTTCAAAAAATTTGAAAATTTTCATGAAGTATTTCGGATTCAAAAAAGTTGAACATTTTCACGACAGGATTTCGGCGTTAAAAAAGTCGAACATTTTCATGAAGTATTTCAGCTTCAAAAAAGTTGAAAATTTTCATGAAAAGATTTCGGCTTCAAAAAAGTTGAAAATTTTCATGAAAAGATTTCGGCTTCAAAAAAGTTGAAAATTTTCATGAAAAGATTTCGGCTTCAAAAAAGTTGAAAATTTTCACGACAGGATTTCGGCTTTAAAAAAGTTGAACATTTTCATGATGTATTTCGGCTTCAAAAAGGTTGAAAATTTTCACGACAGGATTTCGACTTTAAAAAAGTCGAACATTTTCATGAAGTATTTCGGCTTCAAAAAAGTTGAACATTTTCATGAAGTATTTGGGCTTCAAAAAAGTTGAAAATTTTCACGACAGGATTTCAGCTTTAAAAAAGTCAAACATTTTCATGAAGTATTTCAGCTTCAAAAAAGTTGAAAATTTTCATGAAAAGATTTCGGCTTCAAAAAAGTTGAAAATTTTCATGAAAAGATTTCGGCTTCAAAAAAGTTGAAAATTGTCACGACAGGATTTCGTCTTTAAAAAAGTCGAACATTTTCATGAAGTATTTCAGCTTCTAAAAAGTTGAAAATTTTCATGAAAAGATTTCGGCTTCAAAAAAGTTGAAAATTTTCATGAAAAGATTTCGGCTTCAAAAAAGTTGAAAATTTTCAAGACAAGATTTCGGCTACAAAAAAGTTGAAAATTTTCACGACAGGATTTCGGTTTTAAAAAAGTCGAACATTTTCATGAAGTATTTGGGCTTCAAAAAAGATGAAAATTTTCGCGACAGGATTTCGGCTTCAAAAAAGTCTAACATTTTCATGAAGTATTTCAGCTTCAAAAAAGTTGAAAATTTTCATGAAAAGATTTCGGCTTCAAAAAAGTTGAAAATTTTCATGAAAAGATTTCTGCTTCAAAAAAGTTGAAAATTTTCATCAAGTATTTGGGCTTCAAAAAAGTTGAAAATTTTCATGAAGAAATTCGGCTTCAAAAAAGTTTTCGCAAGGGGGGGTGTATCGTCTTTTTTCAACTTTTTCGTAAGGGGGGGTGGGTCAATTGAAAATATTCATGAAGAAATTCGGCTTCAAAAAAGATGAAAATTTTCATGAAGTATTTGGGCTTCAAAAAAGTTGAAAATTTTCATGAAGAAATTCGGCTTCAAAAAAGTTTTCGCAAGGGGGGGTGTTTCGTCTTTTTTCAACTTTTTCGTAAGGGGAGGTGGGTCAATTGAAAATATTCATGAAGAAATTCGGCTTCAAAAAAGTTGAAAATATTCATGAAGAAATTCGGCTTCAAAAAAGTCGAAAATATTCATGAAGAAATTCGGCGCCAAACAAATTGAAAATTTTCATGAAGTATTTGGGCTTCAAAAAAGTTGAAAATTTTCATGAAGTAATTCGATTCAAAAAAGTTGAAAATTTTCATGAAGTATTTGGGCATCAAAAAAGTTGAAAATTTTCATGAAGTATTTCAGATTCAAAAAAGTTGAAAATTTTCATGAAGTATTTCAGATTCAAAAAAGTTGAAAATTTTCATGAAAAGATTTCGGCTTCAAAAAAGTTGAAAATTTTCACGACAGGATTTCGGCTTTAAAAAAGTCGAACATTTTCATGAAGTATTTCAGCTTCAAAAAAGTTGAAAATTTTGATGAAAAGATTTCGGCTTCAAAAAAGTTGAAAATTTTGATGAAAAGATTTCGGCTTCAAAAAAGTTGAAAATTTTCATGAAAAGATTTCGGCTTCAAAAAAGTTGAAAATTTTCACGACAGAATTTCGGCTTTAAAAAAGTCGAACATTTTCATGAAGTATTTCGGCTTCAAAAAATTTGAAAATTTTCATGAAGTATTTCGGATTCAAAAAAGTTGAACATTTTCACGACAGGATTTCGGCGTTAAAAAAGTCGAACATTTTCATGAAGTATTTCAGTTTAAAAAAAGTTGAAAATTTTCATGAAAAGATTTCGGCTTCAAAAGAGTTTAAAATTTTCATGAAAAGATTTTGGCTTCAAAAAAGTTGAAAATTTTCATGAAAAGATTTCGGCTTCAAAAAAGTTGAAAATTTTCACGACAGGATTTCGGCTTTAAAAAAGTCGAACATTTTCATGAAGTATTTGGGCTTCAAAAAAGTTGAAAATTTTCACGAAAAGATTTCGGCTTTAAAAAAGTCGAACATTTTCATTAAGTATTTCGGCTTCAAAAAGGTTAAAAATTTTCACGACAGGATTTCGGCTTTAAAAAAGTTGAACATTTTCATGAAGTATTTCGGCTTCAAAAAAGTTGAATATTTTCACGACAGGATTTCGGCTTTAAAAAAGTCGAACATTTTCATGAAGTATTTCGGCTTCAAAAAAGTTGAAAATTTTCACGACAGGATTTCAGCTTTAAAAAAGTCTAACATTTTCATGAAGTATTTCAGCTTCTAAAAAGTTGAAAATTTTCATGAAAAGATTTCGGCTCCAAAAAAGTTGAAAATTTTCATGAAAAGATTTCGGCTTCAAAAAAGTTGAACATTTTCATGAAGTATTTGGGCTTCAAAAAAGATGAATATTTTCACGACAGGATTTCGGCTTTAAAAAAGTCGAACATTTTCATGAAGTATTTCAGCTTCAAAAAAGTTGAAAATTTTCATGAAAAGATTTCGGCTTCAAAAAAGTTGAAAATTTTCACGACAGGATTTCGGCTTTAAAAATGTCGAACATTTTCATGAAGTATTTCAGCTTCAAAAAAGTTGAAAATTTTCATGAAAAGATTTCGGCTTCAAAAAAGTTGAAAATTTTCATGAAAAGATTTCGGCTTCAAAAAAGTTGAAAATTTTCACGACAGAATTTCGGCTTTAAAAAAGTCGAACATTTTCATGAAGTATTTCGGCTTCAAAAAATTTCCAAAATTTTCATGAAGTATTTCGGATTCAAAAAAGTCGAACATTTTCACGACAGGATTTCGGCGTTAAAAAAGTCGAACATTTTCATGAAGTATTTCAGCTTCAAAAAAGTTGAAAATTTTCATGAAAAGATTTCGGCTTCAAAAAAGTTGAAAATTTTCATGAAAAGATTTCGGCTTCAAAAAAGTTGAAAATTTTCACGACAGGATTTCAGCTTTAAAAAAGTCTAACATTTTCATGAAGTATTTCAGCTTCTAAAAAGTTGAAAATTTTCATGAAAAGATTTCGGCTCCAAAAAAGTTGAAAATTTTCATGAAAAGATTTCGGCTTCAAAAAAGTTGAACATTTTCATGAAGTATTTGGGCTTCAAAAAAGATGAATATTTTCACGACAGGATTTCGGCTTTAAAAAAGTCGAACATTTTCATGAAGTATTTCAGCTTCAAAAAAGTTGAAAATTTTCATGAAAAGATTTCGGCTTCAAAAAAGTTGAAAATTTTCACGACAGGATTTCGGCTTTAAAAATGTCGAACATTTTCATGAAGTATTTCAGCTTCAAAAAAGTTGAAAATTTTCATGAAAAGATTTCGGCTTCAAAAAAGTTGAAAATTTTCATGAAAAGATTTCGGCTTCAAAAAAGTTGAAAATTTTCACGACAGAATTTCGGCTTTAAAAAAGTCGAACATTTTCATGAAGTATTTCGGCTTCAAAAAATTTCCAAAATTTTCATGAAGTATTTCGGATTCAAAAAAGTCGAACATTTTCACGACAGGATTTCGGCGTTAAAAAAGTCGAACATTTTCATGAAGTATTTCAGCTTCAAAAAAGTTGAAAATTTTCATGAAAAGATTTCGGCTTCAAAAAAGTTGAAAATTTTCATGAAAAGATTTCGGCTTCAAAAAAGTTGAAAATTTTCACGACAGGATTTCAGCTTTAAAAAAGTCGAACATTTTCATGAAGTATTTCGGCTTCAAAAAATTTCAAAAATTTTCATGAAGTATTTCGTATTCAAAAAAGGCGAACATTTTAACGACAGGATTTCGGCGTTAAAAAAGTCGAACATTTTCATGAAGTATTTTAGCTTGAAAAAAGTTGAAAATTTTCATGAAAAGATTTCGGCTTCAAAAGAGTTTAAAATTTTCATGAAAAGATTTTGGCTTCAAAAAAGTTGAAAATTTTCATGAAAAGATTTCGGCTTCAAAAAAGTTGAAAATTTTCACGACAGGATTTCGGCTTTAAAAAAATCGAACATTTTCATGAAGTATTTGGGCTTCAAAAAAGTTGAAAATTTTCACGAAAAGATTTCGGTTTTAAAAAAGTCGAACATTTTCATGAAGTATTTCGGCTTCAAAAAGGTTAAAAATTTTCACGACAGGATTTCGGCTTTAAAAAAGTCGAACATTTTCATGAAGTATTTCGGCTTCAAAAAAGTTGAACATTTTCATGAAGTATTTGGGCTTCAAAAAAGTTGAATATTTTCACGACAGGATTTCGGCTTTAAAAAAGTCGAACATTTTCATGAAGTATTTCGGCTTCAAAAAAGTTGAAAATTTTCACGACAGGATTTCGGCTTTAAAAAAGTCTAACATTTTCATGAAGTATTTCAGCTTCTAAAAAGTTGAAAATTTTCATGAAAAGATTTCGGCTCCAAAAAAGTTGAAAATTTTCATGAAAAGATTTTGGCTTCAAAAAAGTTGAAAATTTTCATGAAAAGATTTCGGCTTCAAAAAAGTTGAAAATTTTCACGACAGGATTTCGGCTTTAAAAAAATCGAACATTTTCATGAAGTATTTGGGCTTCAAAAAAGTTGAAAATTTTCACGAAAAGATTTCGGTTTTAAAAAAGTCGAACATTTTCATGAAGTATTTCGGCTTCAAAAAGGTTAAAAATTTTCACGACAGGATTTCGGCTTTAAAAAAGTCGAACATTTTCATGAAGTATTTCGGCTTCAAAAAAGTTGAACATTTTCATGAAGTATTTGGGCTTCAAAAAAGTTGAATATTTTCACGACAGGATTTCGGCTTTAAAAAAGTCGAACATTTTCATGAAGTATTTCGGCTTCAAAAAAGTTGAAAATTTTCACGACAGGATTTCGGCTTTAAAAAAGTCTAACATTTTCATGAAGTATTTCAGCTTCTAAAAAGTTGAAAATTTTCATGAAAAGATTTCGGCTCCAAAAAAGTTGAAAATTTTCATGAAAAGATTTCGGCTTCAAAAAAGTTGAAAATTTTCATGAAAAGATTTCGGCTTCAAAAAAGTTAAAAATTTTCATGAAAAGATTTCGGCTTCAAAAAAGTTGAAAATTTTCATGAAAAGATTTCGGCTTCAAAAAAGTTGAAAATTTTCATGAAAAGATTTCGGCTTCAAAAAAGTTGAAAATTTTCACGACAGGATTTCGGATTTAAAAAAGTCGAACATTTTCATGAAGTATTTGGGCTTCAAAAAAGTTGAAAATTTTCACGAAAAGATTTTGGCTTTAAAAAAGTCGAACATTTTCATGAAGTATTTCGGCTTCAAAAAAGTTGAACATTTTCATGAAGTATTTGGGCTTCAAAAAAGTTGAATATTTTCACGACAGGATTTCGGTTTTACAAAAGTCGAACATTTTCATGAAGTATTTCAGCTTCAAAAAAGTTGAAAATTTTCATGAAAAGATTTCGGCTTCAAAAAAGTTGAAAATTTTCATGAAAAGATTTCGGCTCCAAAAAAGTTGAAAATTTTCATGAAAAGATTTCGGCTTCAAAAAAGTTGAAAATTTTCATGAAAAGATTTCGGCTTCAAAAAAGTTGAAAATTTTCACGACAGGATTTCGGCTTTAAAAATGTCGAACATTTTCATGAAGTATTTCAGCTTCAAAAAAGTTGAAAATTTTCATGAAAAGATTTCGGCTTCAAAAAAGTTGAAAATTTTCATGAAAAGATTTCGGCTTCAAAAAAGTTGAAAATTTTCACGACAGAATTTCGGCTTTAAAAAAGTCGAACATTTTCATGAAGTATTTCAGCTTCAAAAAAGTTGAAAATTTTCATGAAAAGATTTCGGCTTCAAAAAAGTTGAAAATTTTCATGAAAAGATTTCGGCTTCAAAAAAGTTGAACATTTTAATGAAGTATTTGGGCTTCAAAAAAGTTGAAAATTTTCACGAAAGGATTTCGGCTTTAAAAAAGTCTAACATTTTCATGAAGTATTTCAGCTTCTAAAAAGTTGAAAATTTTCATGAAAAGATTTCGGCTCCAAAAAAGTTGAAAATTTTCATGAAAAGATTTCGGCTTCAAAAAAGTTGAAAATTTTCATGAAAAGATTTCGGCTTCAAAAAAGTTGAAAATTTTCACGACAGGATTTCGGCTTTAAAAATGTCGAACATTTTCATGAAGTATTTCAGCTTCAAAAAAGTTGAAAATTTTCATGAAAAGATTTCGGCTTCAAAAAAGTTGAAAATTTTCATGAAAAGATTTCGGCTTCAAAAAAGTTGAAAATTTTCACGACAGAATTTCGGCTTTAAAAAAGTCGAACATTTTCATGAAGTATTTCAGCTTCAAAAAAGTTGAAAATTTTCATGAAAAGATTTCGGCTTCAAAAAAGTTGAAAATTTTCATGAAAAGATTTCGGCTCCAAAAAAGTTGAACATTTTCATGAAGTATTTCGGCTTCAAAAAGGTTGAAAATTTTCATGAAGAAATTCGGCTTCAAAAAAGTTTTCGCAAGGGGGGGTGTTTCGTCTTTTTTCAACTTTTTCGTAAGGGGAGGTGGGTCAATTGAAAATATTCATGAAGAAATTCGGCTTCAAAAAAGTTGAAAATATTCATGAAGAAATTCGGCTTCAAAAAAGTCGAAAATATTCATGAAGAAATTCGGCGCCAAACAAATTGAAAATTTTCATGAAGTATTTGGGCTTCAAAAAAGTTGAAAATTTTCATGAAGTAATTCGATTCAAAAAAGTTGAAAATTTTCATGAAGTATTTGGGCATCAAAAAAGTTGAAAATTTTCATGAAGTATTTCAGATTCAAAAAAGTTGAAAATTTTCATGAAGTATTTCAGATTCAAAAAAGTTGAAAATTTTCATGAAAAGATTTCGGCTTCAAAAAAGTTGAAAATTTTCAGGACAGGATTTCGGCTTTAAAAAAGTCGAACATTTTCATGAAGTATTTCAGCTTCAAAAAAGTTGAAAATTTTGATGAAAAGATTTCGGCTTCAAAAAAGTTGAAAATTTTCATGAAAAGATTTCGGCTTCAAAAAAGTTGAAAATTTTCATGAAAAGATTTCGGCTTCAAAAAAGTTGAAAATTTTCACGACAGAATTTCGGCTTTAAAAAAGTCGAACATTTTCATGAAGTATTTCGGCTTCAAAAAATTTGAAAATTTTCATGAAGTATTTCGGATTCAAAAAAGTTGAACATTTTCACGACAGGATTTCGGCGTTAAAAAAGTCGAACATTTTCATGAAGTATTTCAGCTTCAAAAAAGTTGAAAATTTTCATGAAAAGATTTCGGCTTCAAAAAAGTTGAAAATTTTCATGAAAAGATTTCGGCTTCAAAAAAGTTGAACATTTTAATGAAGTATTTGGGCTTCAAAAAAGTTGAAAATTTTCACGAAAGGATTTCGGCTTTAAAAAAGTCTAACATTTTCATGAAGTATTTCAGCTTCTAAAAAGTTGAAAATTTTCATGAAAAGATTTCGGCTCCAAAAAAGTTGAAAATTTTCATGAAAAGATTTCGGCTTCAAAAAAGTTGAAAATTTTCATGAAAAGATTTCGGCTTCAAAAAAGTTGAAAATTTTCACGACAGGATTTCGGCTTTAAAAATGTCGAACATTTTCATGAAGTATTTCAGCTTCAAAAAAGTTGAAAATTTTCATGAAAAGATTTCGGCTTCAAAAAAGTTGAAAATTTTCATGAAAAGATTTCGGCTTCAAAAAAGTTGAAAATTTTCACGACAGAATTTCGGCTTTAAAAAAGTCGAACATTTTCATGAAGTATTTCAGCTTCAAAAAAGTTGAAAATTTTCATGAAAAGATTTCGGCTTCAAAAAAGTTGAAAATTTTCATGAAAAGATTTCGGCTCCAAAAAAGTTGAACATTTTCATGAAGTATTTGGGCTTCAAAAAAGTTGAAAATTTTCACGAAAGGATTTCGGCTTTAAAAAAGTCGAACATTTTCATGAAGTATTTCGGCTTCAAAAAGGTTGAAAATTTTCATGAAGAAATTCGGCTTCAAAAAAGTTTTCGCAAGGGGGGGTGTTTCGTCTTTTTTCAACTTTTTCGTAAGGGGAGGTGGGTCAATTGAAAATATTCATGAAGAAATTCGGCTTCAAAAAAGTTGAAAATATTCATGAAGAAATTCGGCTTCAAAAAAGTCGAAAATATTCATGAAGAAATTCGGCGCCAAACAAATTGAAAATTTTCATGAAGTATTTGGGCTTCAAAAAAGTTGAAAATTTTCATGAAGTAATTCGATTCAAAAAAGTTGAAAATTTTCATGAAGTATTTGGGCATCAAAAAAGTTGAAAATTTTCATGAAGTATTTCAGATTCAAAAAAGTTGAAAATTTTCATGAAGTATTTCAGATTCAAAAAAGTTGAAAATTTTCATGAAAAGATTTCGGCTTCAAAAAAGTTGAAAATTTTCAGGACAGGATTTCGGCTTTAAAAAAGTCGAACATTTTCATGAAGTATTTCAGCTTCAAAAAAGTTGAAAATTTTGATGAAAAGATTTCGGCTTCAAAAAAGTTGAAAATTTTCATGAAAAGATTTCGGCTTCAAAAAAGTTGAAAATTTTCAGGACAGGATTTCGGCTTTAAAAAAGTCGAACATTTTCATGAAGTATTTCAGCTTCAAAAAAGTTGAAAATTTTGATGAAAAGATTTCGGCTTCAAAAAAGTTGAAAATTTTCATGAAAAGATTTCGGCTTCAAAAAAGTTGAAAATTTTCATGAAAAGATTTCGGCTTCAAAAAAGTTGAAAATTTTCACGACAGAATTTCGGCTTTAAAAAAGTCGAACATTTTCATGAAGTATTTCGGCTTCAAAAAATTTGAAAATTTTCATGAAGTATTTCGGATTCAAAAAAGTTGAACATTTTCACGACAGGATTTCGGCGTTAAAAAAGTCGAACATTTTCATGAAGTATTTCAGCTTAAAAAAAGTTGAAAATTTTCATGAAAAGATTTCGGCTTCAAAAGAGTTTAAAATTTTCATGAAAAGATTTTGGCTTCAAAAAAGTTGAAAATTTTCATGAAAAGATTTCGGCTTCAAAAAAGTTGAAAATTTTCACGACAGGATTTCGGCTTTAAAAAAGTCGAACATTTTCATGAAGTATTTGGGCTTCAAAAAGTTGAAAATTTTCATGAAGTAATTCGATTCAAAAAAGTTGAAAATTTTCATGAAGTATTTGGGCATCAAAAAAGTTGAAAATTTTCATGAAGTATTTCAGATTCAAAAAAGTTGAAAATTTTCATGAAGTATTTCAGATTCAAAAAAGTTGAAAATTTTCATGAAAAGATTTCGGCTTCAAAAAAGTTGAAAATTTTCAGGACAGGATTTCGGCTTTAAAAAAGTCGAACATTTTCATGAAGTATTTCAGCTTCAAAAAAGTTGAAAATTTTGATGAAAAGATTTCGGCTTCAAAAAAGTTGAACATTTTCATGAAGTATTTGGGCTTCAAAAAAGTTGAATATTTTCACGACAGGATTTCGGCTTCAAAAAAGTCGAACATTTTCATGAAGTATTTCAGCTTCAAAAAAGTTGAAAATTTTCATGAAAAGATTTCGGCTTCAAAAAAGTTGAAAATTTTCATGAAAAGATTTCGGCTTCAAAAAAGATGAAAATTTTCACGACAGGATTTCGGCTTTAAAAAAGTCTAACATTTTCATGAAGTATTTCAGCTTCTAAAAAGTTGAAAATTTTCATGAAAAGATTTCGGCTCCAAAAAAGTTGAAAATTTTCATGAAAAGATTTCGGCTTCAAAAAAGTTGAAAATTTTCATGAAAAGATTTCGGCTTCAAAAAAGTTGAAAATTTTCACGACAGGATTTCGGCTTTAAAAATGTCGAACATTTTCATGAAGTATTTCAGCTTCAAAAAAGTTGAAAATTTTCATGAAAAGATTTCGGCTTCAAAAAAGTTGAAAATTTTCATGAAAAGATTTCGGCTTCAAAAAAGTTGAAAATTTTCACGACAGAATTTCGGCTTTAAAAAAGTCGAACATTTTCATGAAGTATTTCGGCTTCAAAAAATTTGAAAATTTTCATGAAGTATTTCGGATTCAAAAAAGTTGAACATTTTCACGACAGGATTTCGGCGTTAAAAAAGTCGAACATTTTCATGAAGTATTTCAGCTTCAAAAAAGTTGAAAATTTTCATGAAAAGATTTCGGCTTCAAAAAAGTTGAAAATTTTCATGAAAAGATTTCGGCTTCAAAAAAGTTGAACATTTTAATGAAGTATTTGGGCTTCAAAAAAGTTGAAAATTTTCACGAAAGGATTTCGGCTTTAAAAAAGTCTAACATTTTCATGAAGTATTTCAGCTTCTAAAAAGTTGAAAATTTTCATAAAAAGATTTCGGCTCCAAAAAAGTTGAAAATTTTCATGAAAAGATTTCGGCTTCAAAAAAGTTGAAAATTTTCATGAAAAGATTTCGGCTTCAAAAAAGTTGAAAATTTTCACGACAGGATTTCGGCTTTAAAAATGTCGAACATTTTCATGAAGTATTTCAGCTTCAAAAAAGTTGAAAATTTTCATGAAAAGATTTCGGCTTCAAAAAAGTTGAAAATTTTCATGAAAAGATTTCGGCTTCAAAAAAGTTGAAAATTTTCACGACAGAATTTCGGCTTTAAAAAAGTCGAACATTTTCATGAAGTATTTCAGCTTCAAAAAAGTTGAAAATTTTCATGAAAAGATTTCGGCTTCAAAAAAGTTGAAAATTTTCATGAAAAGATTTCGGCTCCAAAAAAGTTGAACATTTTCATGAAGTATTTGGGCTTCAAAAAAGTTGAAAATTTTCACGAAAGGATTTCGGCTTTAAAAAAGTCGAACATTTTCATGAAGTATTTCGGCTTCAAAAAGGTTGAAAATTTTCATGAAGAAATTCGGCTTCAAAAAAGTTTTCGCAAGGGGGGGTGTTTCGTCTTTTTTCAACTTTTTCGTAAGGGGAGGTGGGTCAATTGAAAATATTCATGAAGAAATTCGGCTTCAAAAAAGTTGAAAATATTCATGAAGAAATTCGGCTTCAAAAAAGTCGAAAATATTCATGAAGAAATTCGGCGCCAAACAAATTGAAAATTTTCATGAAGTATTTGGGCTTCAAAAAAGTTGAAAATTTACATGAAGTAATTCGATTCAAAAAAGTTGAAAATTTTCATGAAGTATTTGGGCATCAAAAAAGTTGAAAATTTTCATGAAGTATTTCAGATTCAAAAAAGTTGAAAATTTTCATGAAGTATTTCAGATTCAAAAAAGTTGAAAATTTTCATGAAAAGATTTCGGCTTCAAAAAAGTTGAAAATTTTCAGGACAGGATTTCGGCTTTAAAAAAGTCGAACATTTTCATGAAGTATTTCAGCTTCAAAAAAGTTGAAAATTTTGATGAAAAGATTTCGGCTTCAAAAAAGTTGAAAATTTTCATGAAAAGATTTCGGCTTCAAAAAAGTTGAAAATTTTCATGAAAAGATTTCGGCTTCAAAAAAGTTGAAAATTTTCACGACAGAATGTCGGCTTTAAAAAAGTCGAACATTTTCATGAAGTATTTCGGCTTCAAAAAATTTGAAAATTTTCATGAAGTATTTCGGATTCAAAAAAGTTGAACATTTTCACGACAGGATTTCGGCGTTAAAAAAGTCGAACATTTTCATGAAGTATTTCAGCTTAAAAAAAGTTGAAAATTTTCATGAAAAGATTTCGGCTTCAAAAGAGTTTAAAATTTTCATGAAAAGATTTTGGCTTCAAAAAAGTTGAAAATTTTCATGAAAAGATTTCGGCTTCAAAAAAGTTGAAAATTTTCACGACAGGATTTCGGCTTTAAAAAAGTCGAACATTTTCATGAAGTATTTGGGCTTCAAAAAGTTGAAAATTTTCATGAAGTAATTCGATTCAAAAAAGTTGAAAATTTTCATGAAGTATTTGGGCATCAAAAAAGTTGAAAATTTTCATGAAGTATTTCAGATTCAAAAAAGTTGAAAATTTTCATGAAGTATTTCAGATTCAAAAAAGTTGAAAATTTTCATGAAAAGATTTCGGCTTCAAAAAAGTTGAAAATTTTCAGGACAGGATTTCGGCTTTAAAAAAGTCGAACATTTTCATGAAGTATTTCAGCTTCAAAAAAGTTGAAAATTTTGATGAAAAGATTTCGGCTTCAAAAAAGTTGAACATTTTCATGAAGTATTTGGGCTTCAAAAAAGTTGAATATTTTCACGACAGGATTTCGGCTTCAAAAAAGTCGAACATTTTCATGAAGTATTTCAGCTTCAAAAAAGTTGAAAATTTTCATGAAAAGATTTCGGCTTCAAAAAAGTTGAAAATTTTCATGAAAAGATTTCGGCTTCAAAAAAGATGAAAATTTTCACGACAGGATTTCGGCTTTAAAAAAGTCTAACATTTTCATGAAGTATTTCAGCTTCTAAAAAGTTGAAAATTTTCATGAAAAGATTTCGGCTCCAAAAAAGTTGAAAATTTTCATGAAAAGATTTCGGCTTCAAAAAAGTTGAAAATTTTCATGAAAAGATTTCGGCTTCAAAAAAGTTGAAAATTTTCACGACAGGATTTCGGCTTTAAAAATGTCGAACATTTTCATGAAGTATTTCAGCTTCAAAAAAGTTGAAAATTTTCATGAAAAGATTTCGGCTTCAAAAAAGTTGAAAATTTTCATGAAAAGATTTCGGCTTCAAAAAAGTTGAAAATTTTCACGACAGAATTTCGGCTTTAAAAAAGTCGAACATTTTCATGAAGTATTTCGGCTTCAAAAAATTTCCAAAATTTTCATGAAGTATTTCGGATTCAAAAAAGTCGAACATTTTCACGACAGGATTTCGGCGTTAAAAAAGTCGAACATTTTCATGAAGTATTTCAGCTTCAAAAAAGTTGAAAATTTTCATGAAAAGATTTCGGCTTCAAAAAAGTTGAAAATTTTCATGAAAAGATTTCGGCTTCAAAAAAGTTGAAAATTTTCACGACAGGATTTCAGCTTTAAAAAAGTCGAACATTTTCATGAAGTATTTCGGCTTCAAAAAATTTCAAAAATTTTCATGAAGTATTTCGTATTCAAAAAAGGCGAACATTTTAACGACAGGATTTCGGCGTTAAAAAAGTCGAACATTTTCATGAAGTATTTTAGCTTGAAAAAAGTTGAAAATTTTCATGAAAAGATTTCGGCTTCAAAAGAGTTTAAAATTTTCATGAAAAGATTTTGGCTTCAAAAAAGTTGAAAATTTTCATGAAAAGATTTCGGCTTCAAAAAAGTTGAAAATTTTCATGAAAAGATTTCGGCTTCAAAAAAGTTGAAAATTTTCATGAAAAGATTTCGGCTTCAAAAAAGTTGAAAATTTTCATGAAAAGATTTCGGCTTCAAAAAAGTTGAAAATTTTCATGAAGTATTTCGGATTCAAAAAAGTTGAATATTTTCACGACAGGATTTCGGCGTTAAAAAAGTCGAACATTTTCATGAAGTATTTCAGCTTCAAAAAAGTTGAAAATTTTCATGAAAAGATTTCGGCTTCAAAAAAGTTGAAAATTTTCATGAAAAGATTTCGGCTTCAAAAAAGTTGAACATTTTAATGAAGTATTTGGGCTTCAAAAAAGTTGAAAATTTTCACGAAAGGATTTCGGCTTTAAAAAAGTCTAACATTTTCATGAAGTATTTCAGCTTCTAAAAAGTTGAAAATTTTCATGAAAAGATTTCGGCTCCAAAAAAGTTGAAAATTTTCATGAAAAGATTTCGGCTTCAAAAAAGTTGAAAATTTTCATGAAAAGATTTCGGCTTCAAAAAAGTTGAAAATTTTCACGACAGGATTTCGGCTTTAAAAATGTCGAACATTTTCATGAAGTATTTCAGCTTCAAAAAAGTTGAAAATTTTCATGAAAAGATTTCGGCTTCAAAAAAGTTGAAAATTTTCATGAAAAGATTTCGGCTTCAAAAAAGTTGAAAATTTTCACGACAGAATTTCGGCTTTAAAAAAGTCGAACATTTTCATGAAGTATTTCAGCTTCAAAAAAGTTGAAAATTTTCATGAAAAGATTTCGGCTTCAAAAAAGTTGAAAATTTTCATGAAAAGATTTCGGCTCCAAAAAAGTTGAACATTTTCATGAAGTATTTGGGCTTCAAAAAAGTTGAAAATTTTCACGAAAGGATTTCGGCTTTAAAAAAGTCGAACATTTTCATGAAGTATTTCGGCTTCAAAAAGGTTGAAAATTTTCATGAAGAAATTCGGCTTCAAAAAAGTTTTCGCAAGGGGGGGTGTTTCGTCTTTTTTCAACTTTTTCGTAAGGGGAGGTGGGTCAATTGAAAATATTCATGAAGAAATTCGGCTTCAAAAAAGTTGAAAATATTCATGAAGAAATTCGGCTTCAAAAAAGTCGAAAATATTCATGAAGAAATTCGGCGCCAAACAAATTGAAAATTTTCATGAAGTATTTGGGCTTCAAAAAAGTTGAAAATTTTCATGAAGTAATTCGATTCAAAAAAGTTGAAAATTTTCATGAAGTATTTGGGCATCAAAAAAGTTGAAAATTTTCATGAAGTATTTCAGCTTCAAAAAAGTTGAAAATTTTGATGAAAAGATTTCGGCTTCAAAAAAGTTGAAAATTTTCATGAAAAGATTTCGGCTTCAAAAAAGTTGAAAATTTTCATGAAAAGATTTCGGCTTCAAAAAAGTTGAAAATTTTCAGGACAGGATTTCGGCTTTAAAAAAGTCGAACATTTTCATGAAGTATTTCAGCTTCAAAAAAGTTGAAAATTTTGATGAAAAGATTTCGGCTTCAAAAAAGTTGAAAATTTTCATGAAAAGATTTCGGCTTCAAAAAAGTTGAAAATTTTCATGAAAAGATTTCGGCTTCAAAAAAGTTGAAAATTTTCACGACAGAATTTCGGCTTTAAAAAAGTCGAACATTTTCATGAAGTATTTCGGCTTCAAAAAATTTGAAAATTTTCATGAAGTATTTCGGATTCAAAAAAGTTGAACATTTTCACGACAGGATTTCGGCGTTAAAAAAGTCGAACATTTTCATGAAGTATTTCAGCTTAAAAAAAGTTGAAAATTTTCATGAAAAGATTTCGGCTTCAAAAGAGTTTAAAATTTTCATGAAAAGATTTTCAGCTTCAAAAAAGTTGAAAATTTTCATGAAAAGATTTCGGCTTCAAAAAAGTTGAAAATTTTCACGACAGGATTTCGGCTTTAAAAAAGTCGAACATTTTCATGAAGTATTTGGGCTTCAAAAAGTTGAAAATTTTCATGAAGTAATTCGATTCAAAAAAGTTGAAAATTTTCATGAAGTATTTGGGCATCAAAAAAGTTGAAAATTTTCATGAAGTATTTCAGATTCAAAAAAGTTGAAAATTTTCATGAAGTATTTCAGATTCAAAAAAGTTGAAAATTTTCATGAAAAGATTTCGGCTTCAAAAAAGTTGAAAATTTTCAGGACAGGATTTCGGCTTTAAAAAAGTCGAACATTTTCATGAAGTATTTCAGCTTCAAAAAAGTTGAAAATTTTGATGAAAAGATTTCGGCTTCAAAAAAGTTGAACATTTTCATGAAGTATTTGGGCTTCAAAAAAGTTGAATATTTTCACGACAGGATTTCGGCTTCAAAAAAGTCGAACATTTTCATGAAGTATTTCAGCTTCAAAAAAGTTGAAAATTTTCATGAAAAGATTTCGGCTTCAAAAAAGTTGAAAATTTTCATGAAAAGATTTCGGCTTCAAAAAAGATGAAAATTTTCACGACAGGATTTCGGCTTTAAAAAAGTCTAACATTTTCATGAAGTATTTCAGCTTCTAAAAAGTTGAAAATTTTCATGAAAAGATTTCGGCTCCAAAAAAGTTGAAAATTTTCATGAAAAGATTTCGGCTTCAAAAGAGTTTAAAATTTTCATGAAAAGATTTTGGCTTCAAAAAAGTTGAAAATTTTCATGAAAAGATTTCGGCTTCAAAAAAGTTGAAAATTTTCACGACAGGATTTCGGCTTTAAAAAAATCGAACATTTTCATGAAGTATTTGGGCTTCAAAAAAGTTGAAAATTTTCACGAAAAGATTTCGGCTTTAAAAAAGTCGAACATTTTCATGAAGTATTTCGGCTTCAAAAAGGTTAAAAATTTTCACGACAGGATTTCGGCTTTAAAAATGTCGAACATTTTCATGAAGTATTTCAGCTTCAAAAAAGTTGAAAATTTTCATGAAAAGATTTCGGCTTCAAAAAAGTTGAAAATTTTCATGAAAAGATTTCGGCTTCAAAAAAGTTGAAAATTTTCACGACAGAATTTCGGCTTTAAAAAAGTCGAACATTTTCATGAAGTATTTCGGCTTCAAAAAATTTCCAAAATTTTCATGAAGTATTTCGGATTCAAAAAAGTCGAACATTTTCACGACAGGATTTCGGCGTTAAAAAAGTCGAACATTTTCATGAAGTATTTCAGCTTCAAAAAAGTTGAAAATTTTCATGAAAAGATTTCGGCTTCAAAAAAGTTGAAAATTTTCATGAAAAGATTTCGGCTTCAAAAAAGTTGAAAATTTTCACGACAGGATTTCAGCTTTAAAAAAGTCGAACATTTTCATGAAGTATTTCGGCATCAAAAAATTTCAAAAATTTTCATGAAGTATTTCGTATTCAAAAAAGGCGAACATTTTAACGACAGGATTTCGGCGTTAAAAAAGTCGAACATTTTCATGAAGTATTTTAGCTTGAAAAAAGTTGAAAATTTTCATGAAAAGATTTCGGCTTCAAAAGAGTTTAAAATTTTCATGAAAAGATTTTGGCTTCAAAAAAGTTGAAAATTTTCATGAAAAGATTTCGGCTTCAAAAAAGTTGAAAATTTTCACGACAGGATTTCGGCTTTAAAAAAATCGAACATTTTCATGAAGTATTTGGGCTTCAAAAAAGTTGAATATTTTCACGACAGGATTTCGGCTTTAAAAAAGTCGAACATTTTCATGAAGTATTTCGGCTTCAAAAAAGTTGAAAATTTTCACGACAGGATTTCGGCTTTAAAAAAGTCTAACATTTTCATGAAGTATTTCAGCTTCTAAAAAGTTGAAAATTTTCATGAAAAGATTTCTGCTCCAAAAAAGTTGAAAATTTTCATGAAAAGATTTCGGCTTCAAAAAAGTTGAAAATTTTCATGAAAAGATTTCGGCTTCAAAAAAGTTAAAAATTTTCATGAAAAGATTTCGGCTTCAAAAAAGTTGAAAATTTTCACGACAGGATTTCGGATTTAAAAAAGTCGAACATTTTCATGAAGTATTTGGGCTTCAAAAAAGTTGAAAATTTTCACGAAAAGATTTTGGCTTTAAAAAAGTCGAACATTTTCATGAAGTATTTCGGCTTCAAAAAGGTTGAAAATTTTCACGACAGGATTTCGGCTTTAAAAAAGTCGAACATTTTCATGAAGTATTTCGGCTTCAAAAAAGTTGAACATTTTCATGAAGTATTTGGGCTTCAAAAAAGTTGAATATTTTCACGACAGGATTTCGGTTTTACAAAAGTCGAACATTTTCATGAAGTATTTCAGCTTCAAAAAAGTTGAAAATTTTCATGAAAAGATTTCGGCTTCAAAAAAGTTGAAAATTTTCATGAAAAGATTTCGGCTCCAAAAAAGTTGAAAATTTTCATGAAGTATTTCAGCTTCAAAAAAGTTGAAAATTTTCATGAAAAGATTTCGGCTTCAAAAAAGTTGAAAATTTTCATGAAAAGATTTCGGCTTCAAAAAAGTTGAAAATTTTCACGACAGAATTTCGGCTTTAAAAAAGTCGAACATTTTCATGAAGTATTTCAGCTTCAAAAAAGTTGAAAATTTTCATGAAAAGATTTCGGCTTCAAAAAAGTTGAAAATTTTCATGAAAGATTTCGGCTTCAAAAAAGTTGAACATTTTCATGAAGTATTTGGGCTTCAAAAAAGTTGAAAATTTTCACGAAAGGATTTCGGCTTTAAAAAAGTCTAACATTTTCATGAAGTATTTCAGCTTCTAAAAAGTTGAAAATTTTCATGAAAAGATTTCGGCTCCAAAAAAGTTGAAAATTTTCATGAAAAGATTTCGGCTTCAAAAAAGTTGAAAATTTTCATGAAAAGATTTCGGCTTCAAAAAAGTTGAAAATTTTCACGACAGGATTTCGGCTTTAAAAATGTCGAACATTTTCATGAAGTATTTCAGCTTCAAAAAAGTTGAAAATTTTCATGAAAAGATTTCGGCTTCAAAAAAGTTGAAAATTTTCATGAAAAGATTTCGGCTTCAAAAAAGTTGAAAATTTTCACGACAGAATTTCGGCTTTAAAAAAGTCGAACATTTTCATGAAGTATTTCAGCTTCAAAAAAGTTGAAAATTTTCATGAAAAGATTTCGGCTTCAAAAAAGTTGAAAATTTTCATGAAAAGATTTCGGCTTCAAAAAAGTTGAACATTTTCATGAAGTATTTGGGCTTCAAAAAAGTTGAAAATTTTCACGAAAGGATTTCGGCTTTAAAAAAGTCGAACATTTTCATGAAGTATTTCGGCTTCAAAAAGGTTGAAAATTTTCACGACAGGATTTCGGCTTTAAAAAAGTCGAACCTTTTCATGAAGTATTTCGGCTTCAAAAAAGTTGAACATTTTCATGAAGTATTTGGGCTTCAAAAAAGTTGAAAATTTTCACGAAAGGATTTCGGCTTTAAAAAAGTCGAACATTTTCATGAAGTATTTCGGCTTCAAAAAGGTTGAAAATTTTCACGACAGGATTTCGGCTTTAAAAAAGTCGAACCTTTTCATGAAGTATTTCGGCTTCAAAAAAGTTGAACATTTTCATGAAGTATTTGGGCTTCAAAAAAGTTGAAAATTTTCACGACAGGATTTCGGCTTTAAAAAAGTCGAACATTTTCATGAAGTATTTCAGCTTCAAAAAAGTTGAAAATTTTCATGAAAAGATTTCGGCTTCAAAAAAGTTGAAAATTTTCACGACAGGATTTCGGCTTTAAAAAAGTCTCACATTTTCATGAAGTATTTCGGCTTCAAAAAAGTTGAACATTTTCATGAAGTATTTGGGCTTCAAAAAAGTTGAAAATTTTCATGACAGGATTTCCGCTTTAAAAAAGTCGAACATTTTCATGAAGTATTTCAGCTTCAAAAAAGTTGAAAATTTTCATGAAAAGATTTCGGCTTCAATAAAGTTGAAAATTTTCATGAAAAGATTTCGGCTTCAAAAAAGTTGAAAATTTTCACGACAGGATTTCGGCTTTAAAAAAGTCGAACATTTTCATGAAGTATTTCAGCTTCAAAAAAGTTGAAAATTTTCATGAAAAGATTTCGGCTTCAAAAAAGTTGAAAATTTTCACGACAGGATTTCGGCTTTAAAAAAGTCTCACATTTTCATGAAGTATTTCGGCTTCAAAAAAGTTGAACATTTTCATGAAAAGATTTCGGCTTCAAAAAAGTTGAAAATTTTCACGACAGGATTTCGGCTTTAAAAAAGTCGAACATTTTCATGAAGTATTTCAGCTTCAAAAAAGTTGAAAATTTTCATGAAAAGATTTCGGCTTCAAAAAAGTTGAAAATTTTCATGAAAAGATTTCGGCTTCAAAAGAGTTGAAAATTTTCACGACAGGATTTCGACTTTAAAAAAGTCGAACATTTTCATGAAGTATTTCGGCTTTAAAAAAGTTGAAAATTTTCATTAAGTATTTCGGATTCAAAAAAGTTGAAAATTTTCACGACAGGATTTCGGCGTTAAAAAAGTTGAAAATTTTCATGAAGTATTTCAGATTCAAAAAAGTTGAAAATTTTCATGAAAAGATTTCGGCTTCAAAAAAGTTGAAAATTTTCATGAAAAGATTTCGGCTTCAAAAAAGTTGAAAATTTTCATGAAAAGATTTCGGCTTCAAAAAAGTTGAAAATTTTCACGACACGATTTCGGCTTTAAAAAAGTCGAACATTTTCATGAAGTATTTCAGCTTCAAAAAAGTTGAACATTTTCATGAAAAGATTTCGGCTTCAAAAAAGTTGAAAATTTTCATGAAAAGATTTCGGCTTTAAAAGTGTTGAAAATTTTCACGACAGGATTTCTACTTTAAAAAAGTCGAACATTTTCATGAAGTATTTCGGCTTCAAAAAAGTTGAAAATTTTCACGACAGGATTTCGGCGTTAAAAAAGTCGAACATTTTCATGAAGTATTTCAGATTCAAAAAAGTTGAAAATTTCATGAAAAGATTTCGGCTTCAAAAAAGTTGAAAATTTTCATGAAAAGATTTCGGCTTCAAAAAAGTTGAAAATTTTCATGAAAAGATTTCGGCTTCAAAAAAGTTGAAAATTTTCACGACAGAATTTCGGATTTAAAAAAGTCGAACATTTTCATGAAGTATTTCGGCTTCAAAAAATTTCAAAAATTTTCATGAAGTATTTCGGATTCAAAAAAGTCGAACATTTTCACGACAGGATTTCGGCGTTAAAAAAGTCGAACATTTTCATGAAGTATTTCAGCTTCAAAAAAGTTGAAAATTTTCATGAAAAGATTTCGGCTTCAAAAAAGTTGAAAATTTTCATGAAAAGATTTCGGCTTCAAAAAAGTTGAAAATTTTCATGAAAAGATTTCGGCTTCAAAAAAGTTGAAAATTTTCATGAAAAGATTTCGGCTTCAAAAAAGTTGAAAATTTTCACGACAGGATTTCGGCTTTAAAAAAGTCGAACATTTTCATGAAGTATTTGGGCTTCAAAAAAGTTGAAAATTTTCACGAAAGGATTTCGGCTTTAAAAAAGTCGAACATTTTCATGAAGTATTTCGGCTTCAAAAAGGTTGAAAATTTTCACGACAGGATTTCGGCTTTAAAAAAGTCGAACATTTTCATGAAGTATTTCAGCTTCAAAAAAGTTGAAAATTTTCATGAAAAGATTTCGGCTTCAAAAAAGTTGAAAATTTTCACGACAGGATTTCGGCTTTAAAAAAGTCTCACATTTTCATGAAGTATTTCGGCTTCAAAAAAGTTGAACATTTTCATGAAGTATTTGGGCTTCAAAAAAGTTGAAAATTTTCATGAAAGGATTTCCGCTTTAAAAAAGTCGAACATTTTCATGAAGTATTTGGGCTTCAAAAAAGTTGAAAATTTTCACGACAGGATTTCGGCTTTAAAAAAGTCGAACATTTTCATGAAGTATTTCGGCTTCAAAAAAGTTGAACATTTTCATGAAGTATTTGGGCTTCAAAAAAGTTGAAAATTTTCACGACAGGATTTCGGCTTTAAAAAAGTCGAACATTTTCATGAAGTATTTCAGCTTCAAAAAAGTTGAAAATTTTCATGAAAATATTTCGGCTTCAAAAAAGTTGAAAATTTTCACGACAGGATTTCGGCTTTAAAAAAGTCTCACATTTTCATGAAGTATTTCGGCTTCAAAAAAGTTGAACATTTTCATGAAGTATTTGGGCTTCAAAAAAGTTGAAAATTTTCATGACAGGATTTCCGCTTTAAAAAAGTCGAACATTTTCATGAAGTATTTCAGCTTCAAAAAAGTTGAAAATTTTCATGAAAAGATTTCGGCTTCAAAAAAGTTGAAAATTTTCACGACAGGATTTCGGCTTTAAAAAAGTCTCACATTTTCATGAAGTATTTCGGCTTCAAAAAAGTTGAACATTTTCATGAAAAGATTTCGGCTTCAAAAAAGTTGAAAATTTTCACGACAGGATTTCGGCTTTAAAAAAGTCGAACATTTTCATGAAGTATTTCAGCTTCAAAAAAGTTGAAAATTTTCATGAAAAGATTTCGGCTTCAAAAAAGTTGAAAATTTTCATGAAAAGATTTCGGCTTCAAAAGAGTTGAAAATTTTCACGACAGGATTTCGACTTTAAAAAAGTCGAACATTTTCATGAAGTATTTCGGCTTTAAAAAAGTTGAAAATTTTCATTAAGTATTTCGGATTCAAAAAAGTTGAAAATTTTCACGACAGGATTTCGGCGTTAAAAAAGTTGAAAATTTTCATGAAGTATTTCAGATTCAAAAAAGTTGAAAATTTTCATGAAAAGATTTCGGCTTCAAAAAAGTTGAAAATTTTCATGAAAAGATTTCGGCTTCAAAAAAGTTGAAAATTTTCATGAAAAGATTTCGGCTTCAAAAAAGTTGAAAATTTTCACGACAGGATTTCGGCTTTAAAAAAGTTGAACATTTTCATGAAGTATTTCAGCTTCAAAAAAGTTGAAAATTTTCATGAAAAGATTTCGGCTTCAAAAAAGTTGAAAATTTTCATGAAAAGATTTCGGCTTTAAAAGAGTTGAAAATTTTCACGACAGGATTTCTACTTTAAAAAAGTCGAAGATTTTCATGAAGTATTTCGGCTTTAAAAAAGTTGAAAATTTTCATGAAAAGATTTCGGCTTCAAAAAAGTTGAAAATTTTCATGAAAAGATTTCGGCTTCAAAAAAGTTGAAAATTTTCATGAAAAGATTTCGGCTTCAAAAAAGTTGAAAATTTTCATGACAGAATTTCGGCTTTAAAAAAGTCGAACATTTTCATGAAGTATTTCGGCTTCAAAAAAGTTGAACATTTTCATGAAAAGATTTCGGCTTCAAAAAAGTTGAAAATTTTCACGACAGGATTTCGGCTTTAAAAAAGTCGAACATTTTCATGAAGTATTTCAGCTTCAAAAAAGTTGAAAATTTTCATGAAAAGATTTCGGCTTCAAAAAAGTTGAAAATTTTCATGAAAAGATTTCGGCTTCAAAAAAGTTGAAAATTTTCACGACAGGATTTCGGCTTTAAAAATGTCGAACATTTTCATGAAGTATTTCAGCTTCAAAAAAGTTGAAAATTTTCATGAAAAGATTTCGGCTTCAAAAAAGTTGAACATTTTCATGAAAAGATTTCGGCTTCAAAAAAGTTGAAAATTTTCACGACAGAATTTCGGCTTTAAAAAAGTCGAACATTTTCATGAAGTATTTCGGCTTCAAAAAATTTCAAAAATTTTCATGAAGTATTTCGGATTCAAAAAAGTCGAACATTTTCACGACAAGATTTCGGCTTCAAAAAAGTTGAAAATTTTCACGACAGGATTTCGGCTTTAAAAAAGTCGAACATTTTCATGAAGTATTTCAGCTTCAAAAAAGTTGAAAATTTTCATGAAAAGATTTCGGCTTCAAAAAAGTTGAAAATTTTCATGAAAAGATTTCGGCTTTAAAAGAGTTGAAAATTTTCACGACAGGATTTCTACTTTAAAAAAGTCGAAGATTTTCATGAAGTATTTCGGCTTTAAAAAAGTTGAAAATTTTCATGAAAAGATTTCGGCTTCAAAAAAGTTGAAAATTTTCATGAAAAGATTTCGGCTTCAAAAAAGTTGAAAATTTTCATGAAAAGATTTCGGCTTCAAAAAAGTTGAAAATTTTCATGACAGAATTTCGGCTTTAAAAAAGTCGAACATTTTCATGAAGTATTTCGGCTTCAAAAAATTTCAAAAATTTTCATGAAGTATTTCGGATTCAAAAAAGTCGAACATTTTCACGACAGGATTTCGGCTTTAAAAAAGTCTCACATTTTCATGAAGTATTTCGGCTTCAAAAAAGTTGAACATTTTCATGAAAAGATTTCGGCTTCAAAAAAGTTGAAAATTTTCACGACAGGATTTCGGCTTTAAAAAAGTCGAACATTTTCATGAAGTATTTCAGCTTCAAAAAAGTTGAAAATTTTCATGAAAAGATTTCGGCTTCAAAAAAGTTGAAAATTTTCACGACAGGATTTCGGCTTTAAAAATGTCGAACATTTTCATGAAGTATTTCAGCTTCAAAAAAGTTGAAAATTTTCATGAAAAGATTTCAGCTTCAAAAAAGTTGAAAATTTTCATGAAAAGATTTCGGCTTCAAAAAAGTTGAAAATTTTCACGACAGAATTTCGGCTTTAAAAAAGTCGAACATTTTCATGAAGTATTTCGGCTTCAAAAAATTTCAAAAATTTTCATGAAGTATTTCGGATTCAAAAAAGTCGAACATTTTCACGACAGGATTTCGGCGTTAAAAAAGTCGAACATTTTCATGAAGTATTTCAGCTTCAAAAAAGTTGAAAATTTTCATGAAAAGATTTCGGCTTCAAAAAAGTTGAAAATTTTCATGAAAAGATTTCGGCTTCAAAAAAGTTGAAAATTTTCATGAAAAGATTTCGGCTTCAAAAAAGTTGAAAATTTTCACGACAGGATTTCGGCTTTAAAAAAGTTGAACATTTTCATGAAGTATTTCAGCTTCAAAAAAGTTGAAAATTTTCATGAAAAGATTTCGGCTTCAAAAAAGTTGAAAATTTTCATGAAAAGATTTCGGCTTTAAAAGAGTTGAAAATTTTCACGACAGGATTTCTACTTTAAAAAAGTCGAAGATTTTCATGAAGTATTTCGGCTTTAAAAAAGTTGAAAATTTTCATGAAAAGATTTCGGCTTCAAAAAAGTTGAAAATTTTCATGAAAAGATTTCGGCTTCAAAAAAGTTGAAAATTTTCATGAAAAGATTTCGGCTTCAAAAAAGTTGAAAATTTTCATGACAGAATTTCGGCTTTAAAAAAGTCGAACATTTTCATGAAGTATTTCGGCTTCAAAAAATTTCAAAAATTTTCATGAAGTATTTCGGATTCAAAAAAGTCGAACATTTTCACGACAGGATTTCGGCTTTAAAAAAGTCTCACATTTTCATGAAGTATTTCGGCTTCAAAAAAGTTGAACATTTTCATGAAAAGATTTCGGCTTCAAAAAAGTTGAAAATTTTCACGACAGGATTTCGGCTTTAAAAAAGTCGAACATTTTCATGAAGTATTTCAGCTTCAAAAAAGTTGAAAATTTTCATGAAAAGATTTCGGCTTCAAAAAAGTTGAAAATTTTCATGAAAAGATTTCGGCTTCAAAAAAGTTGAAAATTTTCACGACAGGATTTCGGCTTTAAAAATGTCGAACATTTTCATGAAGTATTTCAGCTTCAAAAAAGTTGAAAATTTTCATGAAAAGATTTCGGCTTCAAAAAAGTTGAAAATTTTCATGAAAAGATTTCGGCTTCAAAAAAGTTGAAAATTTTCACGACAGAATTTCGGCTTTAAAAAAGTCGAACATTTTCATGAAGTATTTCGGCTTCAAAAAATTTCAAAAATTTTCATGAAGTATTTCGGATTCAAAAAAGTCTAACATTTTCACGACAAGATTTCGGCTTCAAAAAAGTTGAAAATTTTCACGACAGGATTTCGGCTTTAAAAAAGTCGAACATTTTCATGAAGTATTTCAGCTTCAAAAAAGTTGAAAATTTTCATGAAAAGATTTCGGCTTCAAAAAAGTTGAAAATTTTCATGAAAAGATTTCGGCTTTAAAAGAGTTGAAAATTTTCACGACAGGATTTCTACTTTAAAAAAGTCGAAGATTTTCATGAAGTATTTCGGCTTTAAAAAAGTTGAAAATTTTCATGAAAATATTTCGGCTTCAAAAAAGTTGAAAATTTTCATGAAAAGATTTCGGCTTCAAAAAAGTTGAAAATTTTCATGAAAAGATTTCGGCTTCAAAAAAGTTGAAAATTTTCATGACAGAATTTCGGCTTTAAAAAAGTCGAACATTTTCATGAAGTATTTCGGCTTCAAAAAATTTCAAAAATTTTCATGAAGTATTTCGGATTCAAAAAAGTCGAACATTTTCACGACAGGATTTCGGCTTTAAAAAAGTCTCACATTTTCATGAAGTATTTCGGCTTCAAAAAAGTTGAACATTTTCATGAAAAGATTTCGGCTTCAAAAAAGTTGAAAATTTTCACGACAGGATTTCGGCTTTAAAAAAGTCGAACATTTTCATGAAGTATTTCAGCTTCAAAAAAGTTGAAAATTTTCATGAAAAGATTTCGGCTTCAAAAAAGTTGAAAATTTTCACGACAGGATTTCGGCTTTAAAAATGTCGAACATTTTCATGAAGTATTTCAGCTTCAAAAAAGTTGAAAATTTTCATGAAAAGATTTCGGCTTCAAAAAAGTTGAAAATTTTCATGAAAAGATTTCGGCTTCAAAAAAGTTGAAAATTTTCACGACAGAATTTCGGCTTTAAAAAAGTCGAACATTTTCATGAAGTATTTCGGCTTCAAAAAATTTCAAAAATTTTCATGAAGTATTTCGGATTCAAAAAAGTCGAACATTTTCACGACAGGATTTCGGCGTTAAAAAAGTCGAACAATTTCATGAAGTATTTCAGCTTCAAAAAAGTTGAAAATTTTCATGAAAAGATTTCGGCTTCAAAAAAGTTGAAAATTTTCATGAAAAGATTTCGGCTTCAAAAAAGTTGAAAATTTTCATGAAAAGATTTCGGCTTCAAAAAAGTTGAAAATTTTCACGACAGGATTTCGGCTTTAAAAAAGTCGAACATTTTCATGAAGTATTTGGGCTTCAAAAAAGTTGAAAATTTTCACGAAAGGATTTCGGCTTTAAAAAAGTCGAACATTTTCATGAAGTATTTCAGCTTCAAAAAAGTTGAAAATTTTCATGAAAAGATTTCGGCTTCAAAAAAGTTGAAAATTTTCATGAAAAGATTTCGGCTTTAAAAGAGTTGAAAATTTTCACGACAGGATTTCTACTTTAAAAAAGTCGAACATTTTCATGAAGTATTTCGGCTTTAAAAAAGTTGAAAATTTTCATGAAAAGATTTCGGCTTCAAAAAAGTTGAAAATTTTCATGAAAAGATTTCGGCTTCAAAAAAGTTGAAAATTTTCACGACAGGATTTCGGCTTTAAAAAAGTCGAACATTTTCATGAAGTACTTCAGCTTCAAAAAAGTTGAAAATTTTCATGAAAAGATTTCGGCTTCAAAAAAGTTGAAAATTTTCACGACAGGATTTCGGCTTTAAAAAAGTCTCACATTTTCATGAAGTATTTCGGCTTCAAAAAAGTTGAACATTTTCATGAAAAGATTTCGGCTTCAAAAAAGTTGAAAATTTTCACGACAGGATTTCGGCTTTAAAAAAGTCGAACATTTTCATGAAGTATTTCAGCTTCAAAAAAGTTGAAAATTTTCATGAAAAGATTTCGGCTTCAAAAAAGTTGAAAATTTTCGTGAAAAGATTTCGGCTTCAAAAGAGTTGAAAATTTTCACGACAGGATTTCGACTTTAAAAAAGTCGAACATTTTCATGAAGTATTTCGGCTTTAAAAAAGTTGAAAATTTTCATGAAGTATTTCGGATTCAAAAAAGTTGAAAATTTTCACGACAGGATTTCGGCGTTAAAAAAGTTGAAAATTTTCATGAAGTATTTCAGATTCAAAAAAGTTGAAAATTTTCATGAAAAGATTTCGGCTTCAAAAAAGTTGAAAATTTTCATGAAAAGATTTCGGCTTCAAAAAAGTTGAAAATTTTTATGAAAAGATTTCGGCTTCAAAAAAGTTGAAAATTTTCACGACAGGATTTTGGCTTTAAAAAAGTCGAACATTTTCATGAAGTATTTCAGCTTCAAAAAAGTTGAAAATTTTCATGAAAAGATTTCGGCTTCAAAAAAGTTGAAAATTTTCATGAAAAGATTTCGGCTTTAAAAGAGTTGAAAATTTTCACGACAGGATTTCTACTTTAAAAAAGTCGAACATTTTCATGAAGTATTTCGGCTTTAAAAAAGTTGAAAATTTTCATGAAAAGATTTCGGCTTCAAAAAAGTTGAAAATTTTCATGAAAAGATTTCGGCTTCAAAAAAGTTGAAAATTTTCATGAAAAAATTTCGGCTTCAAAAAAGTTGAAAATTTTCACGACAGAATTTCGGTTTTAAAAAAGTCGAACATTTTCATGAAGTATTTCGGCTTCAAAAAATTTCAAAAATTTTCATGAAGTATTTCGGATTCAAAAAAGTCGAACATTTTCACGACAGGATTTCGGCTTTAAAAAAGTCTCACATTTTCATGAAGTATTTCGGCTTCAAAAAAGTTGAACATTTTCATGAAAAGATTTCGGCTTCAAAAAAGTTGAAAATTTTCATGAAAAGATTTCGGCTTCAAAAAAGTTGAAAATTTTCATGAAAAAATTTCGGCTTCAAAAAAGTTGAAAATTTTCACGACAGAATTTCGGTTTTAAAAAAGTCGAACATTTTCATGAAGTATTTCGGCTTCAAAAAATTTCAAAAATTTTCATGAAGTATTTCGGATTCAAAAAAGTCGAACATTTTCACGACAGGATTTCGGCTTTAAAAAAGTCTCACATTTTCATGAAGTATTTCGGCTTCAAAAAAGTTGAACATTTTCATGAAAAGATTTCGGCTTCAAAAAAGTTGAAAATTTTCACGACAGGATTTCGGCTTTAAAAAAGTCGAACATTTTCATGAAGTATTTCAGCTTCAAAAAAGTTGAAAATTTTCATGAAAAGATTTCGGCTTCAAAAAAGTTGAAAATTTTCATGAAAAGATTTCGGCTTCAAAAAAGTCGAACATTTTCATGAAGTATTTCGGCTTTAAAAAAGTTGAAAATTTTCATGAAGTATTTCGGATTCAAAAAAGTTGAAAATTTTCACGACAGGATTTCGGCGTTAAAAAAGTTGAAAATTTTCATGAAGTATTTCAGATTCAAAAAAGTTGAAAATTTTCATGAAAAGATTTCGGCTTCAAAAAAGTTGAAAATTTTCATGAAAAGATTTCGGCTTCAAAAAAGTTGAAAATTTTTATGAAAAGATTTCGGCTTCAAAAAAGTTGAAAATTTTCACGACAGGATTTCGGCTTTAAAAAAGTCGAACATTTTCATGAAGTATTTCAGCTTCAAAAAAGTTGAAAATTTTCATGAAAAGATTTCGGCTTCAAAAAAGTTGAAAATTTTCATGAAAAGATTTCGGCTTCAAAAAAGTTGAAAATTTTCATGAAAAAATTTCGGCTTCAAAAAAGTTGAAAATTTTCACGACAGAATTTCGGTTTTAAAAAAGTCGAACATTTTCATGAAGTATTTCGGCTTCAAAAAATTTCAAAAATTTTCATGAAGTATTTCGGATTCAAAAAAGTCGAACATTTTCACGACAGGATTTCGGCTTTAAAAAAGTCTCACATTTTCATGAAGTATTTCGGCTTCAAAAAAGTTGAACATTTTCATGAAAAGATTTCGGCTTCAAAAAAGTTGAAAATTTTCACGACAGGATTTCGGCTTTAAAAAAGTCGAACATTTTCATGAAGTATTTCAGCTTCAAAAAAGTTGAAAATTTTCATGAAAAGATTTCGGCTTCAAAAAAGTTGAAAATTTTCATGAAAAGATTTCGGCTTCAAAAAAGTTGAAAATTTTCACGACAGGATTTCGGCTTTAAAAATGTCGAACATTTTCATGAAGTATTTCAGCTTCAAAAAAGTTGAAAATTTTCATGAAAAGATTTCGGCTTCAAAAAAGTTGAAAATTTTCATGAAAAGATTTCGGCTTCAAAAAAGTTGAAAATTTTCACGACAGAATTTCGGCTTTAAAAAAGTCGAACATTTTCATGAAGTATTTCGGCTTCAAAAAATTTCAAAAATTTTCATGAAGTATTTCGGATTCAAAAAAGTCGAACATTTTCACGACAGGATTTCGGCGTTAAAAAAGTCGAACAATTTCATGAAGTATTTCAGCTTCAAAAAAGTTGAAAATTTTCATGAAAAGATTTCGGCTTCAAAAAAGTTGAAAATTTTCATGAAAAGATTTCGGCTTCAAAAAAGTTGAAAATTTTCATGAAAAGATTTCGGCTTCAAAAAAGTTGAAAATTTTCACGACAGGATTTCGGCTTTAAAAAAGTCGAACATTTTCATGACGTATTTGGGCTTCAAAAAAGTTGAAAATTTTCACGAAAGGATTTCGGCTTTAAAAAAGTCGAACATTTTCATGAAGTACTTCAGCTTCAAAAAAGTTGAAAATTTTCATGAAAAGATTTCGGCTTCAAAAAAGTTGAAAATTTTCACGACAGGATTTCGGCTTTAAAAAAGTCTCACATTTTCATGAAGTATTTCGGCTTCAAAAAAGTTGAACATTTTCATGAAAAGATTTCGGCTTCAAAAAAGTTGAAAATTTTCACGACAGGATTTCGGCTTTAAAAAAGTCGAACATTTTCATGAAGTATTTCAGCTTCAAAAAAGTTGAAAATTTTCATGAAAAGATTTCGGCTTCAAAAAAGTTGAAAATTTTCATGAAAAGATTTCGGCTTCAAAAGAGTTGAAAATTTTCACGACAGGATTTCGACTTTAAAAAAGTCGAACATTTTCATGAAGTATTTCGGCTTTAAAAAAGTTGAAAATTTTCATGAAGTATTTCGGATTCAAAAAAGTTGAAAATTTTCACGACAGGATTTCGGCGTTAAAAAAGTTGAAAATTTTCATGAAGTATTTCAGATTCAAAAAAGTTGAAAATTTTCATGAAAAGATTTCGGCTTCAAAAAAGTTGAAAATTTTCATGAAAAGATTTCGGCTTCAAAAAAGTTGAAAATTTTTATGAAAAGATTTCGGCTTCAAAAAAGTTGAAAATTTTCACGACAGGATTTCGGCTTTAAAAAAGTCGAACATTTTCGTGAAGTATTTCAGCTTCAAAAAAGTTGAAAATTTTCATGAAAAGATTTCGGCTTCAAAAAAGTTGAAAATTTTCATGAAAAGATTTCGGCTTTAAAAGAGTTGAAAATTTTCACGACAGGATTTCTACTTTAAAAAAGTCGAACATTTTCATGAAGTATTTCGGCTTTAAAAAAGTTGAAAATTTTCATGAAAAGATTTTGGCTTCAAAAAAGTTGAAAATTTTCATGAAAAGATTTCGGCTTCAAAAAAGTTGAAAATTTTCATGAAAAAATTTCGGCTTCAAAAAAGTTGAAAATTTTCACGACAGAATTTCGGTTTTAAAAAAGTCGAACATTTTCATGAAGTATTTCGGCTTCAAAAAATTTCAAAAATTTTCATGAAGTATTTCGGATTCAAAAAAGTCGAACATTTTCACGACAGGATTTCGGCTTTAAAAAAGTCTCACATTTTCATGAAGTATTTCGGCTTCAAAAAAGTTGAACATTTTCATGAAAAGATTTCGGCTTCAAAAAAGTTGAAAATTTTCACGACAGGATTTCGGCTTTAAAAAAGTCGAACATTTTCATGAAGTATTTCAGCTTCAAAAAAGTTGAAAATTTTCATGAAAAGATTTCGGCTTCAAAAAAGTTGAAAATTTTCATGAAAAGATTTCGGCTTCAAAAAAGTTGAAAATTTTCACGACAGGATTTCGGCTTTAAAAATGTCGAACATTTTCATGAAGTATTTCAGCTTCAAAAAAGTTGAAAATTTTCATGAAAAGATTTCGGCTTCAAAAAAGTTGAAAATTTTCATGAAAAGATTTCGGCTTCAAAAAAGTTGAAAATTTTCACGACAGAATTTCGGCTTTAAAAAAGTCGAACATTTTCATGAAGTATTTCGGCTTCAAAAAATTTCAAAAATTTTCATGAAGTATTTCGGATTCAAAAAAGTCGAACATTTTCACGACAGGATTTCGGCGTTAAAAAAGTCGAACAATTTCATGAAGTATTTCAGCTTCAAAAAAGTTGAAAATTTTCATGAAAAGATTTCGGCTTCAAAAAAGTTGAAAATTTTCATGAAAAGATTTCGGCTTCAAAAAAGTTGAAAATTTTCATGAAAAGATTTCGGCTTCAAAAAAGTTGAAAATTTTCACGACAGGATTTCGGCTTTAAAAAAGTCGAACATTTTCATGAAGTATTTGGGCTTCAAAAAAGTTGAAAATTTTCACGAAAGGATTTCGGCTTTAAAAAAGTCGAACATTTTCATGAAGTATTTCAGCTTCAAAAAAGTTGAAAATTTTCATGAAAAGATTTCGGCTTCAAAAAAGTTGAAAATTTTCATGAAAAGATTTCGGCTTTAAAAGAGTTGAAAATTTTCACGACAGGATTTCTACTTTAAAAAAGTCGAACATTTTCATGAAGTATTTCGGCTTTAAAAAAGTTGAAAATTTTCATGAAAAGATTTCGGCTTCAAAAAAGTTGAAAATTTTCATGAAAATTTTTCTGCTTCAAAAAAGTTGAAAATTTTCATGAAAAGATTTCGGCTTCAAAAAAGTTGAAAATTTTCACGACAGAATTTCGGTTTTAAAAAAGTCGAACATTTTCATGAAGTATTTCGGCTTCAAAAAATTTCAAAAATTTTCATGAAGTATTTCGGATTCAAAAAAGTCGAACATTTTCACGACAGGATTTCGGCTTTAAAAAAGTTGAACATTTTCATGAAGTATTTGGGCTTCAAAAAAGTTGAAAATTTTCATGACAGGATTTCCGCTTTAAAAAAGTCGAACATTTTCATGAAGTATTTCAGCTTCAAAAAAGTTGAAAATTTTCATGAAAAGATTTCGGCTTCAAAAAAGTTGAAAATTTTCATGAAAAGATTTCGGCTTCAAAAAAGTTGAAAATTTTCATGAAAAGATTTCGGCTTCAAAAAAGTTGAAAATTTTCACGACAGGATTTCGGCTTTAAAAAAGTCGAACATTTTCATGAAGTATTTGGGCTTCAAAAAAGTTGAAAATTTTCACGAAAGGATTTCGGCTTTAAAAAAGTCGAACATTTTCATGAAGTATTTCAGCTTCAAAAAAGTTGAAAATTTTCATGAAAAGATTTCGGCTTCAAAAAAGTTGAAAATTTTCATGAAAAGATTTCGGCTTTAAAAGAGTTGAAAATTTTCACGACAGGATTTCTACTTTAAAAAAGTCGAACATTTTCATGAAGTATTTCGGCTTTAAAAAAGTTGAAAATTTTCATGAAAAGATTTCGGCTTCAAAAAAGTTGAAAATTTTCATGAAAATTTTTCTGCTTCAAAAAAGTTGAAAATTTTCATGAAAAGATTTCGGCTTCAAAAAAGTTGAAAATTTTCACGACAGAATTTCGGTTTTAAAAAAGTCGAACATTTTCATGAAGTATTTCGGCTTCAAAAAATTTCAAAAATTTTCATGAAGTATTTCGGATTCAAAAAAGTCGAACATTTTCACGACAGGATTTCGGCTTTAAAAAAGTTGAACATTTTCATGAAGTATTTGGGCTTCAAAAAAGTTGAAAATTTTCATGACAGGATTTCCGCTTTAAAAAAGTCGAACATTTTCATGAAGTATTTCAGCTTCAAAAAAGTTGAAAATTTTCATGAAAAGATTTCGGCTTCAAAAAAGTTGAAAATTTTCATGAAAAGATTTCGGCTTCAAAAAAGTTGAAAATTTTCACGACAGGATTTCGGCTTTAAAAAAGTCGAACATTTTCATGAAGTACTTCAGCTTCAAAAAAGTTGAAAATTTTCATGAAAAGATTTCGGCTTCAAAAAAGTTGAAAATTTTCACGACAGGATTTCGGCTTTAAAAAAGTCTCACATTTTCATGAAGTATTTCGGCTTCAAAAAAGTTGAACATTTTCATGAAAAGATTTCGGCTTCAAAAAAGTTGAAAATTTTCACGACAGGATTTCGGCTTTAAAAAAGTCGAACATTTTCATGAAGTATTTCAGCTTCAAAAAAGTTGAAAATTTTCATGAAAAGATTTCGGCTTCAAAAAAGTTGAAAATTTTCATGAAAAGATTTCGGCTTCAAAAGAGTTGAAAATTTTCACGACAGGATTTCGACTTTAAAAAAGTCGAACATTTTCATGAAGTATTTCGGCTTTAAAAAAGTTGAAAATTTTCATGAAGTATTTCGGATTCAAAAAAGTTGAAAATTTTCACGACAGGATTTCGGCGTTAAAAAAGTTGAAAATTTTCATGAAGTATTTCAGATTCAAAAAAGTTGAAAATTTTCATGAAAAGATTTCGGCTTCAAAAAAGTTGAAAATTTTCATGAAAAGATTTCGGCTTCAAAAAAGTTGAAAATTTTTATGAAAAGATTTCGGCTTCAAAAAAGTTGAAAATTTTCACGACAGGATTTCGGCTTTAAAAAAGTCTCACATTTTCATGAAGTATTTCGGCTTCAAAAAAGTTGAACATTTTCATGAAAAGATTTCGGCTTCAAAAAAGTTGAAAATTTTCACGACAGGATTTCGGCTTTAAAAAAGTCGAACATTTTCATGAAGTATTTCAGCTTCAAAAAAGTTGAAAATTTTCATGAAAAGATTTCGGCTTCAAAAAAGTTGAAAATTTTCATGAAAAGATTTCGGCTTCAAAAGAGTTGAAAATTTTCACGACAGGATTTCGACTTTAAAAAAGTCGAACATTTTCATGAAGTATTTCGGCTTTAAAAAAGTTGAAAATTTTCATGAAGTATTTCGGATTCAAAAAAGTTGAAAATTTTCACGACAGGATTTCGGCGTTAAAAAAGTTGAAAATTTTCATGAAGTATTTCAGATTCAAAAAAGTTGAAAATTTTCATGAAAAGATTTCGGCTTCAAAAAAGTTGAAAATTTTCATGAAAAGATTTCGGCTTCAAAAAAGTTGAAAATTTTTATGAAAAGATTTCGGCTTCAAAAAAGTTGAAAATTTTCACGACAGGATTTCGGCTTTAAAAAAGTCGAACATTTTCATGAAGTATTTCAGCTTCAAAAAAGTTGAAAATTTTCATGAAAAGATTTCGGCTTCAAAAAAGTTGAAAATTTTCATGAAAAGATTTCGGCTTTAAAAGAGTTGAAAATTTTCACGACAGGATTTCTACTTTAAAAAAGTCGAACATTTTCATGAAGTATTTCGGCTTTAAAAAAGTTGAAAATTTTCATGAAAAGATTTCGGCTTCAAAAAAGTTGAAAATTTTCATGAAAAGATTTCGGCTTCAAAAAAGTTGAAAATTTTCATGAAAAAATTTCGGCTTCAAAAAAGTTGAAAATTTTCACGACAGAATTTCGGTTTTAAAAAAGTCGAACATTTTCATGAAGTATTTCGGCTTCAAAAAATTTCAAAAATTTTCATGAAGTATTTCGGATTCAAAAAAGTCGAACATTTTCACGACAGGATTTCGGCTTTAAAAAAGTCTCACATTTTCATGAAGTATTTCGGCTTCAAAAAAGTTGAACATTTTCATGAAAAGATTTCGGCTTCAAAAAAGTTGAAAATTTTCACGACAGGATTTCGGCTTTAAAAAAGTCGAACATTTTCATGAAGTATTTCAGCTTCAAAAAAGTTGAAAATTTTCATGAAAAGATTTCGGCTTCAAAAAAGTTGAAAATTTTCATGAAAAGATTTCGGCTTCAAAAAAGTTGAAAATTTTCACGACAGGATTTCGGCTTTAAAAATGTCGAACATTTTCATGAAGTATTTCAGCTTCAAAAAAGTTGAAAATTTTCATGAAAAGAATTCGGCTTCAAAAAAGTTGAAAATTTTCATGAAAAGATTTCGGCTTCAAAAAAGTTGAAAATTTTCACGACAGAATTTCGGCTTTAAAAAAGTCGAACATTTTCATGAAGTATTTCGGCTTCAAAAAATTTAAAAAATTTTCATGAAGTATTTCGGATTCAAAAAAGTCGAACATTTTCACGACAGGATTTCGGCGTTAAAAAAGTCGAACAATTTCATGAAGTATTTCAGCTTCAAAAAAGTTGAAAATTTTCATGAAAAGATTTCGGCTTCAAAAAAGTTGAAAATTTTCATGAAAAGATTTCGGCTTCAAAAAAGTTGAAAATTTTCACGACAGGATTTCGGCTTTAAAAAAGTCGAACATTTTCATTAAGTATTTGGGCTTCAAAAAAGTTGAAAATTTTCACGAAAGGATTTTGGCTTTAAAAAAGTCGAACATTTTCATGAAGTATTTCAGCTTCAAAAAAGTTGAAAATTTTCATGAAAAGATTTCGGCTTCAAAAAAGTTGAAAATTTTCATGAAAAGATTTCGGCTTTAAAAGAGTTGAAAATTTTCACGACAGGATTTCTACTTTAAAAAAGTCGAACATTTTCATGAAGTATTTCGGCTTTAAAAAAGTTGAAAATTTTCATGAAAAGATTTCGGCTTCAAAAAAGTTGAAAATTTTCATGAAAATTTTTCTGCTTCAAAAAAGTTGAAAATTTTCATGAAAAGATTTCGGCTTCAAAAAAGTTGAAAATTTTCACGACAGAATTTCGGTTTTAAAAAAGTCGAACATTTTCATGAAGTATTTCGGCTTCAAAAAATTTCAAAAATTTTCATGAAGTATTTCGGATTCAAAAAAGTCGAACATTTTCACGACAGGATTTCGGCTTTAAAAAAGTCTCACATTTTCATGAAGTATTTCGGCTTCAAAAAAGTTGAACATTTTCATGAAAAGATTTCGGCTTCAAAAAAGTTGAAAATTTTCACGACAGGATTTCGGCTTTAAAAAAGTCGAACATTTTCATGAAGTATTTCAGCTTCAAAAAAGTTGAAAATTTTCATGAAAAGATTTCGGCTTCAAAAAAGTTGAAAATTTTCATGAAAAGATTTCGGCTTCAAAAAAGTTGAAAATTTTCACGACAGGATTTCGGCTTTAAAAATGTCGAACATTTTCATGAAGTATTTCAGCTTCAAAAAAGTTGAAAATTTTCATGAAAAGATTTCGGCTTCAAAAAAGTTGAAAATTTTCATGAAAAGATTTCGGCTTCAAAAAAGTTGAAAATTTTCACGACAGAATTTCGGCTTTAAAAAAGTCGAACATTTTCATGAAGTATTTCGGCTTCAAAAAATTTCAAAAATTTTCATGAAGTATTTCTGATTCAAAAAAGTCGAACATTTTCACGACAGGATTTCGGCGTTAAAAAAGTCGAACATTTTCATGAAGTATTTCAGCTTCAAAAAAGTTGAACATTTTCATGAAAAGATTTCGGCTTCAAAAAAGTTGAAAATTTTCATGAAAAGATTTCGGCTTCAAAAAAGTTGAAAATTTTCATGAAAAGATTTCGGCTTCAAAAAAGTTGAAAATTTTCACGACAGGATTTCGGCTTTAAAAAAGTCGAACATTTTCATGAAGTATTTCAGCTTCAAAAAAGTTGAAAATTTTCATGAAAAGATTTCGGCTTCAAAAAAGTTGAAAATTTTCATGAAAAGATTTCGGCTTTAAAAGAGTTGAAAATTTTCACGACAGGATTTCTACTTTAAAAAAGTCGAACATTTTCATGAAGTATTTCGGCTTTAAAAAAGTTGAAAATTTTCATGAAAAGATTTCGGCTTCAAAAAAGTTGAAAATTTTCATGAAAATTTTTCTGCTTCAAAAAAGTTGAAAATTTTCATGAAAAGATTTCGGCTTCAAAAAAGTTGAAAATTTTCACGACAGAATTTCGGTTTTAAAAAAGTCGAACATTTTCATGAAGTATTTCGGCTTCAAAAAATTTCAAAAATTTTCATGAAGTATTTCGGATTCAAAAAAGTCGAACATTTTCACGACAGGATTTCGGCTTTAAAAAAGTCTCACATTTTCATGAAGTATTTCGGCTTCAAAAAAGTTGAACATTTTCATGAAAAGATTTCGGCTTCAAAAAAGTTGAAAATTTTCACGACAGGATTTCGGCTTTAAAAAAGTCGAACATTTTCATGAAGTATTTCAGCTTCAAAAAAGTTGAAAATTTTCATGAAAAGATTTCGGCTTCAAAAAAGTTGAAAATTTTCATGAAAAGATTTCGGCTTCAAAAAAGTTGAAAATTTTCACGACAGGATTTCGGCTTTAAAAATGTCGAACATTTTCATGAAGTATTTCAGCTTCAAAAAAGTTGAAAATTTTCATGAAAAGATTTCGGCTTCAAAAAAGTTGAAAATTTTCATGAAAAGATTTCGGCTTCAAAAAAGTTGAAAATTTTCACGACAGAATTTCGGCTTTAAAAAAGTCGAACATTTTCATGAAGTATTTCGGCTTCAAAAAATTTCAAAAATTTTCATGAAGTATTTCTGATTCAAAAAAGTCGAACATTTTCACGACAGGATTTCGGCGTTAAAAAAGTCGAACATTTTCATGAAGTATTTCAGCTTCAAAAAAGTTGAACATTTTCATGAAAAGATTTCGGCTTCAAAAAAGTTGAAAATTTTCATGAAAAGATTTCGGCTTCAAAAAAGTTGAAAATTTTCATGAAAAGATTTCGGCTTCAAAAAAGTTGAAAATTTTCACGACAGGATTTCGGCTTTAAAAAAGTCGAACATTTTCATGAAGTATTTCAGCTTCAAAAAAGTTGAAAATTTTCATGAAAAGATTTCGGCTTTAAAAGAGTTGAAAATTTTCACGACAGGATTTCTACTTTAAAAAAGTCGAACATTTTCATGAAGTATTTCGGCTTTAAAAAAGTTGAAAATTTTCATGAAAAGATTTCGGCTTCAAAAAAGTTGAAAATTTTCATGAAAATTTTTCTGCTTCAAAAAAGTTGAAAATTTTCATGAAAAGATTTCGGCTTCAAAAAAGTTGAAAATTTTCACGACAGAATTTCGGTTTTAAAAAAGTCGAACATTTTCATGAAGTATTTCGGCTTCAAAAAATTTCAAAAATTTTCATGAAGTATTTCGGATTCAAAAAAGTCGAACATTTTCACGACAGGATTTCGGCTTTAAAAAAGTCTCACATTTTCATGAAGTATTTCGGCTTCAAAAAAGTTGAACATTTTCATGAAAAGATTTCGGCTTCAAAAAAGTTGAAAATTTTCACGACAGGATTTCGGCTTTAAAAAAGTCGAACATTTTCATGAAGTATTTCAGCTTCAAAAAAGTTGAAAATTTTCATGAAAAGATTTCGGCTTCAAAAAAGTTGAAAATTTTCATGAAAAGATTTCGGCTTCAAAAAAGTTGAAAATTTTCATGAAAAGATTTCGGCTTCAAAAAAGTTGAAAATTTTCACGACAGGATTTCGGCTTTAAAAAAGACGAACATTTTCATGAAGTATTTCAGCTTCAAAAAAGTTGAAAATTTTCATGAAAAGATTTCGGCTTCAAAAAAGTTGAAAATTTTCATGAAAAGATTTCGGCTTCAAAAAAGTTGAAAATTTTCACGACAGGATTTCGGCTTTAAAAAAGTCGAACATTTTCATGAAGTATTTCAGCTTCAAAAAAGTTGAAAATTTTCATGAAAAGATTTCGGCTTCAAAAAAGTTGAAAATTTTCATGAAAAGATTTCGGCTTTAAAAGAGTTGAAAATTTTCACGACAGGATTTCTACTTTAAAAAAGTCGAACATTTTCATGAAGTATTTCGGCTTTAAAAAAGTTGAAAATTTTCATGAAAAGATTTCGGCTTCAAAAAAGTTGAAAATTTTCATGAAAATTTTTCTGCTTCAAAAAAGTTGAAAATTTTCATGAAAAGATTTCGGCTTCAAAAAAGTTGAAAATTTTCACGACAGAATTTCGGTTTTAAAAAAGTCGAACATTTTCATGAAGTATTTCGGCTTCAAAAAATTTCAAAAATTTTCATGAAGTATTTCGGATTCAAAAAAGTCAAACATTTTCACGACAGGATTTCGGCTTTAAAAAAGTCTCACATTTTCATGAAGTATTTCGGCTTCAAAAAAGTTGAACATTTTCATGAAAAGATTTCGGCTTCAAAAAAGTTGAAAATTTTCACGACAGGATTTCGGCTTTAAAAAAGTCGAACATTTTCATGAAGTATTTCAGCTTCAAAAAAGTTGAAAATTTTCATGAAAAGATTTCGGCTTCAAAAAAGTTGAAAATTTTCATGAAAAGATTTCGGCTTCAAAAAAGTTGAAAATTTTCACGACAGGATTTCGGCTTTAAAAATGTCGAACATTTTCATGAAGTATTTCAGCTTCAAAAAAGTTGAAAATTTTCATGAAAAGATTTCGGCTTCAAAAAAGTTGAAAATTTTCATGAAAAGATTTCGGCTTCAAAAAAGTTGAAAATTTTCACGACAGAATTTCGGCTTTAAAAAAGTCGAACATTTTCATGAAGTATTTCGGCTTCAAAAAATTTCAAAAATTTTCATGAAGTATTTCTGATTCAAAAAAGTCGAACATTTTCACGACAGGATTTCGGCGTTAAAAAAGTCGAACATTTTCATGAAGTATTTCAGCTTCAAAAAAGTTGAACATTTTCATGAAAAGATTTCGGCTTCAAAAAAGTTGAAAATTTTCATGAAAAGATTTCGGCTTCAAAAAAGTTGAAAATTTTCATGAAAAGATTTCGGCTTCAAAAAAGTTGAAAATTTTCACGACAGGATTTCGGCTTTAAAAAAGTCGAACATTTTCATGAAGTATTTCAGCTTCAAAAAAGTTGAAAATTTTCATGAAAAGATTTCGGCTTCAAAAAAGTTGAAAATTTTCATGAAAAGATTTCGGCTTTAAAAGAGTTGAAAATTTTCACGACAGGATTTCTACTTTAAAAAAGTCGAACATTTTCATGAAGTATTTCGGCTTTAAAAAAGTTGAAAATTTTCATGAAAAGATTTCGGCTTCAAAAAAGTTGAAAATTTTCATGAAAATTTTTCTGCTTCAAAAAAGTTGAAAATTTTCATGAAAAGATTTCGGCTTCAAAAAAGTTGAAAATTTTCACGACAGAATTTCGGTTTTAAAAAAGTCGAACATTTTCATGAAGTATTTCGGCTTCAAAAAATTTCAAAAATTTTCATGAAGTATTTCGGATTCAAAAAAGTCGAACATTTTCACGACAGGATTTCGGCTTTAAAAAAGTCTCACATTTTCATGAAGTATTTCGGCTTCAAAAAAGTTGAACATTTTCATGAAAAGATTTCGGCTTCAAAAAAGTTGAAAATTTTCACGACAGGATTTCGGCTTTAAAAAAGTCGAACATTTTCATGAAGTATTTCAGCTTCAAAAAAGTTGAAAATTTTCATGAAAAGATTTCGGCTTCAAAAAAGTTGAAAATTTTCATGAAAAGATTTCGGCTTCAAAAAAGTTGAAAATTTTCATGAAAAGATTTCGGCTTCAAAAAAGTTGAAAATTTTCACGACAGGATTTCGGCTTTAAAAAAGACGAACATTTTCATGAAGTATTTCAGCTTCAAAAAAGTTGAAAATTTTCATGAAAAGATTTCGGCTTCAAAAAAGTTGAAAATTTTCATGAAAAGATTTCGGCTTTAAAAGAGTTGAAAATTTTCACGACAGGATTTCTACTTTAAAAAAGTCGAACATTTTCATGAAGTATTTCGGCTTTAAAAAAGTTGAAAATTTTCATGAAAAGATTTCGGCTTCAAAAAAGTTGAAAATTTTCACGACAGAATTTCGGTTTTAAAAAAGTCGAACATTTTCATGAAGTATTTCGGCTTCAAAAAATTTCAAAAATTTTCATGAAGTATTTCGGATTCAAAAAAGTCGAACATTTTCACGACAGGATTTCGGCTTTAAAAAAGTCTCACATTTTCATGAAGTATTTCGGCTTCAAAAAAGTTGAACATTTTCATGAAAAGATTTCGGCTTCAAAAAAGTTGAAAATTTTCACGACAGGATTTCGGCTTTAAAAAAGTCGAACATTTTCATGAAGTATTTCAGCTTCAAAAAAGTTGAAAATTTTCATGAAAAGATTTCGGCTTCAAAAAAGTTGAAAATTTTCACGACAGGATTTCGGCTTTAAAAATGTCGAACATTTTCATGAAGTATTTCAGCTTCAAAAAAGTTGAAAATTTTCATGAAAAGATTTCGGCTTCAAAAAAGTTGAAAATTTTCATGAAAAGATTTCGGCTTCAAAAAAGTTGAAAATTTTCACGACAGAATTTCGGCTTTAAAAAAGTCGAACATTTTCATGAAGTATTTCGGCTTTAAAAAAGTTGAAAATTTTCATGAAAAGATTTCGGCTTCAAAAAAGTTGAAAATTTTCATGAAAAGATTTCGGCTTCAAAAAAGTTGAAAATTTTCATGAAAAAATTTCGGCTTCAAAAAAGTTGAAAATTTTCACGACAGAATTTCGGTTTTAAAAAAGTCGAACATTTTCATGAAGTATTTCGGCTTCAAAAAATTTCAAAAATTTTCATGAAGTATTTCTGATTCAAAAAAGTCGAACATTTTCACGACAGGATTTCGGCGTTAAAAAAGTCGAACATTTTCATGAAGTATTTCAGCTTCAAAAAAGTTGAACATTTTCATGAAAAGATTTCGGCTTCAAAAAAGTTGAAAATTTTCATGAAAAGATTTCGGCTTCAAAAAAGTTGAAAATTTTCATGAAAAGATTTCGGCTTCAAAAAAGTTGAACATTTTCACGACAGGATTTCGGCTTTAAAAAAGTCGAACATTTTCATGAAGTATTTCAGCTTCAAAAAAGTTGAAAATTTTCATGAAAAGATTTCGGCTTCAAAAAAGTTGAAAATTTTCATGAAAAGATTTCGGCTTTAAAAGAGTTGAAAATTTTCACGACAGGATTTCTACTTTAAAAAAGTCGAACATTTTCATGAAGTATTTCGGCTTTAAAAAAGTTGAAAATTTTCATGAAAAGATTTCGGCTTCAAAAAAGTTGAAAATTTTCACGACAGAATTTCGGTTTTAAAAAAGTCGAACATTTTCATGAAGTATTTCGGCTTCAAAAAATTTCAAAAATTTTCATGAAGTATTTCGGATTCAAAAAAGTCGAACATTTTCACGACAGGATTTCGGCTTTAAAAAAGTCTCACATTTTCATGAAGTATTTCGGCTTCAAAAAAGTTGAACATTTTCATGAAAAGATTTCGGCTTCAAAAAAGTTGAAAATTTTCACGACAGGATTTCGGCTTTAAAAAAGTCGAACATTTTCATGAAGTATTTCAGCTTCAAAAAAGTTGAAAATTTTCATGAAAAGATTTCGGCTTCAAAAAAGTTGAAAATTTTCACGACAGGATTTCGGCTTTAAAAATGTCGAACATTTTCATGAAGTATTTCAGCTTCAAAAAAGTTGAAAATTTTCATGAAAAGATTTCGGCTTCAAAAAAGTTGAAAATTTTCATGAAAAGATTTCGGCTTCAAAAAAGTTGAAAATTTTCACGACAGAATTTCGGCTTTAAAAAAGTCGAACATTTTCATGAAGTATTTCGGCTTCAAAAAATTTCAAAAATTTTCATGAAGTATTTCTGATTCAAAAAAGTCGAACATTTTCACGACAGGATTTCGGCGTTAAAAAAGTCGAACATTTTCATGAAGTATTTCAGCTTCAAAAAAGTTGAACATTTTCATGAAAAGATTTCGGCTTCAAAAAAGTTGAAAATTTTCACGACAGGATTTCGGCTTTAAAAAAGTCGAACATTTTCATGAAGTATTTCAGCTTCAAAAAAGTTGAAAATTTTCATGAAAAGATTTCGGCTTCAAAAAAGTTGAAAATTTTCATGAAAAGATTTCGGCTTTAAAAGAGTTGAAAATTTTCACGACAGGATTTCTACTTTAAAAAAGTCGAACATTTTCATGAAGTATTTCGGCTTTAAAAAAGTTGAAAATTTTCATGAAAAGATTTCGGCTTCAAAAAAGTTGAAAATTTTCACGACAGAATTTCGGTTTTAAAAAAGTCGAACATTTTCATGAAGTATTTCGGCTTCAAAAAATTTCAAAAATTTTCATGAAGTATTTCGGATTCAAAAAAGTCGAACATTTTCACGACAGGATTTCGGCTTTAAAAAAGTCTCACATTTTCATGAAGTATTTCGGCTTCAAAAAAGTTGAACATTTTCATGAAAAGATTTCGGCTTCAAAAAAGTTGAAAATTTTCACGACAGGATTTCGGCTTTAAAAAAGTCGAACATTTTCATGAAGTATTTCAGCTTCAAAAAAGTTGAAAATTTTCATGAAAAGATTTCGGCTTCAAAAAAGTTGAAAATTTTCACGACAGGATTTCGGCTTTAAAAATGTCGAACATTTTCATGAAGTATTTCAGCTTCAAAAAAGTTGAAAATTTTCATGAAAAGATTTCGGCTTCAAAAAAGTTGAAAATTTTCATGAAAAGATTTCGGCTTCAAAAAAGTTGAAAATTTTCACGACAGAATTTCGGCTTTAAAAAAGTCGAACATTTTCATGAAGTATTTCGGCTTCAAAAAATTTCAAAAATTTTCATGAAGTATTTCTGATTCAAAAAAGTCGAACATTTTCACGACAGGATTTCGGCGTTAAAAAAGTCGAACATTTTCATGAAGTATTTCAGCTTCAAAAAAGTTGAACATTTTCATGAAAAGATTTCGGCTTCAAAAAAGTTGAAAATTTTCATGAAAAGATTTCGGCTTCAAAAAAGTTGAAAATTTTCATGAAAAGATTTCGGCTTCAAAAAAGTTGAAAATTTTCACGACAGGATTTCGGCTTTAAAAAAGTCGAACATTTTCATGAAGTATTTCAGCTTCAAAAAAGTTGAAAATTTTCATGAAAAGATTTCGGCTTCAAAAAAGTTGAAAATTTTCATGAAAAGATTTCGGCTTTAAAAGAGTTGAAAATTTTCACGACAGGATTTCTACTTTAAAAAAGTCGAACATTTTCATGAAGTATTTCGGCTTTAAAAAAGTTTAAAATTTTCATGAAAAGATTTCGGCTTCAAAAAAGTTGAAAATTTTCATGAAAATTTTTCTGCTTCAAAAAAGTTGAAAATTTTCATGAAAAGATTTCGGCTTCAAAAAAGTTGAAAATTTTCACGACAGAATTTCGGTTTTAAAAAAGTCGAACATTTTCATGAAGTATTTCGGCTTCAAAAAATTTCAAAAATTTTCATGAAGTATTTCGGATTCAAAAAAGTCGAACATTTTCACGACAGGATTTCGGCTTTAAAAAAGTCTCACATTTTCATGAAGTATTTCGGCTTCAAAAAAGTTGAACATTTTCATGAAAAGATTTCGGCTTCAAAAAAGTTGAAAATTTTCACGACAGGATTTCGGCTTTAAAAAAGTCGAACATTTTCATGAAGTATTTCAGCTTCAAAAAAGTTGAAAATTTTCATGAAAAGATTTCGGCTTCAAAAAAGTTGAAAATTTTCATGAAAAGATTTCGGCTTCAAAAAAGTTGAAAATTTTCATGAAAAGATTTCGGCTTCAAAAAAGTTGAAAATTTTCACGACAGGATTTCGGCTTTAAAAAAGACGAACATTTTCATGAAGTATTTCAGCTTCAAAAAAGTTGAAAATTTTCATGAAAAGATTTCGGCTTCAAAAAAGTTGAAAATTTTCATGAAAAGATTTCGGCTTTAAAAGAGTTGAAAATTTTCACGACAGGATTTCTACTTTAAAAAAGTCGAACATTTTCATGAAGTATTTCGGCTTTAAAAAAGTTGAAAATTTTCATGAAAAGATTTCGGCTTCAAAAAAGTTGAAAATTTTCACGACAGAATTTCGGTTTTAAAAAAGTCGAACATTTTCATGAAGTATTTCGGCTTCAAAAAATTTCAAAAATTTTCATGAAGTATTTCGGATTCAAAAAAGTCGAACATTTTCACGACAGGATTTCGGCTTTAAAAAAGTCTCACATTTTCATGAAGTATTTCGGCTTCAAAAAAGTTGAACATTTTCATGAAAAGATTTCGGCTTCAAAAAAGTTGAAAATTTTCACGACAGGATTTCGGCTTTAAAAAAGTCGAACATTTTCATGAAGTATTTCAGCTTCAAAAAAGTTGAAAATTTTCATGAAAAGATTTCGGCTTCAAAAAAGTTGAAAATTTTCACGACAGGATTTCGGCTTTAAAAATGTCGAACATTTTCATGAAGTATTTCAGCTTCAAAAAAGTTGAAAATTTTCATGAAAAGATTTCGGCTTCAAAAAAGTTGAAAATTTTCATGAAAAGATTTCGGCTTCAAAAAAGTTGAAAATTTTCACGACAGAATTTCGGCTTTAAAAAAGTCGAACATTTTCATGAAGTATTTCGGCTTCAAAAAATTTCAAAAATTTTCATGAAGTATTTCTGATTCAAAAAAGTCGAACATTTTCACGACAGGATTTCGGCGTTAAAAAAGTCGAACATTTTCATGAAGTATTTCAGCTTCAAAAAAGTTGAACATTTTCATGAAAAGATTTCGGCTTCAAAAAAGTTGAAAATTTTCATGAAAAGATTTCGGCTTCAAAAAAGTTGAAAATTTTCATGAAAAGATTTCGGCTTCAAAAAAGTTGAAAATTTTCACGACAGGATTTCGGCTTTAAAAAAGTCGAACATTTTCATGAAGTATTTCAGCTTCAAAAAAGTTGAAAATTTTCATGAAAAGATTTCGGCTTCAAAAAAGTTGAAAATTTTCATGAAAAGATTTCGGCTTTAAAAGAGTTGAAAATTTTCACGACAGGATTTCTACTTTAAAAAAGTCGAACATTTTCATGAAGTATTTCGGCTTTAAAAAAGTTGAAAATTTTCATGAAAAGATTTCGGCTTCAAAAAAGTTGAAAATTTTCACGACAGAATTTCGGTTTTAAAAAAGTCGAACATTTTCATGAAGTATTTCAGCTTCAAAAAAGTTGAAAATTTTCATGAAAAGATTTCGGCTTCAAAAAAGTTGAAAATTTTCATGAAAAGATTTCGGCTTCAAAAAAGTTGAAAATTTTCACGACAGAATTTCGGCTTTAAAAAAGTCGAACATTTTCATGAAGTATTTCGGCTTCAAAAAATTTCAAAAATTTTCATGAAGTATTTCTGATTCAAAAAAGTCGAACATTTTCACGACAGGATTTCGGCGTTAAAAAAGTCGAACATTTTCATGAAGTATTTCAGCTTCAAAAAAGTTGAACATTTTCATGAAAAGATTTCGGCTTCAAAAAAGTTGAAAATTTTCATGAAAAGATTTCGGCTTCAAAAAAGTTGAAAATTTTCATGAAAAGATTTCGGCTTCAAAAAAGTTGAAAATTTTCACGACAGGATTTCGGCTTTAAAAAAGTCGAACATTTTCATGAAGTATTTCAGCTTCAAAAAAGTTGAAAATTTTCATGAAAAGATTTCGGCTTCAAAAAAGTTGAAAATTTTCATGAAAAGATTTCGGCTTTAAAAGAGTTGAAAATTTTCACGACAGGATTTCTACTTTAAAAAAGTCGAACATTTTCATGAAGTATTTCGGCTTTAAAAAAGTTGAAAATTTTCATGAAAAGATTTCGGCTTCAAAAAAGTTGAAAATTTTCATGAAAATTTTTCTGCTTCAAAAAAGTTGAAAATTTTCATGAAAAGATTTCGGCTTCAAAAAAGTTGAAAATTTTCACGACAGAATTTCGGTTTTAAAAAAGTCGAACATTTTCATGAAGTATTTCGGCTTCAAAAAATTTCAAAAATTTTCATGAAGTATTTCGGATTCAAAAAAGTCGAACATTTTCACGACAGGATTTCGGCTTTAAAAAAGTCTCACATTTTCATGAAGTATTTCGGCTTCAAAAAAGTTGAACATTTTCATGAAAAGATTTCGGCTTCAAAAAAGTTGAAAATTTTCACGACAGGATTTCGGCTTTAAAAAAGTCGAACATTTTCATGAAGTATTTCAGCTTCAAAAAAGTTGAAAATTTTCATGAAAAGATTTCGGCTTCAAAAAAGTTGAAAATTTTCATGAAAAGATTTCGGCTTCAAAAAAGTTGAAAATTTTCATGAAAAGATTTCGGCTTCAAAAAAGTTGAAAATTTTCACGACAGGATTTCGGCTTTAAAAAAGACGAACATTTTCATGAAGTATTTCAGCTTCAAAAAAGTTGAAAATTTTCATGAAAAGATTTCGGCTTCAAAAAAGTTGAAAATTTTCATGAAAAGATTTCGGCTTTAAAAGAGTTGAAAATTTTCACGACAGGATTTCTACTTTAAAAAAGTCGAACATTTTCATGAAGTATTTCGGCTTTAAAAAAGTTGAAAATTTTCATGAAAAGATTTCGGCTTCAAAAAAGTTGAAAATTTTCACGACAGAATTTCGGTTTTAAAAAAGTCGAACATTTTCATGAAGTATTTCGGCTTCAAAAAATTTCAAAAATTTTCATGAAGTATTTCGGATTCAAAAAAGTCGAACATTTTCACGACAGGATTTCGGCTTTAAAAAAGTCTCACATTTTCATGAAGTATTTCGGCTTCAAAAAAGTTGAACATTTTCATGAAAAGATTTCGGCTTCAAAAAAGTTGAAAATTTTCACGACAGGATTTCGGCTTTAAAAAAGTCGAACATTTTCATGAAGTATTTCAGCTTCAAAAAAGTTGAAAATTTTCATGAAAAGATTTCGGCTTCAAAAAAGTTGAAAATTTTCACGACAGGATTTCGGCTTTAAAAATGTCGAACATTTTCATGAAGTATTTCAGCTTCAAAAAAGTTGAAAATTTTCATGAAAAGATTTCGGCTTCAAAAAAGTTGAAAATTTTCATGAAAAGATTTCGGCTTCAAAAAAGTTGAAAATTTTCACGACAGAATTTCGGCTTTAAAAAAGTCGAACATTTTCATGAAGTATTTCGGCTTCAAAAAATTTCAAAAATTTTCATGAAGTATTTCTGATTCAAAAAAGTCGAACATTTTCACGACAGGATTTCGGCGTTAAAAAAGTCGAACATTTTCATGAAGTATTTCAGCTTCAAAAAAGTTGAACATTTTCATGAAAAGATTTCGGCTTCAAAAAAGTTGAAAATTTTCATGAAAAGATTTCGGCTTCAAAAAAGTTGAAAATTTTCATGAAAAGATTTCGGCTTCAAAAAAGTTGAAAATTTTCACGACAGGATTTCGGCTTTAAAAAAGTCGAACATTTTCATGAAGTATTTCAGCTTCAAAAAAGTTGAAAATTTTCATGAAAAGATTTCGGCTTCAAAAAAGTTGAAAATTTTCATGAAAAGATTTCGGCTTTAAAAGAGTTGAAAATTTTCACGACAGGATTTCTACTTTAAAAAAGTCGAACATTTTCATGAAGTATTTCGGCTTTAAAAAAGTTTAAAATTTTCATGAAAAGATTTCGGCTTCAAAAAAGTTGAAAATTTTCATGAAAATTTTTCTGCTTCAAAAAAGTTGAAAATTTTCATGAAAAGATTTCGGCTTCAAAAAAGTTGAAAATTTTCACGACAGAATTTCGGTTTTAAAAAAGTCGAACATTTTCATGAAGTATTTCGGCTTCAAAAAATTTCAAAAATTTTCATGAAGTATTTCGGATTCAAAAAAGTCGAACATTTTCACGACAGGATTTCGGCTTTAAAAAAGTCTCACATTTTCATGAAGTATTTCGGCTTCAAAAAAGTTGAACATTTTCATGAAAAGATTTCGGCTTCAAAAAAGTTGAAAATTTTCACGACAGGATTTCGGCTTTAAAAAAGTCGAACATTTTCATGAAGTATTTCAGCTTCAAAAAAGTTGAAAATTTTCATGAAAAGATTTCGGCTTCAAAAAAGTTGAAAATTTTCATGAAAAGATTTCGGCTTCAAAAAAGTTGAAAATTTTCATGAAAAGATTTCGGCTTCAAAAAAGTTGAAAATTTTCACGACAGGATTTCGGCTTTAAAAAAGACGAACATTTTCATGAAGTATTTCAGCTTCAAAAAAGTTGAAAATTTTCATGAAAAGATTTCGGCTTCAAAAAAGTTGAAAATTTTCATGAAAAGATTTCGGCTTTAAAAGAGTTGAAAATTTTCACGACAGGATTTCTACTTTAAAAAAGTCGAACATTTTCATGAAGTATTTCGGCTTTAAAAAAGTTGAAAATTTTCATGAAAAGATTTCGGCTTCAAAAAAGTTGAAAATTTTCACGACAGAATTTCGGTTTTAAAAAAGTCGAACATTTTCATGAAGTATTTCGGCTTCAAAAAATTTCAAAAATTTTCATGAAGTATTTCGGATTCAAAAAAGTCGAACATTTTCACGACAGGATTTCGGCTTTAAAAAAGTCTCACATTTTCATGAAGTATTTCGGCTTCAAAAAAGTTGAACATTTTCATGAAAAGATTTCGGCTTCAAAAAAGTTGAAAATTTTCACGACAGGATTTCGGCTTTAAAAAAGTCGAACATTTTCATGAAGTATTTCAGCTTCAAAAAAGTTGAAAATTTTCATGAAAAGATTTCGGCTTCAAAAAAGTTGAAAATTTTCATGAAAAGATTTCGGCTTCAAAAAAGTTGAAAATTTTCACGACAGGATTTCGGCTTTAAAAAAGTCGAACATTTTCATGAAGTATTTCAGCTTCAAAAAAGTTGAAAATTTTCATGAAAAGATTTCGGATTCAAAAAAGTCGAACATTTTCACGACAGGATTTCGGCTTTAAAAAAGTCTCACATTTTCATGAAGTATTTCGGCTTCAAAAAAGTTGAACATTTTCATGAAAAGATTTCGGCTTCAAAAAAAGTTGAAAATTTTCACGACAGGATTTCGGCTTTAAAAAAGTCGAACATTTTCATGAAGTATTTCAGCTTCAAAAAAGTTGAAAATTTTCATGAAAAGATTTCGGCTTTAAAAAAGTTGAAAATTTTCATGAAAAGATTTCGGCTTCAAAAAAGTTGAAAATTTTCACGACAGGATTTCGGCTTTAAAAATGTCGAACATTTTCATGAAGTATTTCAGCTTCAAAAAAGTTGAAAATTTTCATGAAAAGATTTCGGCTTCAAAAAAGTTGAAAATTTTCATGAAAAGATTTCGGCTTCAAAAAAGTTGAAAATTTTCACGACAGAATTTCGGCTTTAAAAAAGTCGAACATTTTCATGAAGTATTTCGGCTTCAAAAAATTTCAAAAATTTTCATGAAGTATTTCGGATTCAAAAAAGTGGAACATTTTCACGACAGGATTTCGGCTTTAAAAAAGTCTCACATTTTCATGAAGTATTTCGGCTTCAAAAAAGTTGAACATTTTCATGAAAAGATTTCGGCTTCAAAAAAGTTGAAAATTTTCACGACAGGATTTCGGCTTTAAAAAAGTCGAACATTTTCATGAAGTATTTCAGCTTCAAAAAAGTTGAAAATTTTCATGAAAAGATTTCGGCTTCAAAAAAGTTGAAAATTTTCATGAAAAGATTTCGGCTTCAAAAAAGTTGAAAATTTTCACGACAGGATTTCGGCTTTAAAAATGTCGAACATTTTCATGAAGTATTTCAGCTTCAAAAAAGTTGAAAATTTTCATGAAAAGATTTCGGCTTCAAAAAAGTTGAAAATTTTCATGAAATGATTTCGGCTTCAAAAAAGTTGAAAATTTTCACGACAGAATTTCGGCTTTAAAAAAGTCGAACATTTTCATGAAGTATTTCGGCTTCAAAAAATTTCAAAAATTTTCATGAAGTATTTCTGATTCAAAAAAGTCGAACATTTTCACGACAGGATTTCGGCGTTAAAAAAGTCGAACATTTTCATGAAGTATTTCAGCTTCAAAAAAGTTGAACATTTTCATGAAAAGATTTCGGCTTCAAAAAAGTTGAAAATTTTCATGAAAAGATTTCGGCTTCAAAAAAGTTGAAAATTTTCATGAAAAGATTTCGGCTTCAAAAAAGTTGAAAATTTTCACGACAGGATTTCGGCTTTAAAAAAGACGAACATTTTCATGAAGTATTTCAGCTTCAAAAAAGTTGAAAATTTTCATGAAAAGATTTCGGCTTCAAAAAAGTTGAAAATTTTCATGAAAAGATTTCGGCTTTAAAAGAGTTGAAAATTTTCACGACAGGATTTCTACTTTAAAAAAGTCGAACATTTTCATGAAGTATTTCGGCTTTAAAAAAGTTGAAAATTTTCATGAAAAGATTTCGGCTTCAAAAAAGTTGAAAATTTTCACGACAGAATTTCGGTTTTAAAAAAGTCGAACATTTTCATGAAGTATTTCGGCTTCAAAAAATTTCAAAAATTTTCATGAAGTATTTCGGATTCAAAAAAGTCGAACATTTTCACGACAGGATTTCGGCTTTAAAAAAGTCTCACATTTTCATGAAGTATTTCGGCTTCAAAAAAGTTGAACATTTTCATGAAAAGATTTCGGCTTCAAAAAAGTTGAAAATTTTCACGACAGGATTTCGGCTTTAAAAAAGTCGAACATTTTCATGAAGTATTTCAGCTTCAAAAAAGTTGAAAATTTTCATGAAAAGATTTCGGCTTCAAAAAAGTTGAAAATTTTCATGAAAAGATTTCGGCTTCAAAAAAGTTGAAAATTTTCACGACATGATTTCGGCTTTAAAAATGTCGAACATTTTCATGAAGTATTTCAGCTTCAAAAAAGTTGAAAATTTTCATGAAAAGATTTCGGCTTCAAAAAAGTTGAAAATTTTCATGAAAAGATTTCGGCTTCAAAAAAGTTGAAAATTTTCACGACAGAATTTCGGCTTTAAAAAAGTCGAACATTTTCATGAAGTATTTCGGCTTCAAAAAATTTCAAAAATTTTCATGAAGTATTTCTGATTCAAAAAAGTCGAACATTTTCACGACAGGATTTCGGCGTTAAAAAAGTCGAACATTTTCATGAAGTATTTCAGCTTCAAAAAAGTTGAAAATTTTCATGAAAAGATTTCGGCTTCAAAAAAGTTGAAAATTTTCATGAAAAGATTTCGGCTTCAAAAAAGTTGAAAATTTTCATGAAAAGATTTCGGCTTCAAAAAAGTTGAAAATTTTCACGACAGGATTTCGGCTTTAAAAAAGTCGAACATTTTCATGAAGTATTTCGGCTTTAAAAAAGTTGAAAATTTTCATGAAAAGATTTCGGCTTCAAAAAAGTTGAAAATTTTCTTGAAAATTTTTCTGCTTCAAAAAAGTTGAAAATTTTCATGAAAAGATTTCGGCTTCAAAAAAGTTGAAAATTTTCACGACAGTATTTCGGCTTCAAAAAATTTCAAAAATTTTCATGAAGTATTTCGGATTCAAAAAAGTCGAACATTTTCACGACAGGATTTCGGCTTTAAAAAAGTCTCACATTTTCATGAAGTATTTCGGCTTCAAAAAAGTTGAACATTTTCATGAAAAGATTTCGGCTTCAAAAAAAGTTGAAAATTTTCACGACAGGATTTCGGCTTTAAAAAAGTCGAACATTTTCATGAAGTATTTCAGCTTCAAAAAAGTTGAAAATTTTCATGAAAAGATTTCGGCTTCAAAAAAGTTGAAAATTTTCATGAAAAGATTTCGGCTTCAAAAAAGTTGAAAATTTTCACGACAGGATTTCGGCTTTAAAAATGTCGAACATTTTCATGAAGTATTTCAGCTTCAAAAAAGTTGAAAATTTTCATGAAAAGATTTCGGCTTCAAAAAAGTTGAAAATTTTCATGAAAAGATTTCGGCTTCAAAAAAGTTGAAAATTTTCACGACAGAATTTCGGCTTTAAAAAAGTCGAACATTTTCTTGAAGTATTTCGGCTTCAAAAAATTTCAAAAATTTTCATGAAGTATTTCTGATTCAAAAAAGTCGAACATTTTCACGACAGGATTTCGGCGTTAAAAAAGTCGAACATTTTCATGAAGTATTTCAGCTTCAAAAAAGTTGAAAATTTTCATGAAAAGATTTCGGCTTCAAAAAAGTTGAAAATTTTCATGAAAAGATTTCGGCTTCAAAAAAGTTGAAAATTTTCATGAAAAGATTTCGGCTTCAAAAAAGTTGAAAATTTTCACGACAGGATTTCGGCTTTAAAAAAGTCGAACATTTTCATGAAGTATTTGGGCTTCAAAAAAGTTGAAAATTTTCACGAAAGGATTTCGGCTTTAAAAAAGTCGAACATTTTCATGAAGTATTTCAGCTTCAAAAAAGTTGAAAATTTTCATGAAAAGATTTCGGCTTCAAAAAAGTTGAAAATTTTCATGAAAAGATTTCGGCTTTAAAAGAGTTGAAAATTTTCACGACAGGATTTCTACTTTAAAAAAGTCGAACATTTTCATGAAGTATTTCGGCTTTAAAAAAGTTGAAAATTTTCATGAAAAGATTTCGGCTTCAAAAAAGTTGAAAATTTTCATGAAAAGATTTCGGCTTCAAAAAAGTTGAAAATTTTCACGACAGGATTTCGGCTTTAAAAAAGTCGAACATTTTCATGAAGTATTTCGGCTTTAAAAAAGTTGAAAATTTTCATGAAAAGATTTCGGCTTCAAAAAAGTTGAAAATTTTCTTGAAAATTTTTCTGCTTCAAAAAAGTTGAAAATTTTCATGAAAAGATTTAGGCTTCAAAAAAGTTGAAAATTTTCACGACAGTATTTCGGCTTCAAAAAATTTCAAAAATTTTCATGAAGTATTTCGGATTCAAAAAAGTCGAACATTTTCACGACAGGATTTCGGCTTTAAAAAAGTCTCACATTTTCATGAAGTATTTCGGCTTCAAAAAAGTTGAACATTTTCATGAAAAGATTTCGGCTTCAAAAAAAGTTGAAAATTTTCACGACAGGATTTCGGCTTTAAAAAAGTCGAACATTTTCATGAAGTATTTCAGCTTCAAAAAAGTTGAAAATTTTCATGAAAAGATTTCGGCTTCAAAAAAGTTGAAAATTTTCATGAAAAGATTTCGGCTTCAAAAAAGTTGAAAATTTTCACGACAGGATTTCGGCTTTAAAAATGTCGAACATTTTCATGAAGTATTTCAGCTTCAAAAAAGTTGAAAATTTTCATGAAAAGATTTCGGCTTCAAAAAAGTTGAAAATTTTCATGAAAAGATTTCGGCTTCAAAAAAGTTGAAAATTTTCACGACAGAATTTCGGCTTTAAAAAAGTCGAACATTTTCATGAAGTATTTCGGCTTCAAAAAATTTCAAAAATTTTCATGAAGTATTTCTGATTCAAAAAAGTCGAACATTTTCACGACAGGATTTCGGCGTTAAAAAAGTCGAACATTTTCATGAAGTATTTCAGCTTCAAAAAAGTTGAAAATTTTCATGAAAAGATTTCGGCTTCAAAAAAGTTGAAAATTTTCATGAAAAGATTTCGGCTTCAAAAAAGTTGAAAATTTTCATGAAAAGATTTCGGCTTCAAAAAAGTTGAAAATTTTCACGACAGGATTTCGGCTTTAAAAAAGTCGAACATTTTCATGAAGTATTTGGGCTTCAAAAAAGTTGAAAATTTTCACGAAAGGATTTCGGCTTTAAAAAAGTCGAACATTTTCATGAAGTATTTCAGCTTCAAAAAAGTTGAAAATTTTCATGAAAAGATTTCGGCTTCAAAAAAGTTGAAAATTTTCATGAAAAGATTTCGGCTTTAAAAGAGTTGAAAATTTTCACGACAGGATTTCTACTTTAAAAAAGTCGAACATTTTCATGAAGTATTTCGGCTTTAAAAAAGTTGAAAATTTTCATGAAAAGATTTCGGCTTCAAAAAAGTTGAAAATTTTCTTGAAAATTTTTCTGCTTCAAAAAAGTTGAAAATTTTCATGAAAAGATTTCGGCTTCAAAAAAGTTGAAAATTTTCACGACAGTATTTCGGCTTCAAAAAATTTCAAAAATTTTCATGAAGTATTTCGGATTCAAAAAAGTCGAACATTTTCACGACAGGATTTCGGCTTTAAAAAAGTCTCACATTTTCATGAAGTATTTCGGCTTCAAAAAAGTTGAACATTTTCATGAAAAGATTTCGGCTTCAAAAAAAGTTGAAAATTTTCACGACAGGATTTCGGCTTTAAAAAAGTCGAACATTTTCATGAAGTATTTCAGCTTCAAAAAAGTTGAAAATTTTCATGAAAAGATTTCGGCTTCAAAAAAGTTGAAAATTTTCATGAAAAGATTTCGGCTTCAAAAAAGTTGAAAATTTTCACGACAGGATTTCGGCTTTAAAAATGTCGAACATTTTCATGAAGTATTTCAGCTTCAAAAAAGTTGAAAATTTTCATGAAAAGATTTCGGCTTCAAAAAAGTTGAAAATTTTCATGAAAAGATTTCGGCTTCAAAAAAGTTGAAAATTTTCACGACAGAATTTCGGCTTTAAAAAAGTCGAACATTTTCATGAAGTATTTCGGCTTCAAAAAATTTCAAAAATTTTCATGAAGTATTTCGGATTCAAAAAAGTCGAACATTTTCACGACAGGATTTCGGCGTTAAAAAAGTCGAACATTTTCATGAAGTATTTCAGTTTCAAAAAAGTTGAAAATTTTCATGAAAAGATTTCGGCTTCAAAAAAGTTGAAAATTTTCATGAAAAGATTTCGGCTTCAAAAAAGTTGAAAATTTTCATGAAAAGATTTCGGCTTCAAAAAAGTTGAAAATTTTCACGACAGGATTTCGGCTTTAAAAAAGTCGAACATTTTCATGAAGTATTTCGGCTTTAAAAAAGTTGAAAATTTTCATGAAAAGATTTCGGCTTCAAAAAAGTTGAAAATTTTCTTGAAAATTTTTCTGCTTCAAAAAAGTTGAAAATTTTCATGAAAAGATTTCGGCTTCAAAAAAGTTGAAAATTTTCACGACAGTATTTCGGCTTCAAAAAATTTCAAAAATTTTCATGAAGTATTTCGGATTCAAAAAAGTCGAACATTTTCACGACAGGATTTCGGCTTTAAAAAAGTCTCACATTTTCATGAAGTATTTCGGCTTCAAAAAAGTTGAACATTTTCATGAAAAGATTTCGGCTTCAAAAAAAGTTGAAAATTTTCACGACAGGATTTCGGCTTTAAAAAAGTCGAACATTTTCATGAAGTATTTCAGCTTCAAAAAAGTTGAAAATTTTCATGAAAAGATTTCGGCTTCAAAAAAGTTGAAAATTTTCATGAAAAGATTTCGGCTTCAAAAAAGTTGAAAATTTTCACGACAGGATTTCGGCTTTAAAAATGTCGAACATTTTCATGAAGTATTTCAGCTTCAAAAAAGTTGAAAATTTTCATGAAAAGATTTCGGCTTCAAAAAAGTTGAAAATTTTCATGAAAAGATTTCGGCTTCAAAAAAGTTGAAAATTTTCACGACAGAATTTCGGCTTTAAAAAAGTCGAACATTTTCATGAAGTATTTCGGCTTCAAAAAATTTCAAAAATTTTCATGAAGTATTTCTGATTCAAAAAAGTCGAACATTTTCACGACAGGATTTCGGCGTTAAAAAAGTCGAACATTTTCATGAAGTATTTCAGCTTCAAAAAAGTTGAAAATTTTCATGAAAAGATTTCGGCTTCAAAAAAGTTGAAAATTTTCATGAAAAGATTTCGGCTTCAAAAAAGTTGAAAATTTTCATGAAAAGATTTCGGCTTCAAAAAAGTTGAAAATTTTCACGACAGGATTTCGGCTTTAAAAAAGTCGAACATTTTCATGAAGTATTTGGGCTTCAAAAAAGTTGAAAATTTTCACGAAAGGATTTCGGCTTTAAAAAAGTCGAACATTTTCATGAAGTATTTCAGCTTCAAAAAAGTTGAAAATTTTCATGAAAAGATTTCGGCTTCAAAAAAGTTGAAAATTTTCATGAAAAGATTTCGGCTTTAAAAGAGTTGAAAATTTTCACGACAGGATTTCTACTTTAAAAAAGTCGAACATTTTCATGAAGTATTTCGGCTTTAAAAAAGTTGAAAATTTTCATGAAAAGATTTCGGCTTCAAAAAAGTTGAAAATTTTCTTGAAAATTTTTCTGCTTCAAAAAAGTTGAAAATTTTCATGAAAAGATTTCGGCTTCAAAAAAGTTGAAAATTTTCACGACAGTATTTCGGCTTCAAAAAATTTCAAAAATTTTCATGAAGTATTTCGGATTCAAAAAAGTCGAACATTTTCACGACAGGATTTCGGCTTTAAAAAAGTCTCACATTTTCATGAAGTATTTCGGCTTCAAAAAAGTTGAACATTTTCATGAAAAGATTTCGGCTTCAAAAAAAGTTGAAAATTTTCACGACAGGATTTCGGCTTTAAAAAAGTCGAACATTTTCATGAAGTATTTCAGCTTCAAAAAAGTTGAAAATTTTCATGAAAAGATTTCGGCTTCAAAAAAGTTGAAAATTTTCATGAAAAGATTTCGGCTTCAAAAAAGTTGAAAATTTTCACGACAGGATTTCGGCTTTAAAAATGTCGAACATTTTCATGAAGTATTTCAGCTTCAAAAAAGTTGAAAATTTTCATGAAAAGATTTCGGCTTCAAAAAAGTTGAAAATTTTCATGAAAAGATTTCGGCTTCAAAAAAGTTGAAAATTTTCACGACAGAATTTCGGCTTTAAAAAAGTCGAACATTTTCATGAAGTATTTCGGCTTCAAAAAATTTCAAAAATTTTCATGAAGTATTTCGGATTCAAAAAAGTCGAACATTTTCACGACAGGATTTCGGCGTTAAAAAAGTCGAACATTTTCATGAAGTATTTCAGTTTCAAAAAAGTTGAAAATTTTCATGAAAAGATTTCGGCTTCAAAAAAGTTGAAAATTTTCATGAAAAGATTTCGGCTTCAAAAAAGTTGAAAATTTTCACGACAGGATTTCGGCTTTAAAAAAGTCGAACATTTTCATGAAGTTTTTGGGCTTCAAAAAAGTTGAAAATTTTCACGAAAGGATTTCGGCTTTAAAAAAGTCGAACATTTTCATGAAGTATTTCGGCTTCAAAAAGGTTGAAAATTTTCACGACAGGATTTCGGCTTTAAAAAAGTCGAACATTTTAATGAATTATTTCGGCTTCAAAAAATTTCAAAAATTTTCATGAAGTATTTCGGATTCAAAAAAGTCGAACATTTTCACGACAGGATTTCGGCGTTAAAAAAGTCGAACATTTTCATGAAGTATTTCAGTTTCAAAAAAGTTGAAAATTTTCATGAAAAGATTTCGGCTTCAAAAAAGTTGAAAATTTTCATGAAAAGATTTCGGCTTCAAAAAAGTTGAAAATTTTCATGAAAAGATTTCGGCTTCAAAAAAGTTGAAAATTTTCACGACAGGATTTCGGCTTTAAAAAAGTCGAACATTTTCATGAAGTATTTCGGCTTTAAAAAAGTTGAAAATTTTCATGAAAAGATTTCGGCTTCAAAAAAGTTGAAAATTTTCTTGAAAATTTTTCTGCTTCAAAAAAGTTGAAAATTTTCATGAAAAGATTTCGGCTTCAAAAAAGTTGAAAATTTTCACGACAGTATTTCGGCTTCAAAAAATTTCAAAAATTTTCATGAAGTATTTCGGATTCAAAAAAGTCGAACATTTTCACGACAGGATTTCGGCTTTAAAAAAGTCTCACATTTTCATGAAGTATTTCGGCTTCAAAAAAGTTGAACATTTTCATGAAAAGATTTCGGCTTCAAAAAAAGTTGAAAATTTTCACGACAGGATTTCGGCTTTAAAAAAGTCGAACATTTTCATGAAGTATTTCAGCTTCAAAAAAGTTGAAAATTTTCATGAAAAGATTTCGGCTTCAAAAAAGTTGAAAATTTTCATGAAAAGATTTCGGCTTCAAAAAAGTTGAAAATTTTCACGACAGGATTTCGGCTTTAAAAATGTCGAACATTTTCATGAAGTATTTCAGCTTCAAAAAAGTTGAAAATTTTCATGAAAAGATTTCGGCTTCAAAAAAGTTGAAAATTTTCATGAAAAGATTTCGGCTTCAAAAAAGTTGAAAATTTTCACGACAGAATTTCGGCTTTAAAAAAGTCGAACATTTTCATGAAGTATTTCGGCTTCAAAAAATTTCAAAAATTTTCATGAAGTATTTCTGATTCAAAAAAGTCGAACATTTTCACGACAGGATTTCGGCGTTAAAAAAGTCGAACATTTTCATGAAGTATTTCAGCTTCAAAAAAGTTGAAAATTTTCATGAAAAGATTTCGGCTTCAAAAAAGTTGAAAATTTTCATGAAAAGATTTCGGCTTCAAAAAAGTTGAAAATTTTCATGAAAAGATTTCGGCTTCAAAAAAGTTGAAAATTTTCACGACAGGATTTCGGCTTTAAAAAAGTCGAACATTTTCATGAAGTATTTGGGCTTCAAAAAAGTTGAAAATTTTCACGAAAGGATTTCGGCTTTAAAAAAGTCGAACATTTTCATGAAGTATTTCAGCTTCAAAAAAGTTGAAAATTTTCATGAAAAGATTTCGGCTTCAAAAAAGTTGAAAATTTTCATGAAAAGATTTCGGCTTTAAAAGAGTTGAAAATTTTCACGACAGGATTTCTACTTTAAAAAAGTCGAACATTTTCATGAAGTATTTCGGCTTTAAAAAAGTTGAAAATTTTCATGAAAAGATTTCGGCTTCAAAAAAGTTGAAAATTTTCTTGAAAATTTTTCTGCTTCAAAAAAGTTGAAAATTTTCATGAAAAGATTTCGGCTTCAAAAAAGTTGAAAATTTTCACGACAGTATTTCGGCTTCAAAAAATTTCAAAAATTTTCATGAAGTATTTCGGATTCAAAAAAGTCGAACATTTTCACGACAGGATTTCGGCTTTAAAAAAGTCTCACATTTTCATGAAGTATTTCGGCTTCAAAAAAGTTGAACATTTTCATGAAAAGATTTCGGCTTCAAAAAAAGTTGAAAATTTTCACGACAGGATTTCGGCTTTAAAAAAGTCGAACATTTTCATGAAGTATTTCAGCTTCAAAAAAGTTGAAAATTTTCATGAAAAGATTTCGGCTTCAAAAAAGTTGAAAATTTTCATGAAAAGATTTCGGCTTCAAAAAAGTTGAAAATTTTCACGACAGGATTTCGGCTTTAAAAATGTCGAACATTTTCATGAAGTATTTCAGCTTCAAAAAAGTTGAAAATTTTCATGAAAAGATTTCGGCTTCAAAAAAGTTGAAAATTTTCATGAAAAGATTTCGGCTTCAAAAAAGTTGAAAATTTTCACGACAGAATTTCGGCTTTAAAAAAGTCGAACATTTTCATGAAGTATTTCGGCTTCAAAAAATTTCAAAAATTTTCATGAAGTATTTCGGATTCAAAAAAGTCGAACATTTTCACGACAGGATTTCGGCGTTAAAAAAGTCGAACATTTTCATGAAGTATTTCAGTTTCAAAAAAGTTGAAAATTTTCATGAAAAGATTTCGGCTTCAAAAAAGTTGAAAATTTTCATGAAAAGATTTCGGCTTCAAAAAAGTTGAAAATTTTCACGACAGGATTTCGGCTTTAAAAAAGTCGAACATTTTCATGAAGTTTTTGGGCTTCAAAAAAGTTGAAAATTTTCACGAAAGGATTTCGGCTTTAAAAAAGTCGAACATTTTCATGAAGTATTTCGGCTTCAAAAAGGTTGAAAATTTTCACGACAGGATTTCGGCTTTAAAAAAGTCGAACATTTTAATGAATTATTTCGGCTTCAAAAAATTTCAAAAATTTTCATGAAGTATTTCGGATTCAAAAAAGTCGAACATTTTCACGACAGGATTTCGGCGTTAAAAAAGTCGAACATTTTCATGAAGTATTTCAGTTTCAAAAAAGTTGAAAATTTTCATGAAAAGATTTCGGCTTCAAAAAAGTTGAAAATTTTCATGAAAAGATTTCGGCTTCAAAAAAGTTGAAAATTTTCACGACAGGATTTCGGCTTTAAAAAAGTCGAACATTTTCATGAAGTTTTTGGGCTTCAAAAAAGTTGAAAATTTTCACGAAAGGATTTCGGCTTTAAAAAAGTCGAACATTTTCATGAAGTATTTCGGCTTCAAAAAGGTTGAAAATTTTCACGACAGGATTTCGGCTTTAAAAAAGTCGAACATTTTCATGAAGTATTTCGGCTTCAAAAAAGTTGAACATTTTCATGAAGTATTTGGGCTTCAAAAAAGTTGAAAATTTTCACGACAGGATTTCGGCTTTAAAAAAGTCGAACATTTTCATGAAGTATTTCAGCTTCAAAAAAGTTGAAAATTTTCATGAAAAGATTTCGGCTTCAAAAAAGTTGAAAATTTTCACGACAGGATTTCGGCTTTAAAAAAGTCGAACATTTTCATGAAGTATTTCAGCTTCAAAAAAGTTGAAAATTTTCATGAAAAGATTTCGGCTTCAAAAAAGTTGAAAATTTTCATGAAAAGATTTCGGCTTTAAAAGAGTTGAAAATTTTCACGACAGGTTTTCTACTTTAAAAAAGTCGAACATTTTCATGAAGTATTTCGGCTTTAAAAAAGTTGAAAATTTTCATGAAAAGATTTCGGCTTCAAAAAAGTTGAAAATTTTCATGAAAATTTTTCTGCTTCATAAAAGTTGAAAATTTTCATGAAAAGATTTCGGCTTCAAAAAAGTTGAAAATTTTCACGACAGAATTTCGGTTTTAAAAAAGTCTCACATTTTCATGAAGTATTTCGGCTTCAAAAAAGTTGAACATTTTCATGAAAAGATTTCGGCTTCAAAAAAAGTTGAAAATTTTCACGACAGGATTTCGGCTTTAAAAAAGTCGAACATTTTCATGAAGTATTTCGGCTTCAAAAAAGTTGAAAATTTTCATGAAAAGATTTCGGCTTCAAAAAAGTTGAAAATTTTCACGACAGGATTTCGGCTTTAAAAATGTCGAACATTTTCATGAAGTATTTCAGCTTCAAAAAAGTTGAAAATTTTCATGAAAAGATTTCGGCTTCAAAAAAGTTGAAAATTTTCATGAAAAGATTTCGGCTTCAAAAAAGTTGAAAATTTTCACGACAGAATTTCGGCTTTAAAAAAGTCGAACATTTTCATGAAGTATTTCGGCTTCAAAAAATTTCAAAAATTTTCATGAAGTATTTCGGATTCAAAAAAGTCGAACATTTTCACGACAGGATTTCGGCGTTAAAAAAGTCGAACATTTTCATGAAGTATTTCAGCTTCAAAAAAGTTGAAAATTTTCATGAAAAGATTTCGGCTTCAAAAAAGTTGAAAATTTTCATGAAAAGATTTCGGCTTCAAAAAAGTTGAAAATTTTCATGACAAGATTTCGGCTTCAAAAAAGTTGAAAATTTTCACGACAGGATTTCGGCTTTAAAAAAGTCGAACATTTTCATGAAGTTTTTGGGCTTCAAAAAAGTTGAAAATTTTCACGAAAGGATTTCGGCTTTAAAAAAGTCGAACATTTTCATGAAGTATTTCGGCTTCAAAAAGGTTGAAAATTTTCACGACAGGATTTCGGCTTTAAAAAAGTCGAACATTTTCATGAAGTATTTCGGCTTCAAAAAAGTTGAACATTTTCATGAAGTATTTGGGCTTCAAAAAAGTTGAAAATTTTCACGACAGGATTTCGGCTTTAAAAAAGTCGAACATTTTCATGAAGTATTTCAGCTTCAAAAAAGTTGAAAATTTTCATGAAAAGATTTCGGCTTCAAAAAAGTTGAAAATTTTCACGACAGGATTTCGGCTTTAAAAAAGTCTCACATTTTCATGAAGTATTTCGGCTTCAAAAAAGTTGAACATTTTCATGAAAAGATTTCGGCTTCAAAAAAGTTGAAAATTTTCACGACAGGATTTCGGCTTTAAAAAAGTCGAACATTTTCATGAAGTATTTCAGCTTCAAAAAAGTTGAAAATTTTCATGAAAAGATTTCGGCTTCAAAAAAGTTGAAAATTTTCATGAAAAGATTTCGGCTTCAAAAGAGTTGAAAATTTTCATGAAAAGATTTCGGCTTCAAAAAAGTTGAAAATTTTCATGAAAAGATTTCGGCTTCAAAAAAGTTGAAAATTTTCACGACAGGATTTCGGCTTTAAAAATGTCGAACATTTTCATGAAGTATTTCAGCTTCAAAAAAGTTGAAAATTTTCATGAAAAGATTTCGGCTTCAAAAAAGTTGAAAATTTTCATGAAAAGATTTCGGCTTCAAAAAAGTTGAAAATTTTCACGACAGAATTTCGGCTTTAAAAAAGTCGAACATTTTCATGAAGTATTTCGGCTTCAAAAAATTTCAAAAATTTTCATGAAGTATTTCTGATTCAAAAAAGTCGAACATTTTCACGACAGGATTTCGGCGTTAAAAAAGTCGAACATTTTCATGAAGTATTTCAGCTTCAAAAAAGTTGAAAATTTTCATGAAAAGATTTCGGCTTCAAAAAAGTTGAAAATTTTCATGAAAAGATTTCGGCTTCAAAAAAGTTGAAAATTTTCATGAAAAGATTTCGGCTTCAAAAAAGTTGAAAATTTTCACGACAGGATTTCGGCTTTAAAAAAGTCGAACATTTTCATGAAGTATTTGGGCTTCAAAAAAGTTGAAAATTTTCACGAAAGGATTTCGGCTTTAAAAAAGTCGAACATTTTCATGAAGTATTTCAGCTTCAAAAAAGTTGAAAATTTTCATGAAAAGATTTCGGCTTCAAAAAAGTTGAAAATTTTCATGAAAAGATTTCGGCTTTAAAAGAGTTGAAAATTTTCACGACAGGATTTCTACTTTAAAAAAGTCGAACATTTTCATGAAGTATTTCGGCTTTAAAAAAGTTGAAAATTTTCATGAAAAGATTTCGGCTTCAAAAAAGTTGAAAATTTTCTTGAAAATTTTTCTGCTTCAAAAAAGTTGAAAATTTTCATGAAAAGATTTCGGCTTCAAAAAAGTTGAAAATTTTCACGACAGTATTTCGGCTTCAAAAAATTTCAAAAATTTTCATGAAGTATTTCGGATTCAAAAAAGTCGAACATTTTCACGACAGGATTTCGGCTTTAAAAAAGTCTCACATTTTCATGAAGTATTTCGGCTTCAAAAAAGTTGAACATTTTCATGAAAAGATTTCGGCTTCAAAAAAAGTTGAAAATTTTCACGACAGGATTTCGGCTTTAAAAAAGTCGAACATTTTCATGAAGTATTTCAGCTTCAAAAAAGTTGAAAATTTTCATGAAAAGATTTCGGCTTCAAAAAAGTTGAAAATTTTCATGAAAAGATTTCGGCTTCAAAAAAGTTGAAAATTTTCACGACAGGATTTCGGCTTTAAAAATGTCGAACATTTTCATGAAGTATTTCAGCTTCAAAAAAGTTGAAAATTTTCATGAAAAGATTTCGGCTTCAAAAAAGTTGAAAATTTTCATGAAAAGATTTCGGCTTCAAAAAAGTTGAAAATTTTCACGACAGAATTTCGGCTTTAAAAAAGTCGAACATTTTCATGAAGTATTTCGGCTTCAAAAAATTTCAAAAATTTTCATGAAGTATTTCGGATTCAAAAAAGTCGAACATTTTCACGACAGGATTTCGGCGTTAAAAAAGTCGAACATTTTCATGAAGTATTTCAGTTTCAAAAAAGTTGAAAATTTTCATGAAAAGATTTCGGCTTCAAAAAAGTTGAAAATTTTCATGAAAAGATTTCGGCTTCAAAAAAGTTGAAAATTTTCACGACAGGATTTCAGCTTTAAAAAAGTCGAACATTTTCATGAAGTTTTTGGGCTTCAAAAAAGTTGAAAATTTTCACGAAAGGATTTCGGCTTTAAAAAAGTCGAACATTTTCATGAAGTATTTCGGCTTCAAAAAGGTTGAAAATTTTCACGACAGGATTTCGGCTTTAAAAAAGTCGAACATTTTCATGAATTATTTCGGCTTCAAAAAATTTCAAAAATTTTCATGAAGTATTTCGGATTCAAAAAAGTCGAACATTTTCACGACAGGATTTCGGCGTTAAAAAAGTCGAACATTTTCATGAAGTATTTCAGTTTCAAAAAAGTTGAAAATTTTCATGAAAAGATTTCGGCTTCAAAAAAGTTGAAAATTTTCATGAAAAGATTTCGGCTTCAAAAAAGTTGAAAATTTTCACGACAGGATTTCGGCTTTAAAAAAGTCGAACATTTTCATGAAGTTTTTGGGCTTCAAAAAAGTTGAAAATTTTCACGAAAGGATTTCGGCTTTAAAAAAGTCGAACATTTTCATGAAGTATTTCGGCTTCAAAAAGGTTGAAAATTTTCACGACAGGATTTCGGCTTTAAAAAAGTCGAACATTTTCATGAAGTATTTCGGCTTCAAAAAAGTTGAACATTTTCATGAAGTATTTGGGCTTCAAAAAAGTTGAAAATTTTCACGACAGGATTTCGGCTTTAAAAAAGTCGAACATTTTCATGAAGTATTTCAGCTTCAAAAAAGTTGAAAATTTTCATGAAAAGATTTCGGCTTCAAAAGAGTTGAAAATTTTCACGACAGGATTTCGGCTTTAAAAAAGTCGAACATTTTCATGAAGTATTTCAGCTTCAAAAAAGTTGAAAATTTTCATGAAAAGATTTCGACTTCAAAAAAGTTGAAAATTTTCATGAAAAGATTTCGGCTTTAAAAGAGTTGAAAATTTTCACGACAGGTTTTCTACTTTAAAAAAGTCGAACATTTTCATGAAGTATTTCGGCTTTAAAAAAGTTGAAAATTTTCATGAAAAGATTTCGGCTTCAAAAAAGTTGAAAATTTTCATGAAAATTTTTCTGCTTCAAAAAAGTTGAAAATTTTCATGAAAAGATTTCGGCTTCAAAAAAGTTGAAAATTTTCACGACAGAATTTCGGTTTTAAAAAAGTCTCACATTTTCATGAAGTATTTCGGCTTCAAAAAAGTTGAACATTTTCATGAAAAGATTTCGGCTTCAAAAAAAGTTGAAAATTTTCACGACAGGATTTCGGCTTTAAAAAAGTCGAACATTTTCATGAAGTATTTCGGCTTCAAAAAAGTTGAAAATTTTCATGAAAAGATTTCGGCTTCAAAAAAGTTGAAAATTTTCACGACAGGATTTCGGCTTTAAAAATGTCGAACATTTTCATGAAGTATTTCAGCTTCAAAAAAGTTGAAAATTTTCATGAAAAGATTTCGGCTTCAAAAAAGTTGAAAATTTTCATGAAAAGATTTCGGCTTCAAAAAAGTTGAAAATTTTCACGACAGAATTTCGGCTTTAAAAAAGTCGAACATTTTCATGAAGTATTTCGGCTTCAAAAAATTTCAAAAATTTTCATGAAGTATTTCGGATTCAAAAAAGTCGAACATTTTCACGACAGGATTTCGGCGTTAAAAAAGTCGAACATTTTCATGAAGTATTTCAGCTTCAAAAAAGTTGAAAATTTTCATGAAAAGATTTCGGCTTCAAAAAAGTTGAAAATTTTCATGAAAAGATTTCGGCTTCAAAAAAGTTGAAAATTTTCATGACAAGATTTCGGCTTCAAAAAAGTTGAAAATTTTCACGACAGGATTTCGGCTTTAAAAAAGTCGAACATTTTCATGAAGTTTTTGGGCTTCAAAAAAGTTGAAAATTTTCACGAAAGGATTTCGGCTTTAAAAAAGTCGAACATTTTCATGAAGTATTTCGGCTTCAAAAAGGTTGAAAATTTTCACGACAGGATTTCGGCTTTAAAAAAGTCGAACATTTTCATGAAGTATTTCGGCTTCAAAAAAGTTGAACATTTTCATGAAGTATTTGGGCTTCAAAAAAGTTGAAAATTTTCACGACAGGATTTCGGCTTTAAAAAAGTCGAACATTTTCATGAAGTATTTCAGCTTCAAAAAAGTTGAAAATTTTCATGAAAAGATTTCGGCTTCAAAAAAGTTGAAAATTTTCACGACAGGATTTCGGCTTTAAAAAAGTCTCACATTTTCATGAAGTATTTCGGCTTCAAAAAAGTTGAACATTTTCATGAAAAGATTTCGGCTTCAAAAAAGTTGAAAATTTTCACGACAGGATTTCGGCTTTAAAAAAGTCGAACATTTTCATGAAGTATTTCAGCTTCAAAAAAGTTGAAAATTTTCATGAAAAGATTTCGGCTTCAAAAAAGTTGAAAATTTTCATGAAAAGATTTCGGCTTCAAAAGAGTTGAAAATTTTCACGACAGGATTTCGACTTTAAAAAAGTCGAACATTTTCATGAAGTATTTCGGCTTCAAAAAAGTTGAAAATTTTCATGAAAAGATTTCGGCTTCAAAAGAGTTGAAAATTTTCACGACAGGATTTCGACTTTAAAAAAGTCGAACATTTTCATGAAGTATTTCGGCTTTAAAAAAGTTGAAAATTTTCATGAAGTATTTCGGATTCAAAAAAGTTGAAAATTTTCACGACAGGATTTCGGCGTTAAAAAAGTTGAAAATTTTCATGAAGTATTTCAGATTCAAAAAAGTTGAAAATTTTCATGAAAAGATTTCGGCTTCAAAAAAGTTGAAAATTTTCATGAAAAGATTTTGGCTTCAAAAAAGTTGAAAATTTTCATGAAAAGATTTCGGCTTCAAAAAAGTTGAAAATTTTCACGACAGGATTTCGGCTTTAAAAAAGTCGAACATTTTCATGAAGTATTTCAGCTTCAAAAAAGTTGAAAATTTTCATGAAAAGATTTCGGCTTCAAAAAAGTTGAAAATTTTCATGAAAAGATTTCGGCTTTAAAAGAGTTGAAAATTTTCACGACAGGATTTCTACTTTAAAAATGTCGAACATTTTCATGAAGTATTTCGGCTTTAAAAAAGTTGAAAATTTTCATGAAAAGATTTCGATTCAAAAAAGTTGAAAATTTTCATGAAAAGATTTCGGCTTCAAAAAAGTTGAAAATTTTCATGAAAAGATTTCGGCTTCAAAAAAGTTGAAAATTTTCACGACAGAATTTCGGCTTTAAAAAAGTCGAACATTTTCATGAAGTATTTCGGCTTCAAAAAATTTCAAAAATTTTCATGAAGTATTTCGGATTGAAAAAAGTCGAACATTTTCACGACAGGATTTCGCCGTTAAAAAAGTCGAACATTTTCATGAAGTATTTCAGCTTCAAAAAAGTTGAAAATTTTCATGAAAAGATTTCGGCTTCAAAAAAGTTGAAAATTTTCACGACAGGATTTCGGAGTTAAAAAAGTTGAAAATTTTCATGAAGTATTTCAGATTAAAAAAAGTTGAAAATTTTCATGAAAAGATTTCGGCTTTAAAAAAGTCGAACATTTTCATGAAAAGATTTCGGCTTCAAAAAAGTTGAAAATTTTCATGAAAAGATTTCGGCTTCAAAAAAGTTGAAAATTTTCACGACAGGATTTCGGCTTTAAAAAAGTCGAACATTTTCATGAAGTATTTCAGCTTCAAAAAAGTTGAAAATTTTCATGAAAAGATTTCGGCTTCAAAAAAGTTGAAAATTTTCATGAAAAGATTTCGGCTTTAAAAGAGTTGAAAATTTTCACGACAGGATTTCTACTTTAAAAAAGTCGAACATTTTCATGAAGTATTTCGGCTTTAAAAAAGTTGAAAATTTTCATGAAAAGATTTCGGCTTCAAAAAAGTTGAAAATTTTCATGAAAAGATTTCGGCTTCAAAAAAGTTGAAAATTTTCATGAAAAGATTTCGGCTTCAAAAAAGTTGAAAATTTTCACGACAGAATTTCGGCTTTAAAAAAGTCGAACATTTTCATGAAGTATTTCGGCTTCAAAAAATTTCAAAAATTTTCATGAAGTATTTCGGATTGAAAAAAGTCGAACATTTTCACGACAGGATTTCGCCGTTAAAAAAGTCGAACATTTTCATGAAGTATTTCAGCTTCAAAAAAGTTGAAAATTTTCATGAAAAGATTTCGGCTTCAAAAAAGTTGAAAATTTTCACGACAGGATTTCGGAGTTAAAAAAGTTGAAAATTTTCATGAAGTATTTCAGATTCAAAAAAGTTGAAAATTTTCATGAAAAGATTTCGGCTTCAAAAAAGTTGAAAATTTTCATGAAAAGATTTCGGCTTCAAAAAAGTTGAAAATTTTCATGAAAAGATTTCGGCTTCAAAAAAGTTGAAAATTTTCACGACAGGATTTCGGCTTTAAAAAAGTCGAACATTTTCATGAAGTATTTCAGCTTCAAAAAAGTTGAAAATTTTCATGAAAAGATTTCGGCTTCAAAAAAGTTGAAAATTTTCATGAAAAGATTTCGGCTTTAAAAGAGTTGAAAATTTTCACGACAGGATTTCTACTTTAAAAAAGTCGAACATTTTCATGAAGTATTTCGGCTTTAAAAAAGTTGAAAATTTTCATGAAAAGATTTCGGCTTCAAAAAAGTTGAAAATTTTCATGAAAAGATTTCGGCTTCAAAAAAGTTGAAAATTTTCATGAAAAGATTTCGGCTTCAAAAAAGTTGAACATTTTCATGAAGTATTTCGGCTTTAAAAAATTTCAAAAATTTTCATGAAGTATTTCGGATTCAAAAAAGTCGAACATTTTCACGACAGGATTTCGCCGTTAAAAAAGTCGAACATTTTCATGAAGTATTTCAGCTTCAAAAAAGTTGAAAATTTTCATGAAAAGATTTCGGCTTCAAAAAAGTTGAAAATTTTCATGAAAAGATTTCGGCTTCAAAAAAGTTGAAAATTTTCATGAAAAGATTTCGGCTTCAAAAAAGTTGAAAATTTTCACGACAGGATTTCGGCTTTAAAAAAGAAGAACATTTTCACGAAGTATTTGGGCTTCAAAAAAGTTGAAAATTTTCATGAAAGGATTTCGGCTTTAAAAAAGTCGAACATTTTCATGAAGTATTTCGGCTTCAAAAAGGTTGAAAATTTTCACGTCAGGATTTCGGCTTTAAAAAAGTCGAACATTTTCATGAAGTATTTCGGCTTCAAAAAAGTTGAACATTTTCATGAAGTATTTGGGCTTCAAAAAAGTTGAAAATTTTCACGACAGGATTTCGGCTTTAAAAAAGTCGAACATTTTCATGAAGTATTTCAGCTTCAAAAAAGTTGAAAATTTTCATGAAAAGATTTCGGCTTCAAAAAAGTTGAAAATTTTCACGACAGGATTTCGGCTTTAAAAAAGTCTCACATTTTCATGAAGTATTTCGGCTTCAAAAAAGTTGAACATTTTCATGAAAAGATTTCGGCTTCAAAAAAGTTGAAAATTTTCACGACAGGATTTCGGCTTTAAAAAAGTCGAACATTTTCATGAAGTATTTCAGCTTCAAAAAAGTTGAAAATTTTCATGAAAAGATTTCGGCTTCAAAAAAGTTGAAAATTTTCATGAAAAGATTTCGGCTTCAAAAGAGTTGAAAATTTTCACGACAGGATTTCGACTTTAAAAAAGTCGAACATTTTCATGAAGTATTTCGGCTTTAAAAAAGTTGAAAATTTTCATGAAGTATTTCGGATTCAAAAAAGTTGAAAATTTTCACGACAGGATTTCGGCGTTAAAAAAGTTGAAAATTTTCATGAAGTATTTCAGATTCAAAAAAGTTGAAAATTTTCATGAAAAGATTTCGGCTTCAAAAAAGTTGAAAATTTTCATGAAAAGATTTTGGCTTCAAAAAAGTTGAAAATTTTCATGAAAAGATTTCGGCTTCAAAAAAGTTGAAAATTTTCACGACAGGATTTCGGCTTTAAAAAAGTCGAACATTTTCATGAAGTATTTCAGCTTCAAAAAAGTTGAAAATTTTCATGAAAAGATTTCGGCTTCAAAAAAGTTGAAAATTTTCATGAAAAGATTTCGGCTTTAAAAGAGTTGAAAATTTTCACGACAGGATTTCTACTTTAAAAATGTCGAACATTTTCATGAAGTATTTCGGCTTTAAAAAAGTTGAAAATTTTCATGAAAAGATTTCGATTCAAAAAAGTTGAAAATTTTCATGAAAAGATTTCGGCTTCAAAAAAGTTGAAAATTTTCATGAAAAGATTTCGGCTTCAAAAAAGTTGAAAATTTTCACGACAGAATTTCGGCTTTAAAAAAGTCGAACATTTTCATGAAGTATTTCGGCTTCAAAAAATTTCAAAAATTTTCATGAAGTATTTCGGATTGAAAAAAGTCGAACATTTTCACGACAGGATTTCGCCGTTAAAAAAGTCGAACATTTTCATGAAGTATTTCAGCTTCAAAAAAGTTGAAAATTTTCATGAAAAGATTTCGGCTTCAAAAAAGTTGAAAATTTTCACGACAGGATTTCGGAGTTAAAAAAGTTGAAAATTTTCATGAAGTATTTCAGATTCAAAAAAGTTGAAAATTTTCATGAAAAGATTTCGGCTTCAAAAAAGTTGAAAATTTTCATGAAAAGATTTCGGCTTCAAAAAAGTTGAAAATTTTCATGAAAAGATTTCGGCTTCAAAAAAGTTGAAAATTTTCACGACAGGATTTCGGCTTTAAAAAAGTCGAACATTTTCATGAAGTATTTCAGCTTCAAAAAAGTTGAAAATTTTCATGAAAGGATTTCGGCTTTAAAAAAGTCGAACATTTTCATGAAGTATTTCGGCTTCAAAAAGGTTGAAAATTTTCACGTCAGGATTTCGGCTTTAAAAAAGTCGAACATTTTCATGAAGTATTTCGGCTTCAAAAAAGTTGAACATTTTCATGAAGTATTTGGGCTTCAAAAAAGTTGAAAATTTTCACGACAGGATTTCGGCTTTAAAAAAGTCGAACATTTTCATGAAGTATTTCAGCTTCAAAAAAGTTGAAAATTTTCATGAAAAGATTTCGGCTTCAAAAAAGTTGAAAATTTTCACGACAGGATTTCGGCTTTAAAAAAGTCTCACATTTTCATGAAGTATTTCGGCTTCAAAAAAGTTGAACATTTTCATGAAAAGATTTCGGCTTCAAAAAAGTTGAAAATTTTCACGACAGGATTTCGGCTTTAAAAAAGTCGAACATTTTCATGAAGTATTTCAGCTTCAAAAAAGTTGAAAATTTTCATGAAAAGATTTCGGCTTCAAAAAAGTTGAAAATTTTCATGAAAAGATTTCGGCTTCAAAAGAGTTGAAAATTTTCACGACAGGATTTCGACTTTAAAAAAGTCGAACATTTTCATGAAGTATTTCGGCTTTAAAAAAGTTGAAAATTTTCATGAAGTATTTCGGATTCAAAAAAGTTGAAAATTTTCACGACAGGATTTCGGCGTTAAAAAAGTTGAAAATTTTCATGAAGTATTTCAGATTCAAAAAAGTTGAAAATTTTCATGAAAAGATTTCGGCTTCAAAAAAGTTGAAAATTTTCACGACAGGATTTCGGCTTTAAAAAAGTCGAACATTTTCATGAAGTATTTCAGCTTCAAAAAAGTTGAAAATTTTCATGAAAAGATTTCGGCTTCAAAAAAGTTGAAAATTTTCATGAAAAGATTTCGGCTTTAAAAGAGTTGAAAATTTTCACGACAGGATTTCTACTTTAAAAATGTCGAACATTTTCATGAAGTATTTCGGCTTTAAAAAAGTTGAAAATTTTCATGAAAAGATTTCGATTCAAAAAAGTTGAAAATTTTCATGAAAAGATTTCGGCTTCAAAAAAGTTGAAAATTTTCATGAAAAGATTTCGGCTTCAAAAAAGTTGAAAATTTTCACGACAGAATTTCGGCTTTAAAAAAGTCGAACATTTTCATGAAGTATTTCGGCTTCAAAAAATTTCAAAAATTTTCATGAAGTATTTCGGATTGAAAAAAGTCGAACATTTTCACGACAGGATTTCGCCGTTAAAAAAGTCGAACATTTTCATGAAGTATTTCAGCTTCAAAAAAGTTGAAAATTTTCATGAAAAGATTTCGGCTTCAAAAAAGTTGAAAATTTTCACGACAGGATTTCGGAGTTAAAAAAGTTGAAAATTTTCATGAAGTATTTCAGATTCAAAAAAGTTGAAAATTTTCATGAAAAGATTTCGGCTTCAAAAAAGTTGAAAATTTTCATGAAAAGATTTCGGCTTCAAAAAAGTTGAAAATTTTCATGAAAAGATTTCGGCTTCAAAAAAGTTGAAAATTTTCACGACAGGATTTCGGCTTTAAAAAAGTCGAACATTTTCATGAAGTATTTCAGCTTCAAAAAAGTTGAAAATTTTCATGAAAGGATTTCGGCTTTAAAAAAGTCGAACATTTTCATGAAGTATTTCGGCTTCAAAAAGGTTGAAAATTTTCACGTCAGGATTTCGGCTTTAAAAAAGTCGAACATTTTCATGAAGTATTTCGGCTTCAAAAAAGTTGAACATTTTCATGAAGTATTTGGGCTTCAAAAAAGTTGAAAATTTTCACGACAGGATTTCGGCTTTAAAAAAGTCGAACATTTTCATGAAGTATTTCAGCTTCAAAAAAGTTGAAAATTTTCATGAAAAGATTTCGGCTTCAAAAAAGTTGAAAATTTTCACGACAGGATTTCGGCTTTAAAAAAGTCTCACATTTTCATGAAGTATTTCGGCTTCAAAAAAGTTGAACATTTTCATGAAAAGATTTCGGCTTCAAAAAAGTTGAAAATTTTCACGACAGGATTTCGGCTTTAAAAAAGTCGAACATTTTCATGAAGTATTTCAGCTTCAAAAAAGTTGAAAATTTTCATGAAAAGATTTCGGCTTCAAAAAAGTTGAAAATTTTCATGAAAAGATTTCGGCTTCAAAAGAGTTGAAAATTTTCACGACAGGATTTCGACTTTAAAAAAGTCGAACATTTTCATGAAGTATTTCGGCTTTAAAAAAGTTGAAAATTTTCATGAAGTATTTCGGATTCAAAAAAGTTGAAAATTTTCACGACAGGATTTCGGCGTTAAAAAAGTTGAAAATTTTCATGAAGTATTTCAGATTCAAAAAAGTTGAAAATTTTCATGAAAAGATTTCGGCTTCAAAAAAGTTGAAAATTTTCATGAAAAGATTTTGGCTTCAAAAAAGTTGAAAATTTTCATGAAAAGATTTCGGCTTCAAAAAAGTTGAAAATTTTCATGAAAAGATTTCGGCTTCAAAAAAGTTGAAAATTTTCACGACAGGATTTCGGCTTTAAAAAAGTCGAACATTTTCATGAAGTATTTCAGCTTCAAAAAAGTTGAAAATTTTCATGAAAAGATTTCGGCTTCAAAAAAGTTGAAAATTTTCATGAAAAGATTTCGGCTTTAAAAGAGTTGAAAATTTTCACGACAGGATTTCTACTTTAAAAAAGTCGAACATTTTCATGAAGTATTTCGGCTTTAAAAAAGTTGAAAATTTTCATGAAAAGATTTCGGCTTCAAAAAAGTTGAAAATTTTCATGAAAAGATTTCGGCTTCAAAAAAGTTGAAAATTTTCATGAAAAGATTTCGGCTTCAAAAAAGTTGAAAATTTTCACGACAGAATTTCGGCTTTAAAAAAGTCGAACATTTTCATGAAGTATTTCGGCTTCAAAAAATTTCAAAAATTTTCATGAAGTATTTCGGATTGAAAAAAGTCGAACATTTTCACGACAGGATTTCGCCGTTAAAAAAGTCGAACATTTTCATGAAGTATTTCAGCTTCAAAAAAGTTGAAAATTTTCATGAAAAGATTTCGGCTTCAAAAAAGTTGAAAATTTTCACGACAGGATTTCGGAGTTAAAAAAGTTGAAAATTTTCATGAAGTATTTCAGATTCAAAAAAGTTGAAAATTTTCATGAAAAGATTTCGGCTTCAAAAAAGTTGAAAATTTTCATGAAAAGATTTCGGCTTCAAAAAAGTTGAAAATTTTCATGAAAAGATTTCGGCTTCAAAAAAGTTGAAAATTTTCACGACAGGATTTCGGCTTTAAAAAAGTCGAACATTTTCATGAAGTATTTCAGCTTCAAAAAAGTTGAAAATTTTCATGAAAAGATTTCGGCTTCAAAAAAGTTGAAAATTTTCATGAAAAGATTTCGGCTTTAAAAGAGTTGAAAATTTTCACGACAGGATTTCTACTTTAAAAAAGTCGAACATTTTCATGAAGTATTTCGGCTTTAAAAAAGTTGAAAATTTTCATGAAAAGATTTCGGCTTCAAAAAAGTTGAAAATTTTCATGAAAAGATTTCGGCTTCAAAAAAGTTGAAAATTTTCATGAAAAGATTTCGGCTTCAAAAAAGTTGAACATTTTCATGAAGTATTTCGGCTTTAAAAAATTTCAAAAATTTTCATGAAGTATTTCGGATTCAAAAAAGTCGAACATTTTCACGACAGGATTTCGCCGTTAAAAAAGTCGAACATTTTCATGAAGTATTTCAGCTTCAAAAAAGTTGAAAATTTTCATGAAAAGATTTCGGCTTCAAAAAAGTTGAAAATTTTCATGAAAAGATTTCGGCTTCAAAAAAGTTGAAAATTTTCATGAAAAGATTTCGGCTTCAAAAAAGTTGAAAATTTTCACGACAGGATTTCGGCTTTAAAAAAGAAGAACATTTTCACGAAGTATTTGGGCTTCAAAAAAGTTGAAAATTTTCATGAAAGGATTTCGGCTTTAAAAAAGTCGAACATTTTCATGAAGTATTTCGGCTTCAAAAAGGTTGAAAATTTTCACGTCAGGATTTCGGCTTTAAAAAAGTCGAACATTTTCATGAAGTATTTCGGCTTCAAAAAAGTTGAACATTTTCATGAAGTATTTGGGCTTCAAAAAAGTTGAAAATTTTCACGACAGGATTTCGGCTTTAAAAAAGTCGAACATTTTCATGAAGTATTTCAGCTTCAAAAAAGTTGAAAATTTTCATGAAAAGATTTCGGCTTCAAAAAAGTTGAAAATTTTCACGACAGGATTTCGGCTTTAAAAAAGTCTCACATTTTCATGAAGTATTTCGGCTTCAAAAAAGTTGAACATTTTCATGAAAAGATTTCGGCTTCAAAAAAGTTGAAAATTTTCACGACAGGATTTCGGCTTTAAAAAAGTCGAACATTTTCATGAAGTATTTCAGCTTCAAAAAAGTTGAAAATTTTCATGAAAAGATTTCGGCTTCAAAAAAGTTGAAAATTTTCATGAAAAGATTTCGGCTTCAAAAGAGTTGAAAATTTTCACGACAGGATTTCGACTTTAAAAAAGTCGAACATTTTCATGAAGTATTTCGGCTTTAAAAAAGTTGAAAATTTTCATGAAGTATTTCGGATTCAAAAAAGTTGAAAATTTTCACGACAGGATTTCGGCGTTAAAAAAGTTGAAAATTTTCATGAAGTATTTCAGATTCAAAAAAGTTGAAAATTTTCATGAAAAGATTTCGGCTTCAAAAAAGTTGAAAATTTTCATGAAAAGATTTTGGCTTCAAAAAAGTTGAAAATTTTCATGAAAAGATTTCGGCTTCAAAAAAGTTGAAAATTTTCACGACAGGATTTCGGCTTTAAAAAAGTCGAACATTTTCATGAAGTATTTCAGCTTCAAAAAAGTTGAAAATTTTCATGAAAAGATTTCGGCTTCAAAAAAGTTGAATATTTTCATGAAAAGATTTCGGCTTTAAAAGAGTTGAAAATTTTCACGACAGGATTTCTACTTTAAAAATGTCGAACATTTTCATGAAGTATTTCGGCTTTAAAAAAGTTGAAAATTTTCATGAAAAGATTTCGATTCAAAAAAGTTGAAAATTTTCATGAAAAGATTTCGGCTTCAAAAAAGTTGAAAATTTTCATGAAAAGATTTCGGCTTCAAAAAAGTTGAAAATTTTCACGACAGAATTTCGGCTTTAAAAAAGTCGAACATTTTCATGAAGTATTTCGGCTTCAAAAAATTTCAAAAATTTTCATGAAGTATTTCGGATTGAAAAAAGTCGAACATTTTCACGACAGGATTTCGCCGTTAAAAAAGTCGAACATTTTCATGAAGTATTTCAGCTTCAAAAAAGTTGAAAATTTTCATGAAAAGATTTCGGCTTCAAAAAAGTTGAAAATTTTCACGACAGGATTTCGGAGTTAAAAAAGTTGAAAATTTTCATGAAGTATTTCAGATTCAAAAAAGTTGAAAATTTTCATGAAAAGATTTCGGCTTCAAAAAAGTTGAAAATTTTCATGAAAAGATTTCGGCTTCAAAAAAGTTGAAAATTTTCATGAAAAGATTTCGGCTTCAAAAAAGTTGAAAATTTTCACGACAGGATTTCGGCTTTAAAAAAGTCGAACATTTTCATGAAGTATTTCAGCTTCAAAAAAGTTGAAAATTTTCATGAAAGGATTTCGGCTTTAAAAAAGTCGAACATTTTCATGAAGTATTTCGGCTTCAAAAAGGTTGAAAATTTTCACGTCAGGATTTCGGCTTTAAAAAAGTCGAACATTTTCATGAAGTATTTCGGCTTCAAAAAAGTTGAACATTTTCATGAAGTATTTGGGCTTCAAAAAAGTTGAAAATTTTCACGACAGGATTTCGGCTTTAAAAAAGTCGAACATTTTCATGAAGTATTTCAGCTTCAAAAAAGTTGAAAATTTTCATGAAAAGATTTCGGCTTCAAAAAAGTTGAAAATTTTCACGACAGGATTTCGGCTTTAAAAAAGTCGAACATTTTCATGAAGTATTTCGGCTTCAAAAAAGTTGAACATTTTCATGAAAAGATTTCGGCTTCAAAAAAGTTGAAAATTTTCACGACAGGATTTCGGCTTTAAAAAAGTCGAACATTTTCATGAAGTATTTCAGCTTCAAAAAAGTTGAAAATTTTCATGAAAAGATTTCGGCTTCAAAAAAGTTGAAAATTTTCATGAAAAGATTTCGGCTTCAAAAGAGTTGAAAATTTTCACGACAGGATTTCGACTTTAAAAAAGTCGAACATTTTCATGAAGTATTTCGGCTTTAAAAAAGTTGAAAATTTTCATGAAGTATTTCAGATTCAAAAAAGTTGAAAATTTTCATGAAAAGATTTCGGCTTCAAAAAAGTTGAAAATTTTCATGAAAAGATTTTGGCTTCAAAAAAGTTGAAAATTTTCATGAAAAGATTTCGGCTTCAAAAAAGTTGAAAATTTTCACGACAGGATTTCGGCTTTAAAAAAGTCGAACATTTTCATGAAGTATTTCAGCTTCAAAAAAGTTGAAAATTTTCATGAAAAGATTTCGGCTTCAAAAAAGTTGAAAATTTTCATGAAAAGATTTCGGCTTTAAAAGAGTTGAAAATTTTCACGACAGGATTTCTACTTTAAAAATGTCGAACATTTTCATGAAGTATTTCGGCTTTAAAAAAGTTGAAAATTTTCATGAAAAGATTTCGATTCAAAAAAGTTGAAAATTTTCATGAAAAGATTTCGGCTTCAAAAAAGTTGAAAATTTTCATGAAAAGATTTCGGCTTCAAAAAAGTTGAAAATTTTCACGACAGAATTTCGGCTTTAAAAAAGTCGAACATTTTCATGAAGTATTTCGGCTTCAAAAAATTTCAAAAATTTTCATGAAGTATTTCGGATTGAAAAAAGTCGAACATTTTCACGACAGGATTTCGCCGTTAAAAAAGTCGAACATTTTCATGAAGTATTTCAGCTTCAAAAAAGTTGAAAATTTTCATGAAAAGATTTCGGCTTCAAAAAAGTTGAAAATTTTCACGACAGGATTTCGGAGTTAAAAAAGTTGAAAATTTTCATGAAGTATTTCAGATTCAAAAAAGTTGAAAATTTTCATGAAAAGATTTCGGCTTCAAAAAAGTTGAAAATTTTCATGAAAAGATTTCGGCTTCAAAAAAGTTGAAAATTTTCATGAAAAGATTTCGGCTTCAAAAAAGTTGAAAATTTTCACGACAGGATTTCGGCTTTAAAAAAGTCGAACATTTTCATGAAGTATTTCAGCTTCAAAAAAGTTGAAAATTTTCATGAAAGGATTTCGGCTTTAAAAAAGTCGAACATTTTCATGAAGTATTTCGGCTTCAAAAAGGTTGAAAATTTTCACGTCAGGATTTCGGCTTTAAAAAAGTCGAACATTTTCATGAAGTATTTCGGCTTCAAAAAAGTTGAACATTTTCATGAAGTATTTGGGCTTCAAAAAAGTTGAAAATTTTCACGACAGGATTTCGGCTTTAAAAAAGTCTCACATTTTCATGAAGTATTTCGGCTTCAAAAAAGTTGAACATTTTCATGAAAAGATTTCGGCTTCAAAAAAGTTGAAAATTTTCACGACAGGATTTCGGCTTTAAAAAAGTCGAACATTTTCATGAAGTATTTCAGCTTCAAAAAAGTTGAAAATTTTCATGAAAAGATTTCGGCTTCAAAAAAGTTGAAAATTTTCATGAAAAGATTTCGGCTTCAAAAGAGTTGAAAATTTTCACGACAGGATTTCGACTTTAAAAAAGTCGAACATTTTCATGAAGTATTTCGGCTTTAAAAAAGTTGAAAATTTTCATGAAGTATTTCGGATTCAAAAAAGTTGAAAATTTTCACGACAGGATTTCGGCGTTAAAAAAGTTGAAAATTTTCATGAAGTATTTCAGATTCAAAAAAGTTGAAAATTTTCATGAAAAGATTTCGGCTTCAAAAAAGTTGAAAATTTTCATGAAAAGATTTTGGCTTCAAAAAAGTTGAAAATTTTCATGAAAAGATTTCGGCTTCAAAAAAGTTGAAAATTTTCACGACAGGATTTCGGCTTTAAAAAAGTCGAACATTTTCATGAAGTATTTCAGCTTCAAAAAAGTTGAACATTTTCATGAAAAGATTTCGGCTTCAAAAAAGTTGAAAATTTTCATGAAAAGATTTCGGCTTTAAAAGAGTTGAAAATTTTCACGACAGGATTTCTACTTTAAAAATGTCGAACATTTTCATGAAGTATTTCGGCTTTAAAAAAGTTGAAAATTTTCATGAAAAGATTTCGATTCAAAAAAGTTGAAAATTTTCATGAAAAGATTTCGGCTTCAAAAAAGTTGAAAATTTTCATGAAAAGATTTCGGCTTCAAAAAAGTTGAAAATTTTCACGACAGAATTTCGGCTTTAAAAAAGTCGAACATTTTCATGAAGTATTTCGGCTTCAAAAAATTTCAAAAATTTTCATGAAGTATTTCGGATTGAAAAAAGTCGAACATTTTCACGACAGGATTTCGCCGTTAAAAAAGTCGAACATTTTCATGAAGTATTTCGGATTCAAAAAAGTTGAAAATTTTCACGACAGGATTTCGGCGTTAAAAAAGTTGAAAATTTTCATGAAGTATTTCAGATTCAAAAAAGTTGAAAATTTTCATGAAAAGATTTCGGCTTCAAAAAAGTTGAAAATTTTCATGAAAAGATTTTGGCTTCAAAAAAGTTGAAAATTTTCATGAAAAGATTTCGGCTTCAAAAAAGTTGAAAATTTTCACGACAGGATTTCGGCTTTAAAAAAGTCGAACATTTTCATGAAGTATTTCAGCTTCAAAAAAGTTGAAAATTTTCATGAAAAGATTTCGGCTTCAAAAAAGTTGAAAATTTTCATGAAAAGATTTCGGCTTTAAAAGAGTTGAAAATTTTCACGACAGGATTTCTACTTTAAAAATGTCGAACATTTTCATGAAGTATTTCGGCTTTAAAAAAGTTGAAAATTTTCATGAAAAGATTTCGATTCAAAAAAGTTGAAAATTTTCATGAAAAGATTTCGGCTTCAAAAAAGTTGAAAATTTTCATGAAAAGATTTCGGCTTCAAAAAAGTTGAAAATTTTCACGACAGAATTTCGGCTTTAAAAAAGTCGAACATTTTCATGAAGTATTTCGGCTTCAAAAAATTTCAAAAATTTTCATGAAGTATTTCGGATTGAAAAAAGTCGAACATTTTCACGACAGGATTTCGCCGTTAAAAAAGTCGAACATTTTCATGAAGTATTTCAGCTTCAAAAAAGTTGAAAATTTTCATGAAAAGATTTCGGCTTCAAAAAAGTTGAAAATTTTCACGACAGGATTTCGGAGTTAAAAAAGTTGAAAATTTTCATGAAGTATTTCAGATTCAAAAAAGTTGAAAATTTTCATGAAAAGATTTCGGCTTCAAAAAAGTTGAAAATTTTCATGAAAAGATTTCGGCTTCAAAAAAGTTGAAAATTTTCATGAAAAGATTTCGGCTTCAAAAAAGTTGAAAATTTTCACGACAGGATTTCGGCTTTAAAAAAGTCGAACATTTTCATGAAGTATTTCAGCTTCAAAAAAGTTGAAAATTTTCATGAAAGGATTTCGGCTTTAAAAAAGTCGAACATTTTCATGAAGTATTTCGGCTTCAAAAAGGTTGAAAATTTTCACGTCAGGATTTCGGCTTTAAAAAAGTCGAACATTTTCATGAAGTATTTCGGCTTCAAAAAAGTTGAACATTTTCATGAAGTATTTGGGCTTCAAAAAAGTTGAAAATTTTCACGACAGGATTTCGGCTTTAAAAAAGTCTCACATTTTCATGAAGTATTTCGGCTTCAAAAAAGTTGAACATTTTCATGAAAAGATTTCGGCTTCAAAAAAGTTGAAAATTTTCACGACAGGATTTCGGCTTTAAAAAAGTCGAACATTTTCATGAAGTATTTCAGCTTCAAAAAAGTTGAAAATTTTCATGAAAAGATTTCGGCTTCAAAAAAGTTGAAAATTTTCATGAAAAGATTTCGGCTTCAAAAGAGTTGAAAATTTTCACGACAGGATTTCGACTTTAAAAAAGTCGAACATTTTCATGAAGTATTTCGGCTTTAAAAAAGTTGAAAATTTTCATGAAGTATTTCGGATTCAAAAAAGTTGAAAATTTTCACGACAGGATTTCGGCGTTAAAAAAGTTGAAAATTTTCATGAAGTATTTCAGATTCAAAAAAGTTGAAAATTTTCATGAAAAGATTTCGGCTTCAAAAAAGTTGAAAATTTTCATGAAAAGATTTTGGCTTCAAAAAAGTTGAAAATTTTCATGAAAAGATTTCGGCTTCAAAAAAGTTGAAAATTTTCACGACAGGATTTCGGCTTTAAAAAAGTCGAACATTTTCATGAAGTATTTCAGCTTCAAAAAAGTTGAACATTTTCATGAAAAGATTTCGGCTTCAAAAAAGTTGAAAATTTTCATGAAAAGATTTCGGCTTTAAAAGAGTTGAAAATTTTCACGACAGGATTTCTACTTTAAAAATGTCGAACATTTTCATGAAGTATTTCGGCTTTAAAAAAGTTGAAAATTTTCATGAAAAGATTTCGATTCAAAAAAGTTGAAAATTTTCATGAAAAGATTTCGGCTTCAAAAAAGTTGAAAATTTTCATGAAAAGATTTCGGCTTCAAAAAAGTTGAAAATTTTCACGACAGAATTTCGGCTTTAAAAAAGTCGAACATTTTCATGAAGTATTTCGGCTTCAAAAAATTTCAAAAATTTTCATGAAGTATTTCGGATTGAAAAAAGTCGAACATTTTCACGACAGGATTTCGCCGTTAAAAAAGTCGAACATTTTCATGAAGTATTTCAGCTTCAAAAAAGTTGAAAATTTTCATGAAAAGATTTCGGCTTCAAAAAAGTTGAAAATTTTCACGACAGGATTTCGGAGTTAAAAAAGTTGAAAATTTTCATGAAGTATTTCAGATTCAAAAAAGTTGAAAATTTTCATGAAAAGATTTCGGCTTCAAAAAAGTTGAAAATTTTCATGAAAAGATTTCGGCTTCAAAAAAGTTGAAAATTTTCATGAAAAGATTTCGGCTTCAAAAAAGTTGAAAATTTTCACGACAGGATTTCGGCTTTAAAAAAGTCGAACATTTTCATGAAGTATTTCAGCTTCAAAAAAGTTGAAAATTTTCATGAAAAGATTTCGGCTTCAAAAAAGTTGAAAATTTTCATGAAAAGATTTCGGCTTTAAAAGAGTTGAAAATTTTCACGACAGGATTTCTACTTTAAAAAAGTCGAACATTTTCATGAAGTATTTCGGCTTTAAAAAAGTTGAAAATTTTCATGAAAAGATTTCGGCTTCAAAAAAGTTGAAAATTTTCATGAAAAGATTTCGGCTTCAAAAAAGTTGAAAATTTTCATGAAAAGATTTCGGCTTCAAAAAAGTTGAAAATTTTCACGACAGAATTTCGGCTTTAAAAAAGTCGAACATTTTCATGAAGTATTTCGGCTTTAAAAAATTTCAAAAATTTTCATGAAGTATTTCGGATTCAAAAAAGTCGAACATTTTCACGACAGGATTTCGCCGTTAAAAAAGTCGAACATTTTCATGAAGTATTTCAGCTTCAAAAAAGTTGAAAATTTTCATGAAAAGATTTCGGCTTCAAAAAAGTTGAAAATTTTCATGAAAAGATTTCGGCTTCAAAAAAGTTGAAAATTTTCATGAAAAGATTTCGGCTTCAAAAAAGTTGAAAATTTTCACGACAGGATTTCGGCTTTAAAAAAGTCGAACATTTTCATGAAGTATTTCAGCTTCAAAAAAGTTGAAAATTTTCATGAAAAGATTTCGGCTTCAAAAAAGTTGAAAATTTTCATGAAAAGATTTCGGCTTTAAAAGAGTTGAAAATTTTCACGACAGGATTTCTACTTTAAAAATGTCGAACATTTTCATGAAGTATTTCGGCTTCAAAAAATTTCAAAAATTTTCATGAAGTATTTCGGATTGAAAAAAGTCGAACATTTTCACGACAGGATTTCGCCGTTAAAAAAGTCGAACATTTTCATGAAGTATTTCAGCTTCAAAAAAGTTGAAAATTTTCATGAAAAGATTTCGGCTTCAAAAAAGTTGAAAATTTTCACGACAGGATTTCGGAGTTAAAAAAGTTGAAAATTTTCATGAAGTATTTCAGATTCAAAAAAGTTGAAAATTTTCATGAAAAGATTTCGGCTTCAAAAAAGTTGAAAATTTTCATGAAAAGATTTCGGCTTCAAAAAAGTTGAAAATTTTCATGAAAAGATTTCGGCTTCAAAAAAGTTGAAAATTTTCACGACAGGATTTCGGCTTTAAAAAAGTCGAACATTTTCATGAAGTATTTCAGCTTCAAAAAAGTTGAAAATTTTCATGAAAAGATTTCGGCTTCAAAAAAGTTGAAAATTTTCATGAAAAGATTTCGGCTTTAAAAGAGTTGAAAATTTTCACGACAGGATTTCTACTTTAAAAAAGTCGAACATTTTCATGAAGTATTTCGGCTTTAAAAAAGTTGAAAATTTTCATGAAAAGATTTCGGCTTCAAAAAAGTTGAAAATTTTCATGAAAAGATTTCGGCTTCAAAAAAGTTGAAAATTTTCATGAAAAGATTTCGGCTTCAAAAAAGTTGAAAATTTTCACGACAGAATTTCGGCTTTAAAAAAGTCGAACATTTTCATGAAGTATTTCGGCTTCAAAAAATTTCAAAAATTTTCATGAAGTATTTCGGATTCAAAAAAGTCGAACATTTTCACGACAGGATTTCGCCGTTAAAAAAGTCGAACATTTTCATGAAGTATTTCAGCTTCAAAAAAGTTGAAAATTTTCATGAAAAGATTTCGGCTTCAAAAAAGTTGAAAATTTTCATGAAAAGATTTCGGCTTCAAAAAAGTTGAAAATTTTCACGACAGAATTTCGGCTTTAAAAAAGTCGAACATTTTCATGAAGTATTTCGGCTTCAAAAAATTTCAAAAATTTTCATGAAGTATTTCGGATTGAAAAAAGTCGAACATTTTCACGACAGGATTTCGCCGTTAAAAAAGTCGAACATTTTCATGAAGTATTTCAGCTTCAAAAAAGTTGAAAATTTTCATGAAAAGATTTCGGCTTCAAAAAAGTTGAAAATTTTCACGACAGGATTTCGGAGTTAAAAAAGTTGAAAATTTTCATGAAGTATTTCAGATTCAAAAAAGTTGAAAATTTTCATGAAAAGATTTCGGCTTCAAAAAAGTTGAAAATTTTCATGAAAAGATTTCGGCTTCAAAAAAGTTGAAAATTTTCATGAAAAGATTTCGGCTTCAAAAAAGTTGAAAATTTTCACGACAGGATTTCGGCTTTAAAAAAGTCGAACATTTTCATGAAGTATTTCAGCTTCAAAAAAGTTGAAAATTTTCATGAAAGGATTTCGGCTTTAAAAAAGTCGAACATTTTCATGAAGTATTTCGGCTTCAAAAAGGTTGAAAATTTTCACGTCAGGATTTCGGCTTTAAAAAAGTCGAACATTTTCATGAAGTATTTCGGCTTCAAAAAAGTTGAACATTTTCATGAAGTATTTGGGCTTCAAAAAAGTTGAAAATTTTCACGACAGGATTTCGGCTTTAAAAAAGTCTCACATTTTCATGAAGTATTTCGGCTTCAAAAAAGTTGAACATTTTCATGAAAAGATTTCGGCTTCAAAAAAGTTGAAAATTTTCACGACAGGATTTCGGCTTTAAAAAAGTCGAACATTTTCATGAAGTATTTCAGCTTCAAAAAAGTTGAAAATTTTCATGAAAAGATTTCGGCTTCAAAAAAGTTGAAAATTTTCATGAAAAGATTTCGGCTTCAAAAGAGTTGAAAATTTTCACGACAGGATTTCGACTTTAAAAAAGTCGAACATTTTCATGAAGTATTTCGGCTTTAAAAAAGTTGAAAATTTTCATGAAGTATTTCGGATTCAAAAAAGTTGAAAATTTTCACGACAGGATTTCGGCGTTAAAAAAGTTGAAAATTTTCATGAAGTATTTCAGATTCAAAAAAGTTGAAAATTTTCATGAAAAGATTTCGGCTTCAAAAAAGTTGAAAATTTTCATGAAAAGATTTTGGCTTCAAAAAAGTTGAAAATTTTCATGAAAAGATTTCGGCTTCAAAAAAGTTGAAAATTTTCACGACAGGATTTCGGCTTTAAAAAAGTCGAACATTTTCATGAAGTATTTCAGCTTCAAAAAAGTTGAACATTTTCATGAAAAGATTTCGGCTTCAAAAAAGTTGAAAATTTTCATGAAAAGATTTCGGCTTTAAAAGAGTTGAAAATTTTCACGACAGGATTTCTACTTTAAAAATGTCGAACATTTTCATGAAGTATTTCGGCTTTAAAAAAGTTGAAAATTTTCATGAAAAGATTTCGATTCAAAAAAGTTGAAAATTTTCATGAAAAGATTTCGGCTTCAAAAAAGTTGAAAATTTTCATGAAAAGATTTCGGCTTCAAAAAAGTTGAAAATTTTCACGACAGAATTTCGGCTTTAAAAAAGTCGAACATTTTCATGAAGTATTTCGGCTTCAAAAAATTTCAAAAATTTTCATGAAGTATTTCGGATTGAAAAAAGTCGAACATTTTCACGACAGGATTTCGCCGTTAAAAAAGTCGAACATTTTCATGAAGTATTTCAGCTTCAAAAAAGTTGAAAATTTTCATGAAAAGATTTCGGCTTCAAAAAAGTTGAAAATTTTCACGACAGGATTTCGGAGTTAAAAAAGTTGAAAATTTTCATGAAGTATTTCAGATTCAAAAAAGTTGAAAATTTTCATGAAAAGATTTCGGCTTCAAAAAAGTTGAAAATTTTCATGAAAAGATTTCGGCTTCAAAAAAGTTGAAAATTTTCATGAAAAGATTTCGGCTTCAAAAAAGTTGAAAATTTTCACGACAGGATTTCGGCTTTAAAAAAGTCGAACATTTTCATGAAGTATTTCAGCTTCAAAAAAGTTGAAAATTTTCATGAAAAGATTTCGGCTTCAAAAAAGTTGAAAATTTTCATGAAAAGATTTCGGCTTTAAAAGAGTTGAAAATTTTCACGACAGGATTTCTACTTTAAAAAAGTCGAACATTTTCATGAAGTATTTCGGCTTTAAAAAAGTTGAAAATTTTCATGAAAAGATTTCGGCTTCAAAAAAGTTGAAAATTTTCATGAAAAGATTTCGGCTTCAAAAAAGTTGAAAATTTTCATGAAAAGATTTCGGCTTCAAAAAAGTTGAAAATTTTCACGACAGAATTTCGGCTTTAAAAAAGTCGAACATTTTCATGAAGTATTTCGGCTTTAAAAAATTTCAAAAATTTTCATGAAGTATTTCGGATTCAAAAAAGTCGAACATTTTCACGACAGGATTTCGCCGTTAAAAAAGTCGAACATTTTCATGAAGTATTTCAGCTTCAAAAAAGTTGAAAATTTTCATGAAAAGATTTCGGCTTCAAAAAAGTTGAAAATTTTCATGAAAAGATTTCGGCTTCAAAAAAGTTGAAAATTTTCATGAAAAGATTTCGGCTTCAAAAAAGTTGAAAATTTTCACGACAGGATTTCGGCTTTAAAAAAGTCGAACATTTTCATGAAGTATTTCAGCTTCAAAAAAGTTGAAAATTTTCATGAAAAGATTTCGGCTTCAAAAAAGTTGAAAATTTTCATGAAAAGATTTCGGCTTTAAAAGAGTTGAAAATTTTCACGACAGGATTTCTACTTTAAAAATGTCGAACATTTTCATGAAGTATTTCGGCTTCAAAAAATTTCAAAAATTTTCATGAAGTATTTCGGATTGAAAAAAGTCGAACATTTTCACGACAGGATTTCGCCGTTAAAAAAGTCGAACATTTTCATGAAGTATTTCAGCTTCAAAAAAGTTGAAAATTTTCATGAAAAGATTTCGGCTTCAAAAAAGTTGAAAATTTTCACGACAGGATTTCGGAGTTAAAAAAGTTGAAAATTTTCATGAAGTATTTCAGATTCAAAAAAGTTGAAAATTTTCATGAAAAGATTTCGGCTTCAAAAAAGTTGAAAATTTTCATGAAAAGATTTCGGCTTCAAAAAAGTTGAAAATTTTCATGAAAAGATTTCGGCTTCAAAAAAGTTGAAAATTTTCACGACAGGATTTCGGCTTTAAAAAAGTCGAACATTTTCATGAAGTATTTCAGCTTCAAAAAAGTTGAAAATTTTCATGAAAAGATTTCGGCTTCAAAAAAGTTGAAAATTTTCATGAAAAGATTTCGGCTTTAAAAGAGTTGAAAATTTTCACGACAGGATTTCTACTTTAAAAAAGTCGAACATTTTCATGAAGTATTTCGGCTTTAAAAAAGTTGAAAATTTTCATGAAAAGATTTCGGCTTCAAAAAAGTTGAAAATTTTCATGAAAAGATTTCGGCTTCAAAAAAGTTGAAAATTTTCATGAAAAGATTTCGGCTTCAAAAAAGTTGAAAATTTTCACGACAGAATTTCGGCTTTAAAAAAGTCGAACATTTTCATGAAGTATTTCGGCTTCAAAAAATTTCAAAAATTTTCATGAAGTATTTCGGATTCAAAAAAGTCGAACATTTTCACGACAGGATTTCGCCGTTAAAAAAGTCGAACATTTTCATGAAGTATTTCAGCTTCAAAAAAGTTGAAAATTTTCATGAAAAGATTTCGGCTTCAAAAAAGTTGAAAATTTTCATGAAAAGATTTCGGCTTCAAAAAAGTTGAAAATTTTCATGAAAAGATTTCGGCTTCAAAAAAGTTGAAAATTTTCACGACAGGATTTCGGCTTTAAAAAAGTCGAACATTTTCATGAAGTATTTCAGCTTCAAAAAAGTTGAAAATTTTCATGAAAAGATTTCGGCTTCAAAAAAGTTGAAAATTTTCATGAAAAGATTTCGGCTTTAAAAGAGTTGAAAATTTTCACGACAGGATTTCTACTTTAAAAATGTCGAACATTTTCATGAAGTATTTCGGCTTTAAAAAAGTTGAAAATTTTCATGAAAAGATTTCGGCTTCAAAAAAGTTGAAAATTTTCATGAAAAGATTTCGGCTTCAAAAAAGTTGAAAATTTTCATGAAAAGATTTCGGCTTCAAAAAAGTTGAAAATTTTCACGACAGAATTTCGGCTTTAAAAAAGTCGAACATTTTCATGAAGTATTTCGGCTTCAAAAAATTTCAAAAATTTTCATGAAGTATTTCGGATTGAAAAAAGTCGAACATTTTCACGACAGGATTTCGCCGTTAAAAAAGTCGAACATTTTCATGAAGTATTTCAGCTTCAAAAAAGTTGAAAATTTTCATGAAAAGATTTCGGCTTCAAAAAAGTTGAAAATTTTCACGACAGGATTTCGGAGTTAAAAAAGTTGAAAATTTTCATGAAGTATTTCAGATTCAAAAAAGTTGAAAATTTTCATGAAAAGATTTCGGCTTCAAAAAAGTTGAAAATTTTCATGAAAAGATTTCGGCTTCAAAAAAGTTGAAAATTTTCATGAAAAGATTTCGGCTTCAAAAAAGTTGAAAATTTTCACGACAGGATTTCGGCTTTAAAAAAGTCGAACATTTTCATGAAGTATTTCAGCTTCAAAAAAGTTGAAAATTTTCATGAAAAGATTTCGGCTTCAAAAAAGTTGAAAATTTTCTTGAAAAGATTTCGGCTTTAAAAGAGTTGAAAATTTTCACGACAGGATTTCTACTTTAAAAAAGTCGAACATTTTCATGAAGTATTTCGGCTTTAAAAAAGTTGAAAATTTTCATGAAAAGATTTCGGCTTCAAAAAAGTTGAAAATTTTCATGAAAAGATTTCGGCTTCAAAAAAGTTGAAAATTTTCATGAAAAGATTTCGGCTTCAAAAAAGTTGAAAATTTTCACGACAGAATTTCGGCTTTAAAAAAGTCGAACATTTTCATGAAGTATTTCGGCTTTAAAAAATTTCAAAAATTTTCATGAAGTATTTCGGATTCAAAAAAGTCGAACATTTTAACGACAGGATTTCGCCGTTAAAAAAGTCGAACATTTTCATGAAGTATTTCAGCTTCAAAAAAGTTGAAAATTTTCATGAAAAGATTTCGGCTTCAAAAAAGTTGAAAATTTTCATGAAAAGATTTCGGCTTCAAAAAAGTTGAAAATTTTCATGAAAAGATGTCGGCTTCAAAAAAGTTGAAAATTTTCACGACAGGATTTCGGCTTTAAAAAAGAAGAACATTTTCACGAAGTATTTGGGCTTCAAAAAAGTTGAAAATTTTCATGAAAGGATTTCGGCTTTAAAAAAGTCGAACATTTTCATGAAGTATTTCGGCTTCAAAAAGGTTGAAAATTTTCACGTCAGGATTTCGGCTTTAAAAAAGTCGAACATTTTCATGAAGTATTTCGGCTTCAAAAAAGTTGAACATTTTCATGAAGTATTTGGGCTTCAAAAAAGTTGAAAATTTTCACGACAAGATTTCGGCTTTAAAAAAGTCGAACATTTTCATGAAGTATTTCAGCTTCAAAAAAGTTGAAAATTTTCATGAAAAGATTTCGGCTTCAAAAAAGTTGAAAATTTTCATGAAAAGATTTCGGCTTCAAAAAAGTTGAAAATTTTCACGACAGGATTTCGGCTTTAAAAAAGTCTCACATTTTCATGAAGTATTTCAGCTTCTAAAAAGTTGAAAATTTTCATGAAAAGATTTCGGCTTCAAAAAAGTTGAAAATTTTCAAGAAAAGATTTCGGCTTTAAAAAAGTTGAAAATTTTCACGACAGGATTTCGGATTTAAAAAAGTCGAACATTTTCATGAAGTATTTCAGCTTCTAAAAAGTTGAAAATTTTCATGAAAAGATTTCGGCTTCAAAAAAGTTGAAAATTTTTATGAAAAGATTTCGGCTTCAAAAAAGTTGAAAATTTTCAAGACAAGATTTTGGCTACAAAAAAGTTGAAAATTTTCACGACAGGATTTCAGCTTTAAAAAAGTCTAACATTTTCATGAAGTATTTCAGCTTCAAAAAAGTTGAAAATTTTCATGAAAAGATTTCGGTTTCAAAAAAGTCTAACATTTTCATGAAGTATTTCGGCTTCAAAAAAGTTGAAAATTTTCACGACAGGATTTCGGCTTTAAAAAAGACAAACATTTTCATGAAAAGATTTCGGCTTCAAAAAAGTTGAAAATTTTCATGAAAAGATTTCGGCTTCAAAAAAGTTGAAAATTTTCACGACAGGATTTCGGCTTTAAAAAAGTCGAACATTTTCATGAAGTATTTCAGCTTCAAAAAAGTTGAAAATTTTCATGAAAAGATTTCGGCTTCAAAAAAGTTGAAAATTTTCACGACAGGATTTCGGCTTTAAAAAAGTCCAACATTTTCATGAAGTATTTCAGCTTCAAAAAAGTTGAAAATTTTCATGAAAAGATTTCGGCTTCAAAAAAGCTGAAAATTTTCATGAAAAGATTTCGGCTCCAAAAGAGTTGAAAATTTTCACGACAGGATTTCGACATTAAAAAAGTCGAACATTTTCATGAAGTATTTCGGCTTTAAAAAAGTTGAAAATTTTCATGAAGTATTTCGGATTCAAAAAAGTTGAAAATTTTCACGACAGGATTTCGGAATTAAAAAAGTTGAAAATTTTCATGAAGTATTTCAAATTCAAAAAAGTTGAAAATTTTCATGAAAAGATTTCGGCTTCAAAAAAGTTGAAAATTTTCATGAAAAGATTTCGGCTTCAAAAAAGTTGAAAATTTTCATGAAAAGATTTCGGCTTCAAAAAAGTTGAAAATTTTCACGACAGAATTTCGGCTTTAAAAAAGTCGAACATTTTCATGAAGTATTTCGGCTTCAAAAAATTTCAAAAATTTTCATGAAGTATTTCGGATTCAAAAAAGTCGAACATTTTCACGACAGGATTTCGGCGTTAAAAAAGTCGAACATTTTCATGAAGTATTTCAGCTTCAAAAAAGTTGAAAATTTTCATGAAAAGATTTCGGCTTCAAAAAAGTTGAAAATTTTCATGAAAAGATTTCGGCTTCAAAAAAGTTGAAAATTTTCACGACAGGATTTCTACTTTAAAAATGTCGAACATTTTCATGAAGTATTTCGGCTTTAAAAAAGTTGAAAATTTTCATGAAAAGATTTCGGCTTCAAAAAAGTTGAAAATTTTCATGAAAAGATTTCGGCTTCAAAAAAGTTGAAAATTTTCATGAAAAGATTTCGGCTTCAAAAAAGTTGAAAATTTTCACGACAGAATTTCGGCTTTAAAAAAGTCGAACATTTTCATGAAGTATTTCGGCTTCAAAAAATTTCAAAAATTTTCATGAAGTATTTCGGATTGAAAAAAGTCGAACATTTTCACGACAGGATTTCGCCGTTAAAAAAGTCGAACATTTTCATGAAGTATTTCAGCTTCAAAAAAGTTGAAAATTTTCATGAAAAGATTTCGGCTTCAAAAAAGTTGAAAATTTTCACGACAGGATTTCGGAGTTAAAAAAGTTGAAAATTTTCATGAAGTATTTCAGATTCAAAAAAGTTGAAAATTTTCATGAAAAGATTTCGGCTTCAAAAAAGTTGAAAATTTTCATGAAAAGATTTCGGCTTCAAAAAAGTTGAAAATTTTCATGAAAAGATTTCGGCTTCAAAAAAGTTGAAAATTTTCACGACAGGATTTCGGCTTTAAAAAAGTCGAACATTTTCATGAAGTATTTCAGCTTCAAAAAAGTTGAAAATTTTCATGAAAAGATTTCGGCTTCAAAAAAGTTGAAAATTTTCTTGAAAAGATTTCGGCTTTAAAAGAGTTGAAAATTTTCACGACAGGATTTCTACTTTAAAAAAGTCGAACATTTTCATGAAGTATTTCGGCTTTAAAAAAGTTGAAAATTTTCATGAAAAGATTTCGGCTTCAAAAAAGTTGAAAATTTTCATGAAAAGATTTCGGCTTCAAAAAAGTTGAAAATTTTCATGAAAAGATTTCGGCTTCAAAAAAGTTGAAAATTTTCACGACAGAATTTCGGCTTTAAAAAAGTCGAACATTTTCATGAAGTATTTCGGCTTTAAAAAATTTCAAAAATTTTCATGAAGTATTTCGGATTCAAAAAAGTCGAACATTTTAACGACAGGATTTCGCCGTTAAAAAAGTCGAACATTTTCATGAAGTATTTCAGCTTCAAAAAAGTTGAAAATTTTCATGAAAAGATTTCGGCTTCAAAAAAGTTGAAAATTTTCATGAAAAGATTTCGGCTTCAAAAAAGTTGAAAATTTTCATGAAAAGATGTCGGCTTCAAAAAAGTTGAAAATTTTCACGACAGGATTTCGGCTTTAAAAAAGAAGAACATTTTCACGAAGTATTTGGGCTTCAAAAAAGTTGAAAATTTTCATGAAAGGATTTCGGCTTTAAAAAAGTCGAACATTTTCATGAAGTATTTCGGCTTCAAAAAGGTTGAAAATTTTCACGTCAGGATTTCGGCTTTAAAAAAGTCGAACATTTTCATGAAGTATTTCGGCTTCAAAAAAGTTGAACATTTTCATGAAGTATTTGGGCTTCAAAAAAGTTGAAAATTTTCACGACAAGATTTCGGCTTTAAAAAAGTCGAACATTTTCATGAAGTATTTCAGCTTCAAAAAAGTTGAAAATTTTCATGAAAAGATTTCGGCTTCAAAAAAGTTGAAAATTTTCATGAAAAGATTTCGGCTTCAAAAAAGTTGAAAATTTTCACGACAGGATTTCGGCTTTAAAAAAGTCTCACATTTTCATGAAGTATTTCAGCTTCTAAAAAGTTGAAAATTTTCATGAAAAGATTTCGGCTTCAAAAAAGTTGAAAATTTTCAAGAAAAGATTTCGGCTTTAAAAAAGTTGAAAATTTTCACGACAGGATTTCGGATTTAAAAAAGTCGAACATTTTCATGAAGTATTTCAGCTTCTAAAAAGTTGAAAATTTTCATGAAAAGATTTCGGCTTCAAAAAAGTTGAAAATTTTTATGAAAAGATTTCGGCTTCAAAAAAGTTGAAAATTTTCAAGACAAGATTTTGGCTACAAAAAAGTTGAAAATTTTCACGACAGGATTTCAGCTTTAAAAAAGTCTAACATTTTCATGAAGTATTTCAGCTTCAAAAAAGTTGAAAATTTTCATGAAAAGATTTCGGTTTCAAAAAAGTCTAACATTTTCATGAAGTATTTCGGCTTCAAAAAAGTTGAAAATTTTCACGACAGGATTTCGGCTTTAAAAAAGACAAACATTTTCATGAAAAGATTTCGGCTTCAAAAAAGTTGAAAATTTTCATGAAAAGATTTCGGCTTCAAAAAAGTTGAAAATTTTCACGACAGGATTTCGGCTTTAAAAAAGTCGAACATTTTCATGAAGTATTTCAGCTTCAAAAAAGTTGAAAATTTTCATGAAAAGATTTCGGCTTCAAAAAAGTTGAAAATTTTCACGACAGGATTTCGGCTTTAAAAAAGTCCAACATTTTCATGAAGTATTTCAGCTTCAAAAAAGTTGAAAATTTTCATGAAAAGATTTCGGCTTCAAAAAAGCTGAAAATTTTCATGAAAAGATTTCGGCTCCAAAAGAGTTGAAAATTTTCACGACAGGATTTCGACATTAAAAAAGTCGAACATTTTCATGAAGTATTTCGGCTTTAAAAAAGTTGAAAATTTTCATGAAGTATTTCGGATTCAAAAAAGTTGAAAATTTTCACGACAGGATTTCGGAATTAAAAAAGTTGAAAATTTTCATGAAGTATTTCAAATTCAAAAAAGTTGAAAATTTTCATGAAAAGATTTCGGCTTCAAAAAAGTTGAAAATTTTCATGAAAAGATTTCGGCTTCAAAAAAGTTGAAAATTTTCATGAAAAGATTTCGGCTTCAAAAAAGTTGAAAATTTTCACGACAGAATTTCGGCTTTAAAAAAGTCGAACATTTTCATGAAGTATTTCGGCTTCAAAAAATTTCAAAAATTTTCATGAAGTATTTCGGATTCAAAAAAGTCGAACATTTTCACGACAGGATTTCGGCGTTAAAAAAGTCGAACATTTTCATGAAGTATTTCAGCTTCAAAAAAGTTGAAAATTTTCATGAAAAGATTTCGGCTTCAAAAAAGTTGAAAATTTTCATGAAAAGATTTCGGCTTCAAAAAAGTTGAAAATTTTCATGAAAAGATTTCGGCTTCAAAAAAGTTGAAAATTTTCACGACAGGATTTCGGCTTTAAAAAAGAAGAACATTTTCACGAAGTATTTGGGCTTCAAAAAAGTTGAAAATTTTCATGAAAGGATTTCGGCTTTAAAAAAGTCGAACATTTTAATGAAGTATTTCGGCTTCAAAAAGGTTGAAAATTTTCACGACAGGATTTCGGCTTTAAAAAAGTCGAACATTTTCATGAAGTATTTCGGCTTCAAAAAAGTTGAACATTTTCATGAATTATTTGGGCTTCAAAAAAGTTGAAAATTTTCACGACAAGATTTCGGCTTTAAAAAAGTCGAACATTTTCATGAAGTATTTCAGCTTCAAAAAAGTTGAAAATTTTCATGAAAAGATTTCGGCTTCAAAAAAGTTGAAAATTTTCATGAAAAGATTTCGGCTTCAAAAAATTTGAAAATTTTCACGACAGGATTTCGGCTTTAAAAAAGTCGAACATTTTCATGAAGTATTTCAGCTTCTAAAAAGTTGAAAATTTTCATGAAAAGATTTCGGCTTCAAAAAAGTTGAAAATTTTTATGAAAAGATTTCGGCTTCAAAAAAGTTGAAAATTTTCAAGACAAGATTTTGGCTACAAAAAAGTTGAAAATTTTCACGACAGGATTTCGGCTTTAAAAAAGTCTAACATTTTCATGAAGTATTTCAGCTTCAAAAAAGTTGAAAATTTTCATGAAAAGATTTCGGTTTCAAAAAAGTTGAAAATTTTCATGAAAAGATTTCGGCTTCAAAAAAGTTGAAAATTTTCACGACAGGATTTCGGCTTTAAAAAAGTCTAACATTTTCATGAAGTATTTCAGCTTCAAAAAAGTTGAAAATTTTCATGAAAAGATTTCGGCTTTAAAAAAGTCGAACATTTTCATGAAAAGATTTCGGCTTCAAAAAAGTTGAAAATTTTCATGAAAAGATTTCGGCTTCAAAAAAGTTTAAAATTTTCACGACAGGATTTCGGCTTTAAAAAAGTCGAACATTTTCATGAAGTATTTCGGCTTCAAAAAGGTTACAAATTTTCACGACAGGATTTCGGCTTTAAAAAAGTCGAACATTTTCATGAAAAGATTTCGGCTTCAAAAAAGTTGAAAATTTTCATGAAAAGATTTCGGCTTCAAAAAAGTTGAAAATTTTCACGACAGGATTTCGGCTTTAAAAAAGTCGAACATTTTCATGAAGTATTTCAGCTTCAAAAAAGTTGAAAATTTTCATGAAAAGATTTCGGCTTCAAAAAAGTTGAAAATTTTCATGAAAAGATTTCGGCTTCAAAAGAGTTGAAAATTTTCACGACAGGATTTCGACATTAAAAAAGTCGAACATTTTCATGAAGTATTTCGGCTTTAAAAAAGTTGAAAATTTTCATGAAGTATTTCGGATTCAAAAAAGTTGAAAATTTTCACGACAGGATTTCGGAATTAAAAAAGTTGAAAATTTTCATGAAGTATTTCAAATTCAAAAAAGTTGAAAATTTTCATGAAAAGATTTCGGCTTCAAAAAAGTTGAAAATTTTCATGAAAAGATTTCGGCTTCAAAAAAGTTGAAAATTTTCAAGACAAGATTTTGGCTACAAAAAAGTTGAAAATTTTCACGACAGGATTTCGGCTTTAAAAAAGTCTAACATTTTCATGAAGTTTTTCAGCTTCAAAAAAGTTGAAAATTTTCATGAAAAGATTTCGGTTTCAAAAAAGTTGAAAATTTTCATGAAAAGATTTCGGCTTCAAAAAAGTTGAAAATTTTCACGACAGGATTTCGGCTTTAAAAAAGTCTAACATTTTCATGAAGTATTTCGACTTCAAAAAGGTTACAAATTTTCACGACAGGATTTCGGCTTTAAAAAAGTCGAACATTTTCATGAAAAGATTTCGGCTTCAAAAAAGTTGAAAATTTTCATGAAAAGATTTCGGCTTCAAAAAAGTTGAAAATTTTCACGACAGGATTTCGGCTTTAAAAAAGTCGAACATTTTCATGAAGTATTTCGGCTTCAAAAAAGTTGAACATTTTCATGAAGTATTTGGGCTTCAAAAAAGTTGAAAATTTTCACGACAAGATTTCGGCTTTAAAAAAGTCGAACATTTTCATGAAGTATTTCAGCTTCAAAAAAGTTGAAAATTTTCATGAAAAGATTTCGGCTTCAAAAAAGTTGAAAATTTTCATGAAAAGATTTCGGCTTCAAAAAAGTTGAAAATTTTCACGACAGGATTTCGGCTTTAAAAAAGTCTCACATTTTCATGAAGTATTTCAGCTTCTAAAAAGTTGAAAATTTTCATGAAAAGATTTCGGCTTCAAAAAAGTTGAAAATTTTCAAGAAAAGATTTCGGCTTTAAAAAATTTGAAAATTTTCACGACAGGATTTCGGATTTAAAAAAGTCGAACATTTTCATGAAGTATTTCAGCTTCTAAAAAGTTGAAAATTTTCATGAAAAGATTTCGGCTTCAAAAAAGTTGAAAATTTTTATGAAAAGATTTCGGCTTCAAAAAAGTTGAAAATTTTCAAGACAAGATTTTGGCTACAAAAAAGTTGAAAATTTTCACGACAGGATTTCAGCTTTAAAAAAGTCTAACATTTTCATGAAGTATTTCAGCTTCAAAAAAGTTGAAAATTTTCATGAAAAGATTTTGGTTTCAAAAAAGTCTAACATTTTCATGAAGTATTTCGGCTTCAAAAAAGTTGAAAATTTTCACGACAGGATTTCGGCTTTAAAAAAGACAAACATTTTCATGAAAAGATTTCGGCTTCAAAAAAGTTGAAAATTTTCATGAAAAGATTTCGGCTTCAAAAAAGTTGAAAATTTTCACGACAGGATTTCGGCTTTAAAAAAGTCGAACATTTTCATGAAGTATTTCAGCTTCAAAAAAGTTGAAAATTTTCATGAAAAGATTTCGGCTTCAAAAAAGTTGAAAATTTTCACGACAGGATTTCGGCTTTAAAAAAGTCCAACATTTTCATGAAGTATTTCAGCTTCAAAAAAGTTGAAAATTTTCATGAAAAGATTTCGGCTTCAAAAAAGCTGAAAATTTTCATGAAAAGATTTCGGCTCCAAAAGAGTTGAAAATTTTCACGACAGGATTTCGACATTAAAAAAGTCGAACATTTTCATGAAGTATTTCGGCTTTAAAAAAGTTGAAAATTTTCATGAAGTATTTCGGATTCAAAAAAGTTGAAAATTTTCACGACAGGATTTCGGAATTAAAAAAGTTGAAAATTTTCATGAAGTATTTCAAATTCAAAAAAGTTGAAAATTTTCATGAAAAGATTTCGGCTTCAAAAAAGTTGAAAATTTTCATGAAAAGATTTCGGCTTCAAAAAAGTTGAAAATTTTCATGAAAAGATTTCGGCTTCAAAAAAGTTGAAAATTTTCACGACAGAATTTCGGCTTTAAAAAAGTCGAACATTTTCATGAAGTATTTCGGCTTCAAAAAATTTCAAAAATTTTCATGAAGTATTTCGGATTCAAAAAAGTCGAACATTTTCACGACAGGATTTCGGCGTTAAAAAAGTCGAACATTTTCATGAAGTATTTCAGCTTCAAAAAAGTTGAAAATTTTCATGAAAAGATTTCGGCTTCAAAAAAGTTGAAAATTTTCATGAAAAGATTTCGGCTTCAAAAAAGTTGAAAATTTTCATGAAAAGATTTCGGCTTCAAAAAAGTTGAAAATTTTCACGACAGGATTTCGGCTTTAAAAAAGAAGAACATTTTCACGAAGTATTTGGGCTTCAAAAAAGTTGAAAATTTTCATGAAAGGATTTCGGCTTTAAAAAAGTCGAACATTTTAATGAAGTATTTCGGCTTCAAAAAGGTTGAAAATTTTCACGACAGGATTTCGGCTTTAAAAAAGTCGAACATTTTCATGAAGTATTTCGGCTTCAAAAAAGTTGAACATTTTCATGAATTATTTGGGCTTCAAAAAAGTTGAAAATTTTCAAGAGAAGATTTCGGCTTTAAAAAAGTCGAACATTTTCATGAAGTATTTCAGCTTCAAAAAAGTTGAAAATTTTCATGAAAAGATTTCGGCTTCAAAAAAGTTGAAAATTTTCATGAAAAGATTTCGGCTTCAAAAAAGTTGAAAATTTTCACGACAGGATTTCGGCTTTAAAAAAGTCGAACATTTTCATGAAGTATTTCAGCTTCTAAAAAGTTGAAAATTTTCATGAAAAGATTTCGGCTTCAAAAAAGTTGAAAATTTTTATGAAAAGATTTCGGCTTCAAAAAATTTGAAAATTTTCAAGACAAGATTTTGGCTACAAAAAAGTTGAAAATTTTCACGACAGGATTTCGGCTTTAAAAAAGTCTAACATTTTCATGAAGTATTTCAGCTTCAAAAAAGTTGAAAATTTTCATGAAAAGATTTCGGTTTCAAAAAAGTTGAAAATTTTCATGAAAAGATTTCGGCTTCAAAAAAGTTGAAAATTTTCACGACAGGATTTCGGCTTTAAAAAAGTCTAACTTTTTCATGAAGTATTTCAGCTTCAAAAAAGTTGAAAATTTTCATGAAAAGATTTCGGCTTTAAAAAAGTCGAACATTTTCATGAAAAGATTTCGGCTTCAAAAAAGTTGAAAATTTTCATGAAAAGATTTCGGCTTCAAAAAAGTTGAAAATTTTCACGACAGGATTTCGGCTTTAAAAAAGTCGAACATTTTCATGAAGTATTTCGGCTTCAAAAAGGTTACAAATTTTCACGACAGGATTTCGGCTTTAAAAAAGTCGAACATTTTCATGAAAAGATTTCGGCTTCAAAAAAGTTGAAAATTTTCATGAAAAGATTTCGGCTTCAAAAAAGTTGAAAATTTTCACGACAGGATTTCGGCTTTAAAAAAGTGGAACATTTTCATGAAGTATTTCAGCTTCAAAAAAGTTGAAAATTTTCATGAAAAGATTTCGGCTTCAAAAAAGTTGAAAATTTTCATGAAAAGATTTCGGCTTCAAAAGAGTTGAAAATTTTCACGACAGGATTTCGACATTAAAAAAGTCGAACATTTTCATGAAGTATTTCGGCTTTAAAAAAGTTGAAAATTTTCATGAAGTATTTCGGATTCAAAAAAGTTGAAAATTTTCACGACAGGATTTCGGAATTAAAAAAGTTGAAAATTTTCATGAAGTATTTCAAATTCAAAAAAGTTGAAAATTTTCATGAAAAGATTTCGGCTTCAAAAAAGTTGAAAATTTTCATGAAAAGATTTCGGCTTCAAAAAAGTTGAAAATTTTCAAGACAAGATTTTGGCTACAAAAAAGTTGAAAATTTTCACGACAGGATTTCGGCTTTAAAAAATTCTAACATTTTCATGAAGTTTTTCAGCTTCAAAAAAGTTGAAAATTTTCATGAAAAGATTTCGGTTTCAAAAAAGTTGAAAATTTTCATGAAAAGATTTCGGCTTCAAAAAAGTTGAAAATTTTCACGACAGGATTTCGGCTTTAAAAAAGTCTAACATTTTCATGAAGTATTTCGACTTCAAAAAGGTTACAAATTTTCACGACAGGATTTCGGCTTTAAAAAAGTCGAACATTTTCATGAAAAGATTTCGGCTTCAAAAAAGTTGAAAATTTTCATGAAAAGATTTCGGCTTCAAAAAAGTTGAAAATTTTCACGACAGGATTTCGGCTTTAAAAAAGTCGAACATTTTCATGAAGTATTTCAGCTTCAAAAAAGTTGAAAATTTTCATGAAAAGATTTCGGCTTCAAAAAAGTTGAAAATTTTCATGAAAAGATTTCGGCTTCAAAAGAGTTGAAAATTTTCACGACAGGATTTCGACATTAAAAAAGTCGAACATTTTCATGAAGTATTTCGGCTTTAAAAAAGTTGAAAATTTTCATGAAGTATTTCGGATTCAAAAAAGTTGAAAATTTTCACGACAGGATTTCGGAATTAAAAAAGTTGAAAATTTTCATGAAGTATTTCAAATTCAAAAAAGTTGAAAATTTTCATGAAAAGATTTCGGCTTCAAAAAAGTTGAAAATTTTCATGAAAAGATTTCGGCTTCAAAAAAGTTGAAAATTTTCATGAAAAGATTTCGGCTTTAAAAGAGTTGAAAATTTTCACGACAGGATTTCTATTTTAAAAAAGTCGAACATTTTCATGAAGTATTTCAGCTTCAAAAAATTTGAAAATTTTCATGAAAAGATTTCGGCTTCAAAAAAGTTGAAAATTTTCATGAAAAGATTTCGGCTTCAAAAAAGTTGAAAATTTTCACGACAGGATTTCGGCTTTAAAAAAGTCGAACATTTTCATGAATTATTTCGGCTTCAAAAAATTTCAAAAATTTTCATGAAGTATTTCGGATTCAAAAAAGTCGAACATTTTCACGACAGGATTTCGGCGTTAAAAAAGTCGAACATTTTCATGAAGTATTTGGGCTTCAAAAAAGTTGAAAATTTTCATGAAAAGATTTCGGCTTCAAAAAAGTTGAAAATTTTCACGACAGGATTTCGGCTTTAAAAAAGTCGAACATTTTCATGAAGTATTTCAGCTTCTAAAAAGTTGAAAATTTTCATGAAAAGATTTCGGCTTCAAAAAAGTTGAAAATTTTTATGAAAAGATTTCGGCTTCAAAAAATTTGAAAATTTTCAAGACAAGATTTTGGCTACAAAAAAGTTGAAAATTTTCACGACAGGATTTCGGCTTTAAAAAAGTCTAACATTTTCATGAAGTATTTCAGCTTCAAAAAAGTTGAAAATTTTCATGAAAAGATTTCGGTTTCAAAAAAGTTGAAAATTTTCATGAAAAGATTTCGGCTTCAAAAAAGTTGAAAATTTTCACGACAGGATTTCGGCTTTAAAAAAGTCTAACTTTTTCATGAAGTATTTCAGCTTCAAAAAAGTTGAAAATTTTCATGAAAAGATTTCGGCTTTAAAAAAGTCGAACATTTTCATGAAAAGATTTCGGCTTCAAAAAAGTTGAAAATTTTCATGAAAAGATTTCGGCTTCAAAAAAGTTGAAAATTTTCACGACAGGATTTCGGCTTTAAAAAAGTCGAACATTTTCATGAAGTATTTCGGCTTCAAAAAGGTTACAAATTTTCACGACAGGATTTCGGCTTTAAAAAAGTCGAACATTTTCATGAAAAGATTTCGGCTTCAAAAAAGTTGAAAATTTTCATGAAAAGATTTCGGCTTCAAAAAAGTTGAAAATTTTCACGACAGGATTTCGGCTTTAAAAAAGTGGAACATTTTCATGAAGTATTTCAGCTTCAAAAAAGTTGAAAATTTTCATGAAAAGATTTCGGCTTCAAAAAAGTTGAAAATTTTCATGAAAAGATTTCGGCTTCAAAAGAGTTGAAAATTTTCACGACAGGATTTCGACATTAAAAAAGTCGAACATTTTCATGAAGTATTTCGGCTTTAAAAAAGTTGAAAATTTTCATGAAGTATTTCGGATTCAAAAAAGTTGAAAATTTTCACGACAGGATTTCGGAATTAAAAAAGTTGAAAATTTTCATGAAGTATTTCAAATTCAAAAAAGTTGAAAATTTTCATGAAAAGATTTCGGCTTCAAAAAAGTTGAAAATTTTCATGAAAAGATTTCGGCTTCAAAAAAGTTGAAAATTTTCAAGACAAGATTTTGGCTACAAAAAAGTTGAAAATTTTCACGACAGGATTTCGGCTTTAAAAAATTCTAACATTTTCATGAAGTTTTTCAGCTTCAAAAAAGTTGAAAATTTTCATGAAAAGATTTCGGTTTCAAAAAAGTTGAAAATTTTCATGAAAAGATTTCGGCTTCAAAAAAGTTGAAAATTTTCACGACAGGATTTCGGCTTTAAAAAAGTCTAACATTTTCATGAAGTATTTCGACTTCAAAAAGGTTACAAATTTTCACGACAGGATTTCGGCTTTAAAAAAGTCGAACATTTTCATGAAAAGATTTCGGCTTCAAAAAAGTTGAAAATTTTCATGAAAAGATTTCGGCTTCAAAAAAGTTGAAAATTTTCACGACAGGATTTCGGCTTTAAAAAAGTCGAACATTTTCATGAAGTATTTCAGCTTCAAAAAAGTTGAAAATTTTCATGAAAAGATTTCGGCTTCAAAAAAGTTGAAAATTTTCATGAAAAGATTTCGGCTTCAAAAGAGTTGAAAATTTTCACGACAGGATTTCGACATTAAAAAAGTCGAACATTTTCATGAAGTATTTCGGCTTTAAAAAAGTTGAAAATTTTCATGAAGTATTTCGGATTCAAAAAAGTTGAAAATTTTCACGACAGGATTTCGGAATTAAAAAAGTTGAAAATTTTCATGAAGTATTTCAAATTCAAAAAAGTTGAAAATTTTCATGAAAAGATTTCGGCTTCAAAAAAGTTGAAAATTTTCATGAAAAGATTTCGGCTTCAAAAAAGTTGAAAATTTTCATGAAAAGATTTCGGCTTTAAAAGAGTTGAAAATTTTCACGACAGGATTTCTATTTTAAAAAAGTCGAACATTTTCATGAAGTATTTCAGCTTCAAAAAATTTGAAAATTTTCATGAAAAGATTTCGGCTTCAAAAAAGTTGAAAATTTTCATGAAAAGATTTCGGCTTCAAAAAAGTTGAAAATTTTCACGACAGGATTTCGGCTTTAAAAAAGTCGAACATTTTCATGAATTATTTCGGCTTCAAAAAATTTCAAAAATTTTCATGAAGTATTTCGGATTCAAAAAAGTCGAACATTTTCACGACAGGATTTCGGCGTTAAAAAAGTCGAACATTTTCATGAAGTATTTGGGCTTCAAAAAAGTTGAAAATTTTCATGAAGAAATTCGGCTTCAAAAAAGTTTTCGCAAGGGGGGGTGTTTCGTCTTTTTTCAACTTTTTCGTAAGGGGAGGTGGGTCAATTGAAAATATTCATGAAGAAATTCGGCTTCAAAAAAGTTGAAAATTTTCATGAATTATTTGGGCTTCAAAAAAGTTGAAAATATTCATGAAGAAATTCGGCTTCAAAAAAGTTGAAAATTTTCATGAAGTATTTGGGCTTCAAAAAAGTTGAAAATTTTCATGAAAAGATTTCGGCTTCAAAAAAGTTGAAAATTTTCATGAAAAGATTTCGGCTTCAAAAAAGTTGAAAATTTTCAAGACAAGATTTTGGCTACAAAAAAGTTGAAAATTTTCACGACAGGATTTCGGCTTTAAAAAAGTCTAACATTTTCATGAAGTTTTTCAGCTTCAAAAAAGTTGAAAATTTTCATGAAAAGATTTCGGCTTCAAAAAAGTTGAAAATTTTCATGAAAAGATTTCGGCTTCAAAAAAGTTGAAAATTTTCACGACAGGATTTCGGCTTTAAAAAAGTCGAACATTTTCATGAAGTATTTCAGCTTCTAAAAAGTTGAAAATTTTCATGAAAAGATTTCGGCTTCAAAAAAGTTGAAAATTTTTATGAAAAGATTTCGGCTTCAAAAAAGTTGAAAATTTTCAAGACAAGATTTTGGCTACAAAAAAGTTGAAAATTTTCACGACAGGATTTCGGCTTTAAAAAAGTCTAACATTTTCATGAAGTATTTCAGCTTCAAAAAAGTTGAAAATTTTCATGAAAAGATTTCGGTTTCAAAAAAGTTGAAAATTTTCATGAAAAGATTTCGGCTTCAAAAAAGTTGAAAATTTTCACGACAGGATTTCGGCTTTAAAAAAGTCTAACATTTTCATGAAGTATTTCAGCTTCAAAAAAGTTGAAAATTTTCATGAAAAGATTTCGGCTTTAAAAAAGTCGAACATTTTCATGAAAAGATTTCGGCTTCAAAAAAGTTGAAAATTTTCATGAAAAGATTTCGGCTTCAAAAAAGTTGAAAATTTTCACGACAGGATTTCGGCTTTAAAAAAGTCGAACATTTTCATGAAGTATTTCGGCTTCAAAAAGGTTACAAATTTTCACGACAGGATTTCGGCTTTAAAAAAGTCGAACATTTTCATGAAAAGATTTCGGCTTCAAAAAAGTTGAAAATTTTCATGAAAAGATTTCGGCTTCAAAAAAGTTGAAAATTTTCACGACAGGATTTCGGCTTTAAAAAAGTCGAACATTTTCATGAAGTATTTCAGCTTCAAAAAAGTTGAAAATTTTCATGAAAAGATTTCGGCTTCAAAAAAGTTGAAAATTTTCATGAAAAGATTTCGGCTTCAAAAGAGTTGAAAATTTTCACGACAGGATTTCGACATTAAAAAAGTCGAACATTTTCATGAAGTATTTCGGCTTTAAAAAAGTTGAAAATTTTCATGAAGTATTTCGGATTCAAAAAAGTTGAAAATTTTCACGACAGGATTTCGGAATTAAAAAAGTTGAAAATTTTCATGAAGTATTTCAAATTCAAAAAAGTTGAAAATTTTCATGAAAAGATTTCGGCTTCAAAAAAGTTGAAAATTTTCATGAAAAGATTTCGGCTTTAAAAGAGTTGAAAATTTTCACGACAGGATTTCTATTTTAAAAAAGTCGAACATTTTCATGAAGTATTTCAGCTTCAAAAAAGTTGAAAATTTTCATGAAAAGATTTCGGCTTCAAAAAAGTTGAAAATTTTCATGAAAAGATTTCGGCTTCAAAAAAGTTGAAAATTTTCACGACAGGATTTCGGCTTTAAAAAAGTCGAACATTTTCATGAATTATTTCGGCTTCAAAAAATTTCAAAAATTTTCATGAAGTATTTCGGATTCAAAAAAGTCGAACATTTTCACGACAGGATTTCGGCGTTAAAAAAGTCGAACATTTTCATGAAGTATTTGGGCTTCAAAAAAGTTGAAAATTTTCATGAAGAAATTCGGCTTCAAAAAAGTTTTCGCAAGGGGGGGTGTTTCGTCTTTTTTCAACTTTTTCGTAAGGGGAGGTGGGTCAATTGAAAATATTCATGAAGAAATTCGGCTTCAAAAAAGTTGAAAATTTTCATGAATTATTTGGGCTTCAAAAAAGTTGAAAATATTCATGAAGAAATTCGGCTTCAAAAAAGTTGAAAATTTTCATGAAGTATTTGGGCTTCAAAAAAGTTGAAAATTTTCATGAAAAGATTTCGGCTTCAAAAAAGTTGAAAATTTTCATGAAAAGATTTCGGCTTTAAAAAAGTTGAAAATTTTCAAGACAAGATTTTGGCTACAAAAAAGTTGAAAATTTTCACGACAGGATTTCGGCTTTAAAAAAGTCTAACATTTTCATGAAGTTTTTCAGCTTCAAAAAAGTTGAAAATTTTCATGAAAAGATTTCGGTTTCAAAAAAGTTGAAAATTTTCATGAAAAGATTTCGGCTTCAAAAAAGTTGAAAATTTTCACGACAGGATTTCGGCTTTAAAAAAGTCTAACATTTTCATGAAGTATTTCGACTTCAAAAAGGTTACAAATTTTCACGACAGGATTTCGGCTTTAAAAAAGTCGAACATTTTCATGAAAAGATTTCGGCTTCAAAAAAGTTGAAAATTTTCATGAAAAGATTTCGGCTTCAAAAAAGTTGAAAATTTTCACGACAGGATTTCGGCTTTAAAAAAGTCGAACATTTTCATGAAGTATTTCAGCTTCAAAAAAGTTGAAAATTTTCATGAAAAGATTTCGGCTTCAAAAAAGTTGAAAATTTTCATGAAAAGATTTCGGCTTCAAAAGAGTTGAAAATTTTCACGACAGGATTTCGACATTAAAAAAGTCGAACATTTTCATGAAGTATTTCGGCTTTAAAAAAGTTGAAAATTTTCATGAAGTATTTCAAATTCAAAAAAGTTGAAAATTTTCATGAAAAGATTTCGGCTTCAAAAAAGTTGAAAATTTTCATGAAAAGATTTCGGCTTCAAAAAAGTTGAAAATTTTCATGAAAAGATTTCGGCTTTAAAAGAGTTGAAAATTTTCACGACAGGATTTCTATTTTAAAAAAGTCGAACATTTTCATGAAGTATTTCAGCTTCAAAAAAGTTGAAAATTTTCATGAAAAGATTTCGGCTTCAAAAAAGTTGAAAATTTTCATGAAAAGATTTCGGCTTCAAAAAAGTTGAAAATTTTCACGACAGGATTTCGGCTTTAAAAAAGTCGAACATTTTCATGAATTATTTCGGCTTCAAAAAATTTCAAAAATTTTCATGAAGTATTTCGGATTCAAAAAAGTCGAACATTTTCACGACAGGATTTCGGCGTTAAAAAAGTCGAACATTTTCATGAAGTATTTGGGCTTCAAAAAAGTTGAAAATTTTCATGAAGAAATTCGGCTTCAAAAAAGTTTTCGCAAGGGGGGGTGTTTCGTCTTTTTTCAACTTTTTCGTAAGGGGAGGTGGGTCAATTGAAAATATTCATGAAGAAATTCGGCTTCAAAAAAGTTGAAAATTTTCATGAATTATTTGGGCTTCAAAAAAGTTGAAAATATTCATGAAGAAATTCGGCTTCAAAAAAGTTGAAAATTTTCATGAAGTATTTGGGCTTCAAAAAAGTTGAAAATTTTCATGAAGAAATTCGGATTCAAAAAAGTCGAAAATATTCATGAAGAAATTCGGCGCCAAACAAATTGAAAATTTTCATGAAGTATTTGGGCTTCAAAAAAGTTGAAAATTTTCATGAAGTAATTCGATTCAAAAAAGTTGAAAATTTTCATGAAGTATTTGGGCATCAAAAAAGTTGAAAATTTTCATGAAGTATTTCAGATTCAAAAAAGTTGAAAATTTTCATGAAGTATTTCAGATTCAAAAAAGTTGAAAATTTTCATGAAAAGATTTCGGCTTCAAAAAAGTTGAAAATTTTCAGGACAGGATTTCGGCTTTAAAAAAGTCGAACATTTTCATGAAGTATTTCAGCTTCAAAAAAGTTGAAAATTTTGATGAAAAGATTTCGGCTTCAAAAAAGTTGAAAATTTTCATGAAAAGATTTCGGCTTCAAAAAAGTTGAAAATTTTCATGAAAAGATTTCGGCTTCAAAAAAGTTGAAAATTTTCACGACAGGATTTCAGCTTTAAAAAAGTCAAACATTTTCATGAAGTATTTCGACTTCAAAAAATTTGAAAATTTTCATGAAGTATTTCGGATTCAAAAAAGTTGAACATTTTCACGACAGGATTTCGGCTTTAAAAAAGTCGAACATTTTCATGAAGTATTTCAGCTTCAAAAAAGTTGAAAATTTTGATGAAAAGATTTCGGCTTCAAAAAAGTTGAAAATTTTCATGAAAAGATTTCGGCTTCAAAAAAGTTGAAAATTTTCATGAAAAGATGTCGGCTTCAAAAAAGTTGAAAATTTTCACGACAGGATTTCAGCTTTAAAAAAGTCGAACATTTTCATGAAGTATTTCGACTTCAAAAAATTTGAAAATTTTCATGAAGTATTTCGGATTCAAAAAAGTTGAACATTTTCACGACAGGATTTCGGCGTTAAAAAAGTCGAACATTTTCATGAAGTATTTCAGCTTCAAAAAAGTTGAAAATTTTCATGAAAAGATTTCGACTTCAAAAAAGTTGAAAATTTTCATGAAAAGATTTCGGCTTCAAAAAAGTTGAAAATTTTCATGAAAAGATTTCGGCTTCAAAAAAGTTGAAAATTTTCATGAAAAGATTTCGGCTTCAAAAAAGTTGAAAATTTTCACGACAGGATTTCGGCTTTAAAAAAGTTGAACATTTTCATGAAGTATTTCGGATTCAAAAAAGTTGAAAATTTTCACGACAGGATTTCGACTTTAAAAAAGTCAAACATTTTCATGAAGTATTTCGGCTTCAAAAAGGTTGAAAATTTTCACGACAGGATTTCGGCTTTAAAAAAGTCGAACATTTTCATGAAGTATTTCGGCTTCAAAAAAGTTGAACATTTTCACGACAGGATTTCGGCTTTAAAAAAGTTGAACATTTTCATGATGTATTTCGGCTTCAAAAAGGTTGAAAATTTTCACGACAGGATTTCGACTTTAAAAAAGTCGAACATTTTCATGAAGTATTTCGGCTTCAAAAAAGTTGAACATTTTCATGAAGTATTTGGGCTTCAAAAAAGTTGAAAATTTTCACGACAGGATTTCAGCTTTAAAAAAGTCAAACATTTTCATGAAGTATTTCAGCTTCAAAAAAGTTGAAAATTTTCATGAAAAGATTTCGGCTTCAAAAAAGTTGAAAATTTTGATGAAAAGATTTCGGCTTCAAAAAAGTTGAAAATTTTCAAGACAAGATTTCGGTTACAAAAAAGTTGAAAATTTTCACGACAGGATTTCGGTTTTAAAAAAGTCGAACATTTTCATGAAGTATTTGGGCTTCAAAAAAGATGAAAATTTTCACGACAGGATTTCGGCTTCAAAAAAGTCTAACATTTTCATGAAGTATTTCGGCTTCAAAAAGGTTACAAATTTTCACGACAGGATTTCGGCTTTAAAAAAGTCGAACATTTTCATGAAGTATTTCGGCTTCAAAAAAGTTAAACATTTTCATGAAGTATTTGGGCTTCAAAAAAGTTGAAAATTTTCAAGACAGGATTTCGGCTTTAAAAAAGTCGAAAATTTTCATGAAGTATTTCAGCTTCAAAAAAGTTGAAAATTTTCATGAAAAGATTTCGGCTTCAAAAAAGTTGAAAATTTTCATGAAAAGATTTCTGCTTCAAAAAAGTTGAAAATTTTCATCAAGTATTTGGGCTTCAAAAAAGTTTTCGCAAGGGGGGGTGTTTTGTCTTTTTTCAACTTTTTCGTAAGGGGGGGTGTATCGTCTTTTTTCAACTTTTTCGTAAGGGGGGGTGGGTCAATTGAAAATATTCATGAAGAAATTCGGCTTCAAAAAAGATGAAAATTTTCATGAAGTATTTGGGCTTCAAAAAAGTTGAAAATTTTCATGAAGAAATTCGGCTTCAAAAAAGTTTTCGCAAGGGGGGGTGTTTCGTCTTTTTTCAACTTTTTCGTAAGGGGAGGTGGGTCAATTGAAAATATTCATGAAGAAATTCGGCTTCAAAAAAGTTGAAAATTTTCATGAATTATTTGGGCTTCAAAAAAGTTGAAAATATTCATGAAGAAATTCGGCTTCAAAAAAGTTGAAGATTTTCATGAAGTATTTGGGCTTCAAAAAAGTTGAAAATTTTCATGAAGAAATTCGGATTCAAAAAAGTCGAAAATATTCATGAAGAAATTCGGCGCCAAACAAATTGAAAATTTTCATGAAGTATTTGGGCTTCAAAAAAGTTGAAAATTTTCATGAAGTAATTCGATTCAAAAAAGTTGAAAATTTTCATGAAGTATTTGGGCATCAAAAAAGTTGAAAATTTTCATGAAGTATTTCGGCTTCAAAAAAGTTGAAAATTTTCAGGACAGGATTTCGGCTTTAAAAAAGTCGAACATTTTCATGAAGTATTTCAGCTTCAAAAAAGTTGAAAATTTTGATGAAAAGATTTCGGCTTCAAAAAAGTTGAAAATTTTCATGAAAAGATTTCGGCTTCAAATAAGTTGAAAATTTTCATGAAAAGATTTCGGCTTCAAAAAAGTTGAAAATTTTCACGACAGGATTTCAGCTTTAAAAAAGTCGAACATTTTCATGAAGTATTTCGACTTCAAAAAATTTGAAAATTTTCATGAAGTATTTCGGATTCAAAAAAGTTGAACATTTTCACGACAGGATTTCGGCGTTAAAAAAGTCGAACATTTTCATGAAGTATTTCAGCTTCAAAAAAGTTGAAAATTTTCATGAAAAGATTTCGGCTTCAAAAAAGTTGAAAATTTTCATGAAAAGATTTCGGCTTCAAAAAAGTTGAAAATTTTCACGACAGGATTTCGGCTTTAAAAAAGTTGAACATTTTCATGAAGTATTTCGGATTCAAAAAAGTTGAAAATTTTCACGACAGGATTTCGACTTTAAAAAAGTCAAATATTTTCATGAAGTATTTCGGCTTCAAAAAGGTTGAAAATTTTCACGACAGGATTTCGGCTTTAAAAAAGTCGAACATTTTCATGAAGTATTTCGGCTTCAAAAAAGTTGAACATTTTCATGAAGTATTTGGGCTTCAAAAAAGTTGAAAATTTTCATGACAGGATTTCAGCTTTAAAAAAGTCAAACATTTTCATGAAGTATTTCAGCTTCAAAAAAGTTGAAAATTTTCATGAAAAGATTTCGGCTTCAAAAAAGTTGAAAATTTTCATGAAGTATTTCGGATTCAAAAAAGTTGAACATTTTCACGACAGGATTTCGGCGTTAAAAAAGTCGAACATTTTCATGAAGTATTTCAGCTTCAAAAAAGTTGAAAATTTTCATGAAAAGATTTCGGCTTCAAAAAAGTTGAAAATTTTCATGAAAAGATTTCGGCTTCAAAAAAGTTGAAAATTTTCACGACAGGATTTCGACTTTAAAAAAGTCAAACATTTTCATGAAGTATTTCGGCTTCAAAAAGGTTGAAAATTTTCACGACAGGATTTCGGCTTTAAAAAAGTCGAACATTTTCATGAAGTATTTCGGCTTCAAAAAAGTTGAAAATCTTCATGAAAAGATTTCGGCTTCAAAAAAGTTGAAAATTTTCACGACAGGATTTCGGCTTTAAAAAAGTCTAACATTTTCATGAAGTATTTATGCTTCTAAAAAGTTGAAAATTTTCATGAAAAGATTTCGGCTCCAAAAAAGTTGAAAATTTTCATGAAAAGATTTCGGCTTCAAAAAAGTTGAAAATTTTCATGAAAAGATTTCGGCTTCAAAAAAGTTGAAAATTTTCACGACAGGATTTCAGCTTCAAAAAAGTTGAAAATTTTCATGAAAAGATTTCGGCTTCAAAAAAGTTGAAAATTTTCATGAAAAGATTTCTGCTTCAAAAAAGTTGAAAATTTTCATCAAGTATTTGGGCTTCAAAAAAGTTTTCGCAAGGGGGGGTGTTTTGTCTTTTTTCAACTTTTTCGTAAGGGGGGGTGTATCGTCTTTTTTCAACTTTTTCGTAAGGGGGGGTGGGTCAATTGAAAATATTCATGAAGAAATTCGGCTTCAAAAAAGATGAAAATTTTCATGAAGTATTTGGGCTTCAAAAAAGTTGAAAATTTTCATGAAGAAATTCGGCTTCAAAAAAGTTTTCGCAAGGGGGGGTGTTTCGTCTTTTTTCAACTTTTTCGTAAGGGGAGGTGGGTCAATTGAAAATATTCATGAAGAAATTCGGCTTCAAAAAAGTTGAAAATTTTCATGAATTATTTGGGCTTCAAAAAAGTTGAAAATATTCATGAAGAAATTCGGCTTCAAAAAAGTTGAAGATTTTCATGAAGTATTTGGGCTTCAAAAAAGTTGAAAATTTTCATGAAGAAATTCGGATTCAAAAAAGTCGAAAATATTCATGAAGAAATTCGGCGCCAAACAAATTGAAAATTTTCATGAAGTATTTGGGCTTCAAAAAAGTTGAAAATTTTCATGAAGTAATTCGATTCAAAAAAGTTGAAAATTTTCATGAAGTATTTGGGCATCAAAAAAGTTGAAAATTTTCATGAAGTATTTCAGATTCAAAAAAGTTGAAAATTTTCATGAAGTATTTCAGATTCAAAAAAGTTGAAAATTTTCATGAAAAGATTTCGGCTTCAAAAAAGTTGAAAATTTTCAGGACAGGATTTCGGCTTTAAAAAAGTCGAACATTTTCATGAAGTATTTCAGCTTCAAAAAAGTTGAAAATTTTGATGAAAAGATTTCGGCTTCAAAAAAGTTGAAAATTTTCATGAAAAGATTTCGGCTTCAAATAAGTTGAAAATTTTCATGAAAAGATTTCGGCTTCAAAAAAGTTGAAAATTTTCACGACAGGATTTCAGCTTTAAAAAAGTCGAACATTTTCATGAAGTATTTCGACTTCAAAAAATTTGAAAATTTTCATGAAGTATTTCGGATTCAAAAAAGTTGAACATTTTCACGACAGGATTTCGGCGTTAAAAAAGTCGAACATTTTCATGAAGTATTTCAGCTTCAAAAAAGTTGAAAATTTTCATGAAAAGATTTCGGCTTCAAAAAAGTTGAAAATTTTCATGAAAAGATTTCGGCTTCAAAAAAGTTGAAAATTTTCACGACAGGATTTCGGCTTTAAAAAAGTTGAACATTTTCATGAAGTATTTCGGATTCAAAAAAGTTGAAAATTTTCACGACAGGATTTCGACTTTAAAAAAGTCAAATATTTTCATGAAGTATTTCGGCTTCAAAAAGGTTGAAAATTTTCACGACAGGATTTCGGCTTTAAAAAAGTCGAACATTTTCATGAAGTATTTCGGCTTCAAAAAAGTTGAACATTTTCATGAAGTATTTGGGCTTCAAAAAAGTTGAAAATTTTCATGACAGGATTTCAGCTTTAAAAAAGTCAAACATTTTCATGAAGTATTTCAGCTTCAAAAAAGTTGAAAATTTTCATGAAAAGATTTCGGCTTCAAAAAAGTTGAAAATTTTCATGAAGTATTTCGGATTCAAAAAAGTTGAACATTTTCACGACAGGATTTCGGCGTTAAAAAAGTCGAACATTTTCATGAAGTATTTCAGCTTCAAAAAAGTTGAAAATTTTCATGAAAAGATTTCGGCTTCAAAAAAGTTGAAAATTTTCATGAAAAGATTTCGGCTTCAAAAAAGTTGAAAATTTTCACGACAGGATTTCGACTTTAAAAAAGTCAAACATTTTCATGAAGTATTTCGGCTTCAAAAAGGTTGAAAATTTTCACGACAGGATTTCGGCTTTAAAAAAGTCGAACATTTTCATGAAGTATTTCGGCTTCAAAAAAGTTGAAAATCTTCATGAAAAGATTTCGGCTTCAAAAAAGTTGAAAATTTTCACGACAGGATTTCGGCTTTAAAAAAGTCTAACATTTTCATGAAGTATTTATGCTTCTAAAAAGTTGAAAATTTTCATGAAAAGATTTCGGCTCCAAAAAAGTTGAAAATTTTCATGAAAAGATTTCGGCTTCAAAAAAGTTGAAAATTTTCATGAAAAGATTTCGGCTTCAAAAAAGTTGAAAATTTTCACGACAGGATTTCGGCTTTAAAAATGTCGAACATTTTCATGAAGTATTTCAGCTTCAAAAAAGTTGAAAATTTTCATGAAAAGATTTCGGCTTCAAAAAAGTTGAAAATTTTCATGAAAAGATTTCGGCTTCAAAAAAGTTGAAAATTTTCACGACAGAATTTCGGCTTTAAAAAAGTCGAACATTTTCATGAAGTATTTCAGCTTCAAAAAAGTTGAAAATTTTCATGAAAAGATTTCGGCTTCAAAAAAGTTGAAAATTTTCATGAAAAGATTTCGGCTACAAAAAATTTCAAAAATTTTCATGAAGTATTTCGGATTCAAAAAAGTCGAACATTTTCACGACAGGATTTCGGCGTTAAAAAAGTCGAACATTTTCATGAAGTATTTCAGCTTCAAAAAAGTTGAAAATTTTCATGAAAAGATTTCGGCTTCAAAAAAGTTTAAAATTTTCATGAAAAGATTTCCGCTTCAAAAAAGTTGAAAATTTTCACGACAGGATTTCGGCTTTAAAAAAGTCGAACATTTTCATGAAGTATTTCGGCTTCAAAAAATTTCAAAAATTTTCATGAAGTATTTCGGATTCAAAAAAGTCGAACATTTTCACGACAGGATTTCGGCGTTAAAAAAGTCGAACATTTTCATGAAGTATTTTAGCTTCAAAAAAGTTGAAAATTTTCATGAAAAGATTTCGGCTTCAAAAGAGTTGAAAATTTTCATGAAAAGATTTCGGCTTCAAAAAAGTTGAAAATTTTCACGACAGAATTTCGGCTTTAAAAAAGTCGAACATTTTCATGAAGTATTTCGGCTTCAAAAAATTTGAAAATTTTCATGAAGTATTTCGGATTCAAAAAAGTTGAACATTTTCACGACAGGATTTCGGCGTTAAAAAAGTTGAACATTTTCATGAAGTATTTCAGCTTAAAAAAAGTTGAAAATTTTCATGAAAAGATTTCGGCTTCAAAAGAGTTGAAAATTTTCATGAAAAGATTTTGGCTTCAAAAAAGTTGAAAATTTTCATGAAAAGATTTCGGCTTCAAAAAAGTTGAAAATTTTCACGACAGGATTTCGGCTTTAAAAAAGTCGAACATTTTCATGAAGTATTTGGGCTTCAAAAAAGTTGAAAATTTTCACGAAAAGATTTCGGCTTTAAAAAAGTCGAACATTTTCATGAAGTATTTCGGCTTCAAAAAGGTTGAAAATTTTCACGACAGAATTTCGGCTTTAAAAAAGTCGAACATTTTCATGAAGTATTTCGGCTTCAAAAAAGTTGAACATTTTCATGAAGTATTTGGGCTTCAAAAAAGTTGAAAATTTTCATGACAGGATTTCAGCTTTAAAAAAGTCAAACATTTTCATGAAGTATTTATGCTTCTAAAAAGTTGAAAATTTTCATGAAAAGATTTCGGCTCCAAAAAAGTTGAAAATTTTCATGAAAAGATTTCGGCTTCAAAAAAGTTGAAAATTTTCATGAAAAGATTTCGGCTTCAAAAAAGTTGAAAATTTTCACGACAGGATTTCGGCTTTAAAAATGTCGAACATTTTCATGAAGTATTTCAGCTTCAAAAAAGTTGAAAATTTTCATGAAAAGATTTCGGCTTCAAAAAAGTTGAAAATTTTCATGAAAAGATTTCGGCTTCAAAAAAGTTGAAAATTTTCACGACAGAATTTCGGCTTTAAAAAAGTCGAACATTTTCATGAAGTATTTCGGCTTCAAAGAATTTCAAAAATTTTCATGAAGTATTTCGGATTCAAAAAAGTCGAACATTTTCACGACAGGATTTCGGCGTTAAAAAAGTCGAACATTTTCATGAAGTATTTCAGCTTCAAAAAAGTTGAAAATTTTCATGAAAAGATTTCGGCTTCAAAAAAGTTGAAAATTTTCATGAAAAGATTTCCGCTTCAAAAAAGTTGAAAATTTTCACGACAGGATTTCGGCTTTAAAAATGTCGAACATTTTCATGAAGTATTTCAGCTTCAAAAAAGTTGAAAATTTTCATGAAAAGATTTCGGCTTCAAAAAAGTTGAAAATTTTCATGAAAAGATTTCGGCTACAAAAAATTTCAAAAATTTTCATGAAGTATTTCGGATTCAAAAAAGTCGAACATTTTCACGACAGGATTTCGGCGTTAAAAAAGTCGAACATTTTCATGAAGTATTTCAGCTTCAAAAAAGTTGAAAATTTTCATGAAAAGATTTCGGCTTCAAAAAAGTTTAAAATTTTCATGAAAAGATTTCCGCTTCAAAAAAGTTGAAAATTTTCACGACAGGATTTCGGCTTTAAAAAAGTCGAACATTTTCATGAAGTATTTCGGCTTCAAAAAATTTCAAAAATTTTCATGAAGTATTTCGGATTCAAAAAAGTCGAACATTTTCACGACAGGATTTCGGCGTTAAAAAAGTCGAACATTTTCATGAAGTATTTTAGCTTCAAAAAAGTTGAAAATTTTCATGAAAAGATTTCGGCTTCAAAAGAGTTGAAAATTTTCATGAAAAGATTTCGGCTTCAAAAAAGTTGAAAATTTTCACGACAGAATTTCGGCTTTAAAAAAGTCGAACATTTTCATGAAGTATTTCGGCTTCAAAAAATTTGAAAATTTTCATGAAGTATTTCGGATTCAAAAAAGTTGAACATTTTCACGACAGGATTTCGGCGTTAAAAAAGTCTAACATTTTCATGAAGTATTTCAGCTTCTAAAAAGTTGAAAATTTTCATGAAAAGATTTCGGCTTCAAAAAAGTTGAAAATTTTCATGAAAAGATTTCGGCTTCAAAAAAGTTGAACATTTTCACGACAGGATTTCGGCTTTAAAAATGTCGAACATTTTCATGAAGTATTTCAGCTTCAAAAAAGTTGAAAATTTTCAAGAAAAGATTTCGGCTTCAAAAAAGTTGAAAATTTTCATGAAAAGATTTCGGCTTCAAAAAAGTTGAAAATTTTCACGACAGAATTTCGGCTTTAAAAAAGTCGAACATTTTCATGAAGTATTTCGGTTTCAAAAAATTTCCAAAATTTTCATGAAGTATTTCGGATTCAAAGAAGTCGAATATTTTCACGACAGGATTTCGGCGTTAAAAAAGTCGAACATTTTCATGAAGTATTTCAGCTTCAAAAAAGTTGAAAATTTTCATGAAAAGATTTCGGCTTCAAAAAACTTGAAAATTTTCATGAAAAGATTTCGGCTTCAAAAAAGTTTAAAATTTTCACGACAGGATTTCAGCTTTAAAAAAGTCGAACATTTTCATGAATTATTTCGGCTTCAAAAAATTTCAAAAATTTTCATGAAGTATTTCGTATTCAAAAAAGGCGAACATTTTAACGACAGGATTTCGGCGTTAAAAAAGTCGAACATTTTCATGAAGTATTTTAGCTTGAAAAAAGTTGAAAATTTTCATGAAAAGATTTCGGCTTCAAAAGAGTTTAAAATTTTCATGAAAAGATTTTGGCTTCAAAAAAGTTGAAAATTTTCATGAAAAGATTTCGGCTTCAAAAAAGTTGAAAATTTTCACGACAGGATTTCGGCTTTAAAAAAGTCGAACATTTTCATGAAGTATTTGGGCTTCAAAAAAGTTGAAAATTTTCACGAAAAGATTTCGGCTTTAAAAAAGTCGAACATTTTCATGAAGTATTTCGGCTTCAAAAAGGTTAAAAATTTTCACGACAGGATTTCGGCTTTAAAAAAGTCGAACATTTTCATGAAGTATTTCGGCTTCAAAAAAGTTGAACATTTTCATGAAGTATTTGGGCTTCAAAAAAGTTGAATATTTTCACTACAGGATTTCGGCTTTAAAAAAGTCGAACATTTTCATGAAGTATTTCGGCTTCAAAAAAGTTGAAAATTTTCACGACAGAATTTCGGCTTTAAAAAAGTCTAACATTTTCATGAAGTATTTCAGCTTCTAAAAAGTTGAAAATTTTCATGAAAAGATTTCGGCTCCAAAAAAGTTGAAAATTTTCATGAAAAGATTTCGGCTTCAAAAAAGTTGAAAATTTTAATGAAAAGATTTCGGCTTCAAAAAAGTTGAAAATTTTCACGACAGGATTTCGGCTTTAAAAATGTCGAACATTTTCATGAAGTATTTCAGCTTCAAAAAAGTTGAAAATTTTCATGAAAAGATTTCGGCTCCAAAAAAGTTGAAAATTTTCATGAAAAGATTTCGGCTTCAAAAAAGTTGAAAATTTTCATGAAAAGATTTCGGCTTCAAAAAAGTTGAAAATTTTCATGAAAAGATTTCGGCTTCAAAAAAGTTGAAAATTTTCACGACAGAATTTCGTCTTTAAAAAAGTCGAACATTTTCATGAAGTATTTCGGCTTCAAAAAATTTCCAAAATTTTCATGAAGTATTTCGGATTCAAAAAAGTCGAATATTTTCACGACAGGATTTCGGCGTTAAAAAAGTCGAACATTTTCATGAAGTATTTCGGATTCAAAAAAGTCGAATATTTTCACGACAGGATTTCGGCGTTAAAAAAGTCGAACATTTTCATGAAGTATTTCAGCTTCAAAAAAGTTGAAAATTTTCATGAAAAGATTTCGGCTTCAAAAAACTTGAAAATTTTCATGAAAAGATTTCGGCTTCAAAAAAGTTTAAAATTTTCACGACAGGATTTCAGCTTTAAAAAAGTCGAACATTTTCATGAAGTATTTCGGCTTCAAAAAATTTCAAAAATTTTCATGAAGTATTTCGTATTCAAAAAAGGCGAACATTTTAACGACAGGATTTCGGCGTTAAAAAAGTCGAACATTTTCATGAAGTATTTTAGCTTGAAAAAAGTTGAAAATTTTCATGAAAAGATTTCGGCTTCAAAAGAGTTTAAAATTTTCATGAAAAGATTTTGGCTTCAAAAAAGTTGAAAATTTTCATGAAAAGATTTCGGCTTCAAAAAAGTTGAAAATTTTCACGACAGGATTTCGGCTTTAAAAAAGTCGAACATTTTCATGAAGTATTTGGGCTTCAAAAAAGTTGAAAATTTTCACGAAAAGATTTCGGCTTTAAAAAAGTCGAACATTTTCATGAAGTATTTCGGCTTCAAAAAGGTTAAAAATTTTCACGACAGGATTTCGGCTTTAAAAAAGTCGAACATTTTCATGAAGTATTTCGGCTTCAAAAAAGTTGAACATTTTCATGAAGTATTTGGGCTTCAAAAAAGTTGAATATTTTCACTACAGGATTTCGGCTTTAAAAAAGTCGAACATTTTCATGAAGTATTTCGGCTTCAAAAAAGTTGAAAATTTTCACGACAGAATTTCGGCTTTAAAAAAGTCTAACATTTTCATGAAGTATTTCAGCTTCTAAAAAGTTGAAAATTTTCATGAAAAGATTTCGGCTCCAAAAAAGTTGAAAATTTTCATGAAAAGATTTCGGCTTCAAAAAAGTTGAAAATTTTAATGAAAAGATTTCGGCTTCAAAAAAGTTGAAAATTTTCACGACAGGATTTCGGCTTTAAAAATGTCGAACATTTTCATGAAGTATTTCAGCTTCAAAAAAGTTGAAAATTTTCATGAAAAGATTTCGGCTCCAAAAAAGTTGAAAATTTTCATGAAAAGATTTCGGCTTCAAAAAAGTTGAAAATTTTCATGAAAAGATTTCGGCTTCAAAAAAGTTGAAAATTTTCACGACAGGATTTCGGCTTTAAAAATGTCGAACATTTTCATGAAGTATTTCAGCTTCAAAAAAGTTGAAAATTTTCATGAAAAGATTTCGGCTTCAAAAAAGTTGAAAATTTTCATGAAAAGATTTCGGCTTCAAAAAAGTTGAAAATTTTCATGAAAAGATTTCGGCTTCAAAAAAGTTGAACATTTTCATGAAGTATTTCGGCTTCAAAAAAGTTGAACATTTTCATGAAGTATTTGGGCTTCAAAAAAGTTGAATATTTTCACTACAGGATTTCGGCTTTAAAAAAGTCGAACATTTTCATGAAGTATTTCGGCTTCAAAAAAGTTGAAAATTTTCACGACAGAATTTCGGCTTTAAAAAAGTCTAACATTTTCATGAAGTATTTCAGCTTCTAAAAAGTTGAAAATTTTCATGAAAAGATTTCGGCTCCAAAAAAGTTGAAAATTTTCATGAAAAGATTTCGGCTTCAAAAAAGTTGAAAATTTTAATGAAAAGATTTCGGCTTCAAAAAAGTTGAAAATTTTCACGACAGGATTTCGGCTTTAAAAATGTCGAACATTTTCATGAAGTATTTCAGCTTCAAAAAAGTTGAAAATTTTCATGAAAAGATTTCGGCTCCAAAAAAGTTGAAAATTTTCATGAAAAGATTTCGGCTTCAAAAAAGTTGAAAATTTTCATGAAAAGATTTCGGCTTCAAAAAAGTTGAAAATTTTCACGACAGGATTTCGGCTTTAAAAATGTCGAACATTTTCATGAAGTATTTCAGCTTCAAAAAAGTTGAAAATTTTCATGAAAAGATTTCGGCTTCAAAAAAGTTGAAAATTTTCATGAAAAGATTTCGGCTTCAAAAAAGTTGAAAATTTTCATGAAAAGATTTCGGCTTCAAAAAAGTTGAAAATTTTCACGACAGAATTTCGTCTTTAAAAAAGTCGAACATTTTCATGAAGTATTTCGGCTTCAAAAAATTTCCAAAATTTTCATGAAGTATTTCGGATTCAAAAAAGTCGAATATTTTCACGACAGGATTTCGGCGTTAAAAAAGTCGAACATTTTCATGAAGTATTTCGGATTCAAAAAAGTCGAATATTTTCACGACAGGATTTCGGCGTTAAAAAAGTCGAACATTTTCATGAAGTATTTCAGCTTCAAAAAAGTTGAAAATTTTCATGAAAAGATTTCGGCTTCAAAAAACTTGAAAATTTTCATGAAAAGATTTCGGCTTCAAAAAAGTTTAAAATTTTCACGACAGGATTTCAGCTTTAAAAAAGTCGAACATTTTCATGAATTATTTCGGCTTCAAAAAATTTAAAAAATTTTCATGAAGTATTTCGTATTCAAAAAAGGCGAACATTTTAACGACAGGATTTCGGCGTTAAAAAAGTCGAACATTTTCATGAAGTATTTTAGCTTGAAAAAAGTTGAAAATTTTCATGAAAAGATTTCGGCTTCAAAAGAGTTTAAAATTTTCATGAAAAGATTTTGGCTTCAAAAAAGTTGAAAATTTTCATGAAAAGATTTCGGCTTCAAAAAAGTTGAAAATTTTCACGACAGGATTTCGGCTTTAAAAAAGTCGAACATTTTCATGAAGTATTTGGGCTTCAAAAAAGTTGAAAATTTTCACGAAAAGATTTCGGCTTTAAAAAAGTCGAACATTTTCATGAAGTATTTCGGCTTCAAAAAGGTTAAAAATTTTCACGACAGGATTTCGGCTTTAAAAAAGTCGAACATTTTCATGAAGTATTTCGGCTTCAAAAAAGTTGAACATTTTCATGAAGTATTTGGGCTTCAAAAAAGTTGAATATTTTCACTACAGGATTTCGGCTTTAAAAAAGTCGAACATTTTCATGAAGTATTTCGGCTTCAAAAAAGTTGAAAATTTTCACGACAGAATTTCGGCTTTAAAAAAGTCTAACATTTTCATGAAGTATTTCAGCTTCTAAAAAGTTGAAAATTTTCATGAAAAGATTTCGGCTCCAAAAAAGTTGAAAATTTTCATGAAAAGATTTCGGCTTCAAAAAAGTTGAAAATTTTAATGAAAAGATTTCGGCTTCAAAAAAGTTGAAAATTTTCACGACAGGATTTCGGCTTTAAAAATGTCGAACATTTTCATGAAGTATTTCAGCTTCAAAAAAGTTGAAAATTTTCATGAAAAGATTTCGGCTCCAATAAAGTTGAAAATTTTCATGAAAAGATTTCGGCTTCAAAAAAGTTGAAAATTTTCATGAAAAGATTTCGGCTTCAAAAAAGTTGAAAATTTTCACGACAGGATTTCGGCTTTAAAAATGTCGAACATTTTCATGAAGTATTTCAGCTTCAAAAAAGTTGAAAATTTTCATGAAAAGATTTCGGCTTCAAAAAAGTTGAAAATTTTCATGAAAAGATTTCGGCTTCAAAAAAGTTGAAAATTTTCATGAAAAGATTTCGGCTTCAAAAAAGTTGAAAATTTTCACGACAGAATTTCGTCTTTAAAAAAGTCGAACATTTTCATGAAGTATTTCGGCTTCAAAAAATTTCCAAAATTTTCATGAAGTATTTCGGATTCAAAAAAGTCGAATATTTTCACGACAGGATTTCGGCGTTAAAAAAGTCGAACATTTTCATGAAGTATTTCGGATTCAAAAAAGTCGAATATTTTCACGACAGGATTTCGGCGTTAAAAAAGTCGAACATTTTCATGAAGTATTTCAGCTTCAAAAAAGTTGAAAATTTTCATGAAAAGATTTCGGCTTCAAAAAACTTGAAAATTTTCATGAAAAGATTTCGGCTTCAAAAAAGTTTAAAATTTTCACGACAGGATTTCAGCTTTAAAAAAGTCGAACATTTTCATGAAGTATTTTAGCTTGAAAAAAGTTGAAAATTTTCATGAAAAGATTTCGGCTTCAAAAGAGTTTAAAATTTTCATGAAAAGATTTTGGCTTCAAAAAAGTTGAAAATTTTCATGAAAAGATTTCGGCTTCAAAAAAGTTGAAAATTTTCACGACAGGATTTCGGCTTTAAAAAAGTCGAACATTTTCATGAAGTATTTGGGCTTCAAAAAAGTTGAAAATTTTCACGAAAAGATTTCGGCTTTAAAAAAGTCGAACATTTTCATGAAGTATTTCGGCTTCAAAAAGGTTAAAAATTTTCACGACAGGATTTCGGCTTTAAAAAAGTCGAACATTTTCATGAAGTATTTCGGCTTCAAAAAAGTTGAACATTTTCATGAAGTATTTGGGCTTCAAAAAAGTTGAATATTTTCACGACAGGATTTCGGCTTCAAAAAAGTTGAAAATTTTCACGACAGGATTTCGGCTTTAAAAAAGTCTAACATTTTCATGAAGTATTTCAGCTTCTAAAAAGTTGAAAATTTTCATGAAAAGATTTCGGCTCCAAAAAAGTTGAAAATTTTCATGAAAAGATTTCGGCTTCAAAAAAGTTGAAAATTTTCATGAAAAGATTTCGGCTTCAAAAAAGTTGAAAATTTTCACGACAGGATTTCGGCTTTAAAAATGTCGAACATTTTCATGAAGTATTTCAGCTTCAAAAAAGTTGAAAATTTTCATGAAAAGATTTCGGCTTCAAAAAAGTTGAAAATTTTCATGAAAAGATTTCGGCTTCAAAAAAGTTGAAAATTTTCATGAAAAGATTTCGGCTTCAAAAAAGTTGAAAATTTTCACGACAGGATTTCGGCTTTAAAAATGTCGAACATTTTCATGAAGTATTTCAGCTTCAAAAAAGTTGAAAATTTTCATGAAAAGATTTCGGCTTCAAAAAAGTTGAAAATTTTCATGAAAAGATTTCGGCTTCAAAAAAGTTGAAAATTTTCACGACAGAATTTCGTCTTTAAAAAAGTCGAACATTTTCATGAAGTATTTCGGCTTCAAAAAATTTCCAAAATTTTCATGAAGTATTTCGGATTCAAAAAAGTCGAATATTTTCACGACAGGATTTCGGCGTTAAAAAAGTCGAACATTTTCATGAAGTATTTCAGCTTCAAAAAAGTTGAAAATTTTCATGAAAAGATTTCGGCTTCAAAAAACTTGAAAATTTTCATGAAAAGATTTCGGCTTCAAAAAAGTTTAAAATTTTCACGACAGGATTTCAGCTTTAAAAAAGTCGAACATTTTCATGAAGTATTTCGGCTTCAAAAAATTTCAAAAATTTTCATGAAGTATTTCGTATTCAAAAAAGGCGAACATTTTAACGACAGGATTTCGGCGTTAAAAAAGTCGAACATTTTCATGAAGTATTTCGGCTTCAAAAAAGTTGAACATTTTCATGAAGTATTTGGGCTTCAAAAAAGTTGAATATTTTCACGACAGGATTTCGGCTTTAAAAAAGTCGAACATTTTCATGAAGTATTTCGGCTTCAAAAAAGTTGAAAATTTTCACGACAGGATTTCGGCTTTAAAAAAGTCTAACATTTTCATGAAGTATTTCAGCTTCTAAAAAGTTGAAAATTTTCATGAAAAGATTTCGGCTCCAAAAAAGTTGAAAATTTTCATGAAAAGATTTCGGCTTCAAAAAAGTTGAAAATTTTCATGTAAAGATTTCGGCTTCAAAAAAGTTGAAAATTTTCACGACAGGATTTCGGCTTTAAAAATGTCGAACATTTTCATGAAGTATTTCAGCTTCAAAAAAGTTGAAAATTTTCATGAAAAGATTTCGGCTTCAAAAAAGTTGAAAATTTTCATGAAAAGATTTCGGGTTCAAAAAAGTTGAAAATTTTCATGAAAACATTTCGGCTTCAAAAAAGTTGAAAATTTTCACGACAGGATTTCGGATTTAAAAAAGTCGAACATTTTCATGAAGTATTTGGGCTTCAAAAAAGTTGAAAATTTTCACGAAAAGATTTCGGCTTTAAAAAAGTCGAACATTTTCATGAAGTATTTCGGCTTCAAAAAGGTTGAAAATTTTCACGACAGGATTTCGGCTTTAAAAAAGTCGAACATTTTCATGAAGTACTTCGGCTTCAAAAAAGTTGAACATTTTCATGAAGTATTTGGGTTTCAAAAAAGTTGAATATTTTCACGACAGGATTTCGGTTTTACAAAAGTCGAACATTTTCATGAAGTATTTCAGCTTCAAAAAAGTTGAAAATTTTCATGAAAAGATTTCGGCTTCAAAAAAGTTGAAAATTTTCATGAAAAGATTTCGGCTTCAAAAAAGTTGAAAATTTTCACGACAGGATTTTGGCTTTAAAAAAGTCGAACATTTTCATGAAGTATTTGGGCTTCAAAAAAGTTGAAAATTTTCACGAAAGGATTTCGGCTTTAAAAAAGTCGAACATTTTCATGAAGTATTTCGGCTTCAAAAAGGTTGAAAATTTTCACGACAGGATTTCGGCTTTAAAAAAGTCGAACATTTTCATGAAGTATTTCGGCTTCAAAAAAGTTGAACATTTTCATGAAGTATTTGGGCTTCAAAAAAGTTGAAAATTTTCACGACAGGATTTCGGCTTTAAAAAAGTCGAACATTTTCATGAAGTATTTCAGCTTCAAAAAAGTTGAAAATTTTCATGAAAAGATTTCGGCTTCAAAAAAGTTGAAAATTTTCACGACAGGATTTCGGCTTTAAAAAAGTCTCACATTTTCATGAAGTATTTCGGCTTCAAAAAAGTTGAACATTTTCATGAAAAGATTTCGGCTTCAAAAAAGTTGAAAATTTTCACGACAGGATTTCGGCTTTAAAAAAGTCTCACATTTTCATGAAGTATTTCGGCTTCAAAAAAGTTGAACATTTTCATGAAAAGATTTCGGCTTCAAAAAAGTTGAAAATTTTCATGAAAAGATTTCGGCTTCAAAAGAGTTGAAAATTTTCACGACAGGATTTCGACTTTAAAAAAGTCGAACATTTTCATGAAGTATTTCGGCTTTAAAAAAGTTGAAAATTTTCATTAAGTATTTCGGATTCAAAAAAGTTGAAAATTTTCACGACAGGATTTCGGCGTTAAAAAAGTTGAAAATTTTCATGAAGTATTTCAGATTCAAAAAAGTTGAAAATTTTCATGAAAAGATTTCGGCTTCAAAAAAGTTGAAAATTTTCATGAAAAGATTTCGGCTTCAAAAAAGTTGAAAATTTTCATGAAAAGATTTCGGCTTCAAAAAAGTTGAAAATTTTCACGACAGGATTTCGGCTTTAAAAAACTCGAACATTTTCATGAAGTATTTCAGCTTCAAAAAAGTTGAAAATTTTCATGAAAAGATTTCGGCTTCAAAAAAGTTGAAAATTTTCATGAAAAGATTTCGGCTTCAAAAAAGTTGAAAATTTTCACGACAGGATTTCGTCGTTAAAAAAGTCGAACATTTTCATGAAGTATTTCAGATTCAAAAAAGTTGAAAATTTCATGAAAAGATTTCGGCTTCAAAAAAGTTGCAAATTTTCATGAAAAGATTTCGGCTTCAAAAAAGTTGAAAATTTTCATGAAAAGATTTCGGCTTCAAAAAAGTTGAAAATTTTCATGAAAAGATTTCGGCTTCAAAAAAGTTGAAAATTTTCACGACAGAATTTCGGCTTTAAAAAAGTCGAACATTTTCATGAAGTATTTCGGCTTCAAAAAATTTCAAAAATTTTCATGAAGTATTTCGGATTCAAAAAAGTCGAACATTTTCACGACAGGATTTCGGCGTTAAAAAAGTCGAACATTTTCATGAAGTATTTCAGCTTCAAAAAAGTTGAAAATTTTCATGAAAAGATTTCGGCTCCAAAAAAGTTGAAAATTTTCATGAAAAGATTTCGGCTTCAAAAAAGTTGAAAATTTTCATGAAAAGATTTCGGCTTCAAAAAAGTTGAAAATTTTCACGACAGGATTTCGGCTTTAAAAATGTCGAACATTTTCATGAAGTATTTCAGCTTCAAAAAAGTTGAAAATTTTCATGAAAAGATTTCGGCTTCAAAAAAGTTGAAAATTTTCATGAAAAGATTTCGGCTTCAAAAAAGTTGAAAATTTTCACGACAGAATTTCGGCTTTAAAAAAGTCGAACATTTTCATGAAGTATTTCGGCTTCAAAAAATTTCCAAAATTTTCATGAAGTATTTCGGATTCAAAAAAGTCGAATATTTTCACGACAGGATTTCGGCGTTAAAAAAGTCGAACATTTTCATGAAGAATTTCAGCTTCAAAAAAGTTGAAAATTTTCATGAAAAGATTTCGGCTTCAAAAAACTTGAAAATTTTCATGAAAAGATTTCGGCTTCAAAAAAGTTTAAAATTTTCACGACAGGATTTCAGCTTTAAAAAAGTCGAACATTTTCATGAAGTATTTCGGCTTCAAAAAATTTCAAAAATTTTCATGAAGTATTTCGTATTCAAAAAAGGCGAACATTTTAACGACAGGATTTCGGCGTTAAAAAAGTCGAACATTTTCATGAAGTATTTTAGCTTGAAAAAAGTTGTAAATTTTCATGAAAAGATTTCGGCTTCAAAAGAGTTTAAAATTTTCATGAAAAGATTTTGGCTTCAAAAAAGTTGAAAATTTTCATGAAAAGATTTCGGCTTCAAAAAAGTTGAAAATTTTCACGACAGGATTTCGGCTTTAAAAAAGTCGAACATTTTCATGAAGTATTTCGGCTTCAAAAAAGTTGAAAATTTTCACGAAAAGATTTCGGCTTTAAAAAAGTCGAACATTTTCATGAAGTATTTCGGCTTCAAAAAGGTTAAAAATTTTCACGACAGGATTTCGGCTTTAAAAAAGTCGAACATTTTCATGAAGTATTTCGGCTTCAAAAAAGTTGAACATTTTCATGAAGTATTTGGGCTTCAAAAAAGTTGAATATTTTCACGACAGGATTTCGGCTTTAAAAAAGTCGAACATTTTCATGAAGTATTTCGGCTTCAAAAAAGTTGAACATTTTCATGAAGTATTTGGGCTTCAAAAAAGTTGAATATTTTCACGACAGGATTTCGGCTTTAAAAAAGTCGAACATTTTCATGAAGTATTTCGGCTTCAAAAAAGTTGAAAATTTTCACGACAGGATTTCGGCTTTAAAAAAGTCTAACATTTTCATGAAGTATTTCAGCTTCTAAAAAGTTGAAAATTTTCATGAAAAGATTTCGGCTTCAAAAAAGTTGAAAATTTTCATGAAAAGATTTCGGCTTCAAAAAAGTTGAAAATTTTCATGAAAAGATTTCGGCTTCAAAAAAGTTGAAAATTTTCACGACAGGATTTCGGCTTTAAAAATGTCGAACATTTTCATGAAGTATTTCAGCTTCAAAAAAGTTGAAAATTTTCATGAAAAGATTTCGGCTTCAAAAAAGTTGAAAATTTTCATGAAAAGATTTCGGCTTCAAAAAAGTTGAAAATTTTCATGAAAAGATTTCGGCTTCAAAAAAGTTGAAAATTTTCACGACAGGATTTCGGATTTAAAAAAGTCGAACATTTTCATGAAGTATTTCGGCTTTAAAAAAGTTGAAAATTTTCATGAAGTATTTCGGATTCAAAAAAGTTGAAAATTTTCACGACAGGATTTCGGCGTTAAAAAAGTTGAAAATTTTCATGAAAAGATTTCGGCTTCAAAAAAGTTGAAAATTTTCATGAAAAGATTTCGGCTTCAAAAAAGTTGAAAATTTTCATGAAAAGATTTCGGCTTCAAAAAAGTTGAAAATTTTCACGACAGGATTTCGGCTTTAAAAAAGTCGAACATTTTCATGAAGTATTTCAGCTTCAAAAAAGTTGAAAATTTTCATGAAAAGATTTCGGTTTCAAAAAAGTTGAAAATTTTCACGACAGGATTTCGGCCAGATTTCGGCTTCAAAAAAGTTGAAAATTTTCACGACAGGATTTCGGCTTTAAAAAAGAAGAACATTTTCACGAAGTATTTGGGCTTCAAAAAAGTTGAAAATTTTCATGAAAGGATTTCGGCTTTAAAAAAGTCGAACATTTTCATGAAGTATTTCGGCTTCAAAAAGGTTGAAAATTTTCACGACAGGATTTCGGCTTTAAAAAAGTCGAACATTTTCATGAAGTATTTCGGCTTCAAAAAAGTTGAACATTTTCATGAAGTATTTGGGCTTCAAAAAAGTTGAAAATTTTCACGACAAGATTTCGGCTTTAAAAAAGTCGAACATTTTCATGAAGTATTTCAGCTTCAAAAAAGTTGAAAATTTTCATGAAAAGATTTCGGCTTCAAAAAAGTTGAAAATTTTCATGAAAAGATTTCGGCTTCAAAAAAGTTGAAAATTTTCACGACAGGATTTCGGCTTTAAAAAAGTCTCACATTTTCATGAAGTATTTCAGCTTCTAAAAAGTTGAAAATTTTCATGAAAAGATTTCGGCTTCAAAAAAGTTGAAAATTTTCAAGAAAAGATTTCGGCTTTAAAAAAGTTGAAAATTTTCACGACAGGATTTCGGCTTTAAAAAAGTCGAACATTTTCATGAAGTATTTCAGCTTCTAAAAAGTTGAAAATTTTCATGAAAAGATTTCGGCTTCAAAAAAGTTGAAAATTTTTATGAAAAGATTTCGGCTTCAAAAAAGTTGAAAATTTTCAAGACAAGATTTTGGCTACAAAAAAGTTGAAAATTTTCACGACAGGATTTCGGCTTTAAAAAAGTCTAACATTTTCATGAAGTATTTCAGCTTCAAAAAAGTTGAAAATTTTCATGAAAAGATTTCGGTTTCAAAAAAGTTGAAAATTTTCATGAAAAGATTTCGGCTTCAAAAAAGTTGAAAATTTTCACGACAGGATTTCGGCTTTAAAAAAGTCTAACATTTTCATGAAGTATTTCGGCTTCAAAAAGGTTACAAATTTTCACGACAGGATTTCGGCTTTAAAAAAGTCGAACATTTTCATGAAAAGATTTCGGCTTCAAAAAAGTTGAAAATTTTCATGAAAAGATTTCGGCTTCAAAAAAGTTGCAAATTTTCATGAAAAGATTTCGGCTTCAAAAAAGTTGAAAATTTTCATGAAAAGATTTCGGCTTCAAAAAAGTTGAAAATTTTCACGACAGGATTTCGGCTTTAAATAAGTCGAACATTTTCATGAAGTATTTCGGCTTCAAAAAATTTCAAAAATTTTCATGAAGTATTTCGGATTCAAAAAAGTCGAACATTTTCACGACAGGATTTCGGCGTTAAAAAAGTCGAACATTTTCATGAAGTATTTTAGCTTCAAAAAAGTTGAAAATTTTCAAGAAAATATTTCGGCTTCAAAAAAGTTGAAAATTTTCATGAAAAGATTTCGGCTTCAAAAAAGTTGAAAATTTTCATGAAAAGATTTCGGCTTTAAAAAAGTTGAAAATTTTCACGACAGGATTTCGGTTTCAAAAAAGTCGAACATTTTCATGAAGTATTTGGGCTTCAAAAAAGTTGAAAATTTTCACGAAAGGATTTCGGCTTTAAAAAAGTCGAACATTTTCATGAAGTATTTCGGCTTCAAAAAGGTTGAAAATTTTCACGACAGGATTACGGCTTTAAAAAAGTCGAACATTTTCATGAAGTATTTCGGCTTCAAAAAAGTTGAACATTTTCATGAAGTATTTGGGCTTCAAAAAAGTTGAAAATTTTCATGAAAAGATTTCGGCTTCAAAAAAGTTGAAAATTTTCACGTCAGGATTTCGGCTTTAAAAAAGTCGAACATTTTCATGAAGTATTTCAGCTTCAAAAAAGTTGAAAATTTTCATGAAAAGATTTCGGTTTCAAAAAAGTTGAAAATTTTCATGAAAAGATTTCGGCTTCAAAAAAGTTGAAAATTTTCACGACAGGATTTCGACTTTAAAAAAGTCTAACATTTTCATGAAGTATTTCGGCTTCAAAAAGGTTACAAATTTTCAAGACAGGATTTCGGCTTTAAAAAAGTCGAACATTTTCATGAAGTATTTAAGCTTCAAAAAAGTTGAAAATTTTCATGAAAAGATTTTGGCTTCAAAAAAGTTGAAAATTTTCATGAAAAGATTTCGGCTTCAAAAAAGTTGAAAATTTTCAAGACAGGATTTCGGCTTTAAAAAAGTCGAACATTTTCATGAAGTATTTCAGCTTCAAAAAAGTTGAAAATTTTCATGAAAAGATTTCGGCTTCAAAAAAGTTGAAAATTTTCATGAAAAGATTTCGGCTTCAAAAGAGTTGAAAATTTTCACGACAGGATTTCGACTTTAAAAAAGTCGAACATTTTCATGAAGTATTTCGGCTTTAAAAAAGTTGAAAATTTTCACGACAGGATTTCGGCGTTAAAAAAGTTGAAAATTTTCATGAAGTATTTCAGATTCAAAAAAGTTGAAAATTTTCATGAAAAGATTTCGGCTTCAAAAAAGTTGAAAACTTTCATGAAAAGATTTCGGCTTCAAAAAAGTTGAAAATTTTCATGAAAAGATTTCGGCTTCAAAAAAGTTGAAAATTTTCACGACAGGATTTCGGCGTTAAAAAAGTTGAACATTTTCATGAAGTATTTCAGATTCAAAAAAGTTGAAAATTTTCATGAAAAGATTTCGGCTTCAAAAAAGTTGAAAATTTTCACGACAGGATTTCGGCTTTAAAAATGTCGAACATTTTCATGAAGTATTTCAGCTTCAAAAAAGTTGAAAATTTTCATGAAAAGATTTCGGCTTCAAAAGAGTTGAAAATTTTCATGAAAAGATTTCGGCTTCAAAAAAGTTGAAAATTTTCATGAAAAGATTTCGGCTTCAAAAAAGTTGAAAATTTTCACGACAGGATTTCGGCTTTAAAAAAGTCGAACATTTTCATGAAGTATTTGGGCTTCAAAAAAGTTGAAAATTTTCACGAAAAGATTTCGGCTTTAAAAAAGTCGAACATTTTCATGAAGTATTTCGGCTTCAAAAAGGTTGAAAATTTTCACGACAGGATTTCGGCTTCAAAAAAGTTGAACATTTTCATGAAGTATTTGGGCTTCAAAAAAGTTGAATATTTTCACGACAGGATTTCGGCTTTAAAAAAGTCGAACATTTTCATGAAGTATTTCAGCTTCAAAAAAGTTGAAAATTTTCATGAAAAGATTTCGGCTTCAAAAAAGTTGAAAATTTTCATGAAAAGATTTCGGCTTCAAAAAAGTTGAAAATTTTCATGAAAAGATTTCGGCTTAAAAAAAGTTGAAAATTTTCACGATAGGATTTCGGCTTTAAAAAAGTCTAACATTTTCACGACAGGATTTCGGCTTTAAAAAAGTCGAACATTTTCATGAAGTATTTCGGCTTCAAAAAATTTCAAAAATTTTCATGAAGTATTTCGGATTCAAAAAAGTCGAACATTTTCACGACAGGATTTCGGCGTTAAAAAAGTCGAACATTTTCATGAAGTATTTTAGCTTCAAAAAAGTTGAAAATTTTCATGAAAAGATATCGGCTTCAAAAAAGTTGAAAATTTTCATGAAAAGATTTCGGCTTCAAAAAAGTTGAAAATTTTCATGAAAAGATTTCGGCTTCAAAAAAGTTGAAAATTTTCACGACAGGATTTCAGCTTCAAAAAAGTTGAAAATTTTCATGAAAAGATTTCGGCTTCAAAAAAGTTGAAAATTTTCACGACAGGATTTCGGCTTTAAAAAAGTCGAACATTTTCATGAAGTATTTCAGCTTCAAAAAAGTTGAAAATTTTCATGAAAAGATTTTGGCTTCAAAAAAGTTTAAAATTTTCATGAAAAGATTTCGGTTTCAAAAAAGTTGAAAATTTTCATGAAAAGATTTCGGCTTCAAAAAAGTTGAAAATTTTCACGACAGGATTTCGACTTTAAAAAAGTCTAACATTTTCATGAAGTATTTCAGCTTCAAAAAGGTTACAAATTTTCAAGACAGGATTTCGGCTTTAAAAAAGTCGAACATTTTGATGAAGTATTTCAGCTTCAAAAAAGTTGAAAATTTTCATGAAAAGATTTTGGCTTCAAAAAAGTTGAAAATTTTCATGACAGGATTTCGGCTTCAAAAAAGTTGAAAATTTTCACGACAGGATTTCGGCTTTAAAAAAGTCGAACATTTTCATGAAGTATTTCAGCTTCAAAAAAGTTGAAAATTTTCATGAAAAGATTTCGGCTTCAAAAAAGTTGAAAATTTTCATGAAAAGATTTCGGCTTCAAAAGAGTTGAAAATTTTCACGACAGGATTTCGACTTTAAAAAAGTCGAACATTTTCATGAAGTATTTCGGCTTTAAAAAAGTTGAAAATTTTCACGACAGGATTTCGGCGTTAAAAAAGTTGAAAATTTTCATGAAGTATTTCAGATTCAAAAAAGTTGAAAATTTTCATGAAAAGATTTCGGCTTCAAAAAAGTTGAAAATTTTCATGAAAAGATTTCGGCTTCAAAAAAGTTGAAAATTTTCATGAAAAGATTTCGGCTTCAAAAAAGTTGAAAATTTTCACGACAGGATTTCGGCGTTAAAAAAGTTGAACATTTTCATGAAGTATTTCAGATTCAAAAAAGTTGAAAATTTTCATGAAAAGATTTCGGCTTCAAAAAAGTTGAAAATTTTCATGAAAAGATTTCGGCTTCAAAAAAGTTGAAAATTTTCATGAAAAGATTTGGGCTTCAAAAAAGTTGAAAATTTTCACGACAGGATTTCGGCTTTAAAAAAGTCGAACATTTTCATGAAGTATTTCAGCTTCAAAAAAGTTGAAAATTTTCATGAAAAGATTTCGGCTTCAAAAGAGTTGAAAATTTTCATGAAAAGATTTCGGCTTCAAAAAAGTTGAAAATTTTCATGAAAAGATTTCGGCTTCAAAAAAGTTGAAAATTTTCACGACAGGATTTCGGCTTTAAAAAAGTCGAACATTTTCATGAAGTATTTGGGCTTCAAAAAAGTTGAAAATTTTCACGAAAAGATTTCGGCTTTAAAAAAGTCGAACATTTTCATGAAGTATTTCGGCTTCAAAAAGGTTGAAAATTTTCACGACAGGATTTCGGCTTCAAAAAAGTTGAACATTTTCATGAAGTATTTGGGCTTCAAAAAAGTTGAATATTTTCACGACAGGATTTCGGCTTTAAAAAAGTCGAACATTTTCATGAAGTATTTCAGCTTCAAAAAAGTTGAAAATTTTCATGAAAAGATTTCGGCTTCAAAAAAGTTGAAAATTTTCATGAAAAGATTTCGGCTTCAAAAAAGTTGAAAATTTTCATGAAAAGATTTCGGCTTAAAAAAAGTTGAAAATTTTCACGATAGGATTTCGGCTTTAAAAAAGTCTAACATTTTCACGACAGGATTTCGGCTTTAAAAAAGTCGAACATTTTCATGAAGTATTTCGGCTTCAAAAAATTTCAAAAATTTTCATGAAGTATTTCGGATTCAAAAAAGTCGAACATTTTCACGACAGGATTTCGGCGTTAAAAAAGTCGAACATTTTCATGAAGTATTTTAGCTTCAAAAAAGTTGAAAATTTTCATGAAAAGATATCGGCTTCAAAAAAGTTGAAAATTTTCATGAAAAGATTTCGGCTTCAAAAAAGTTGAAAATTTTCATGAAAAGATTTCGGCTTCAAAAAAGTTGAAAATTTTCACGACAGGATTTCAGCTTCAAAAAAGTTGAAAATTTTCATGAAAAGATTTCGGCTTCAAAAAAGTTGAAAATTTTCACGACAGGATTTCGGCTTTAAAAAAGTCGAACATTTTCATGAAGTATTTCAGCTTCAAAAAAGTTGAAAATTTTCATGAAAAGATTTTGGCTTCAAAAAAGTTTAAAATTTTCATGAAAAGATTTCGGTTTCAAAAAAGTTGAAAATTTTCATGAAAAGATTTCGGCTTCAAAAAAGTTGAAAATTTTCACGACAGGATTTCGACTTTAAAAAAGTCTAACATTTTCATGAAGTATTTCGGCTTCAAAAAGGTTACAAATTTTCAAGACAGGATTTCGGCTTTAAAAAAGTCGAACATTTTGATGAAGTATTTCAGCTTCAAAAAAGTTGAAAATTTTCATGAAAAGATTTTGGCTTCAAAAAAGTTGAAAATTTTCATGAAAAGATTTCGGCTTCAAAAAAGTTGAAAATTTTCACGACAGGATTTCGGCTTTAAAAAAGTCGAACATTTTCATGAAGTATTTCAGCTTCAAAAAAGTTGAAAATTTTCATGAAAAGATTTCGGCTTCAAAAAAGTTGAAAATTTTCATGAAAAGATTTCGGCTTCAAAAGAGTTGAAAATTTTCACGACAGGATTTCGACTTTAAAAAAGTCGAACATTTTCATGAAGTATTTCGGCTTTAAAAAAGTTGAAAATTTTCACGACAGGATTTCGGCGTTAAAAAAGTTGAAAATTTTCATGAAGTATTTCAGATTCAAAAAAGTTGAAAATTTTCATGAAAAGATTTCGGCTTCAAAAAAGTTGAAAATTTTCATGAAAAGATTTCGGCTTCAAAAAAGTTGAAAATTTTCATGAAAAGATTTCGGCTTCAAAAAAGTTGAAAATTTTCACGACAGGATTTCGGCGTTAAAAAAGTTGAACATTTTCATGAAGTATTTCAGATTCAAAAAAGTTGAAAATTTTCATGAAAAGATTTCGGCTTCAAAAAAGTTGAAAATTTTCATGAAAAGATTTCGGCTTCAAAAAAGTTGAAAATTTTCATGAAAAGATTTGGGCTTCAAAAAAGTTGAAAATTTTCACGACAGGATTTCGGCTTTAAAAAAGTCGAACATTTTCATGAAGTATTTCAGCTTCAAAAAAGTTGAACATTTTCATGAAAAGATTTCGGCTTCAAAAAAGTTGAAAATTTTCACGTCAGGATTTCGGCTTTAAAAAAGTCGAACATTTTCATGAAGTATTTCAGCTTCAAAAAAGTTGAAAATTTTCATGAAAAGATTTCGGTTTCAAAAAAGTTGAAAATTTTCATGAAAAGATTTCGGCTTCAAAAAAGTTGAAAATTTTCACGACAGGATTTCGACTTTAAAAAAGTCTAATATTTTCATGAAGTATTTCGGCTTCAAAAAGGTTACAAATTTTCAAGACAGGATTTCGGCTTTAAAAAAGTCGAACATTTTCATGAAGTATTTAAGCTTCAAAAAAGTTGAAAATTTTCATGAAAAGATTTTGGCTTCAAAAAAGTTGAAAATTTTCATGAAAAGATTTCGGCTTCAAAAAAGTTGAAAATTTTCACGACAGGATTTCGGCTTTAAAAAAGTCGAACATTTTCATGAAGTATTTCAGCTTCAAAAAAGTTGAAAATTTTCATGAAAAGATTTCGGCTTCAAAAAAGTTGAAAATTTTCATGAAAAGATTTCGGCTTCAAAAGAGTTGAAAATTTTCACGACAGGATTTCGACTTTAAAAAAGTCGAACATTTTCATGAAGTATTTCGGCTTTAAAAAAGTTGAAAATTTTCACGACAGGATTTCGGCGTTAAAAAAGTTGAAAATTTTCATGAAGTATTTCAGATTCAAAAAAGTTGAAAATTTTCATGAAAAGATTTCGGCTTCAAAAAAGTTGAAAATTTTCATGAAAAGATTTCGGCTTCAAAAAAGTTGAAAATTTTCATGAAAAGATTTCGGCTTCAAAAAAGTTGAAAATTTTCACGACAGGATTTCGGCGTTAAAAAAGTTGAACATTTTCATGAAGTATTTCAGATTCAAAAAAGTTGAAAATTTTCATGAAAAGATTTCGGCTTCAAAAAAGTTGAAAATTTTCATGAAAAGATTTCGGCTTCAAAAAAGTTGAAAATTTTCATGAAAAGATTTGGGCTTCAAAAAAGTTGAAAATTTTCACGACAGGATTTCGGCTTTAAAAAAGTCGAACATTTTCATGAAGTATTTCAGCTTCAAAAAAGTTGAACATTTTCATGAAAAGATTTCGGCTTCAAAAAAGTTGAAAATTTTCACGTCAGGATTTCGGCTTTAAAAAAGTCGAACATTTTCATGAAGTATTTCAGCTTCAAAAAAGTTGAAAATTTTCATGAAAAGATTTCGGTTTCAAAAAAGTTGAAAATTTTCATGAAAAGATTTCGGCTTCAAAAAAGTTGAAAATTTTCACGACAGGATTTCGACTTTAAAAAAGTCTAACATTTTCATGAAGTATTTCGGCTTCAAAAAGGTTACAAATTTTCAAGACAGGATTTCGGCTTTAAAAAAGTCGAACATTTTCATGAAGTATTTAAGCTTCAAAAAAGTTGAAAATTTTCATGAAAAGATTTTGGCTTCAAAAAAGTTGAAAATTTTCATGAAAAGATTTCGGCTTCAAAAAAGTTGAAAATTTTCACGACAGGATTTCGGCTTTAAAAAAGTCGAACATTTTCATGAAGTATTTCAGCTTCAAAAAAGTTGAAAATTTTCATGAAAAGATTTCGGCTTCAAAAAAGTTGAAAATTTTCATGAAAAGATTTCGGCTTCAAAAGAGTTGAAAATTTTCACGACAGGATTTCGACTTTAAAAAAGTCGAACATTTTCATGAAGTATTTCGGCTTTAAAAAAGTTGAAAATTTTCACGACAGGATTTCGGCGTTAAAAAAGTTGAAAATTTTCATGAAGTATTTCAGATTCAAAAAAGTTGAAAATTTTCATGAAAAGATTTCGGCTTCAAAAAAGTTGAAAACTTTCATGAAAAGATTTCGGCTTCAAAAAAGTTGAAAATTTTCATGAAAAGATTTCGGCTTCAAAAAAGTTGAAAATTTTCACGACAGGATTTCGGCGTTAAAAAAGTTGAACATTTTCATGAAGTATTTCAGATTCAAAAAAGTTGAAAATTTTCATGAAAAGATTTTGGCTTCAAAAAAGTTGAAAATTTTCATGAAAAGATTTTGGCTTCAAAAAAGTTGAAAATTTTCACGACAGGATTTCGGCTTTAAAAAAGTCGAACATTTTCATGAAGTATTTCAGCTTCAAAAAAGTTGAAAATTTTCATGAAAAGATTTCGGCTTCAAAAAAGTTGAAAATTTTCATGAAAAGATTTCGGCTTCAAAAGAGTTGAAAATTTTCACGACAGGATTTCGACTTTAAAAAAGTCGAACATTTTCATGAAGTATTTCGGCTTTAAAAAAGTTGAAAATTTTCACGACAGGATTTCGGCGTTAAAAAAGTTGAAAATTTTCATGAAGTATTTCAGATTCAAAAAAGTTGAAAATTTTCATGAAAAGATTTCGGCTTCAAAAAAGTTGAAAACTTTCATGAAAAGATTTCGGCTTCAAAAAAGTTGAAAATTTTCATGAAAAGATTTCGGCTTCAAAAAAGTTGAAAATTTTCACGACAGGATTTCGGCTTTAAAAAAGTCGAACATTTTCATGAAGTATTTCAGCTTCAAAAAAGTTGAAAATTTTCATGAAAAGATTTCGGCTTCAAAAAAGTTGAAAATTTTCATGAAAAGATTTCGGTTTCAAAAAAGTTGAAAATTTTCACGACAGGATTTCGACTTTAAAAAAGTCGAACATTTTCATGAAGTATTTCGGCTTTAAAAAAGTTGAAAATTTTCATGAAGTATTTCGGATTCAAAAAAGTTGAAAATTTTCACGACAGGATTTCGGCGTTAAAAAAGTTGAAAATTTTCATGAAGTATTTCAGATTCAAAAAAGTTGAAAATTTTCATGAAAAGATTTCGGCTTCAAAAAAGTTGCAAATTTTCATGAAAAGATTTCGGCTTCAAAAGAGTTGAAAATTTTCATGAAAAGATTTCGGCTTCAAAAAAGTTGAAAATTTTCACGACAGGATTTCGGCTTTAAAAATGTCGAACATTTTCATGAAGTATTTCAGCTTCAAAAAAGTTGAAAATTTTCATGAAAAGATTTCGGCTTCAAAAAAGTTGAAAATTTTCATGAAAAGATTTCGGCTTCAAAAAAGTTGAAAATTTTCACGACAGGATTTCGGCTTTAAAAAAGTCGAACATTTTCATGAAGTATTTCGGCTTCAAAAAATTTCAAAAATTTTCATGAAGTATTTCGGATTCAAAAAAGTCGAACATTTTCACGACAGGATTTCGGCGTTAAAAAAGTCGAACATTTTCATGAAGTATTTTAGCTTCAAAAAAGTTGAAAATTTTCATGAAAAGATATCGGCTTCAAAAAAGTTGAAAATTTTCATGAAAAGATTTCGGCTTCAAAAAAGTTGAAAATTTTCATGAAGTATTTGGGCTTCAAAAAAGTTGAAAATTTTCACGAAAGGATTTCGGCTTTAAAAAAGTCGAACATTTTCATGAAGTATTTCGGCTTCAAAAAGGTTGAAAATTTTCACGACAGGATTTCGGCTTTAAAAAAGTCGAACATTTTCATGAAGTATTTCGGCTTCAAAAAAGTTGAACATTTTCATGAAGTATTTGGGCTTCAAAAAAGTTGAAAATTTTCACGACAGGATTTCGGCTTTAAAAAAGTCGAACATTTTCATGAAGTATTTCAGCTTCAAAAAAGTTGAAAATTTTCATGAAAAGATTTTGGCTTCAAAAAAGTTGAAAATTTTCATGAAAAGATTTCGGCTTCAAAAAAGTTGAAAATTTTCACGACAGGATTTCGGCTTTAAAAAAGTCGAACATTTTCATGAAGTATTTCAGCTTCAAAAAAGTTGAAAATTTTCATGAAAAGATTTCGGCTTCAAAAAAGTTGAAAATTTTCATGAAAAGATTTCGGCTTCAAAAGAGTTGAAAATTTTCACGACAGGATTTCGACTTTAAAAAAGTCGAACATTTTCATGAAGTATTTCGGCTTTAAAAAAGTTGAAAATTTTCATGAAGTATTTCGGATTCAAAAAAGTTGAAAATTTTCACGACAGGATTTCGGCGTTAAAAAAGTTGAAAATTTTCATGAAGTATTTCAGATTCAAAAAAGTTGAAAATTTTCATGAAAAGATTTCGGCTTCAAAAAAGTTGCAAATTTTAATGAAAAGATTTCGGCTTCAAAAAAGTTGAAAATTTTCATGAAAAGGTTTCGGCTTCAAAAAAGTTGAAAATTTTCACGACAGGATTTCGGCTTTAAAAATGTCGAACATTTTCATGAAGTATTTCGGCTTCAAAAAATTTCAAAAATTTTCATGAAGTATTTCGGATTCAAAAAAGTCGAACATTTTCACGACAGGATTTCGGCGTTAAAAAAGTCGAACATTTTCATGAAGTATTTTAGCTTCAAAAAAGTTGAAAATTTTCATGAAAAGATTTCGGCTTCAAAAAAGTTGAAAATTTTCATGAAAAGATTTCGGCTTCAAAAAAGTTGAAAATTTTCACGACAGGATTTCGGCTTTAAAAAAGTCGAACATTTTCATGAAGTATTTCGGCTTCAAAAAATTTCAAAAATTTTCATGAAGTATTTCGGATTCAAAAAAGTCGAACATTTTCACGACAGGATTTCGGCGTTAAAAAAGTCGAACATTTTCATGAAGTATTTTAGCTTCAAAAAAGTTGAAAATTTTCACGACAGGATTTCGGCTTTAAAAAAGTCGAACATTTTCATGAAGTATTTCGGCTTCAAAAAAGTTGAACATTTTCATGAAGTATTTGGGCTTCAAAAAAGTTGAAAATTTTCATGACAGGATTTCGGCTTTAAAAAAGTCGAACATTTTCATGAAGTATTTCAGCTTCAAAAAAATTTAAAATTTTCATGAAAAGATTTCGGCTTCAAAAAAGTTGAAAATTTTCATGAAAAGATTTCGGCTTCAAAAAAGTTGAAAATTTTCACGACAGGATTTCGGCTTTAAAAAAGTCGAACATTTTCATGAAGTATTTCAGCTTCAAAAAAGTTGAAAATTTTCATGAAAAGATTTTGGCTTCAAAAAAGTTGAAAATTTTCATGAAAAGATTTCGGCTTCAAAAAAGTTGAAAATTTTCACGACAGGATTTCGGCTTTAAAAAATCGAACATTTTCATGAAGTATTTCAGCTTCAAAAAAGTTGAAAATTTTCATGAAAAGATTTAGGCTTCAAAAAAGTTGAAAATTTTCATGAAAAGATTTCGGCTTCAAAAAAGTTGAAAATTTTCATGAAAAGATTTAGGCTTCAAAAAAGTTGAAAATTTTCATGAAAAGATTTCGGCTTCAAAAAAGTTGAAAATTTTCATGAAAAGATTTCGGCTTCAAAAAAGTTGAAAATTTTCACGACAGGATTTCGGCTTTAAAAAAGTCGAACATTTTCATGAAGTATTTCAGCTTCAAAAAAGTTGAAAATTTTCATGAAAAGATTTCGGCTTCAAAAAAGTTGAAAATTTTCATGAAAAGATTTCGGCTTTAAAAAAGTTGAAAATTTTTACGACAGGATTTCGGCTTTAAAAAAGTCGAACATTTTCATGAAGTATTTCGGCTTCAAAAAAGTTGAAAATTATCATGAAAAGATTTCGGCTTCAAAAAAGTTGAAAATTTTCACGACAGGATTTCGGCTTCAAAAAAGTCGAACATTTTCATGAAGTATTTCAGCTACAAAAAAGTTGAAAATTTTCATGAAAAGATTTCGGCTTCAAAAAAGTTGAAAATTTTCATGAAAAGATTTCGGCTTCAAAAAGTTGAAAATTTTCACGACAGGATTTCGGCTTTAAAAATGTCGAACATTTTCATGAAGTATTTCAGCTTCAAAAAAGTTGAAAATTTTCATGAAAAGATTTCGGCTTCAAAAAAGTTGAAAATTTTCATGAAAAGATTTCGGCTTCAAAAAAGTTGAAAATTTTCACGACAGGATTTCGGCTTTAAAAAAGTCGAACATTTTCATGAAGTATTTCGGCTTCAAAAAATTTCAAAAATTTTCATGAAGTATTTCGGATTCAAAAAAGTCGAACATTTTCACGACAGGATTTCGGCGTTAAAAAAGTCGAACATTTTCATGAAGTATTTTAGCTTCAAAAAAGTTGAAAATTTTCACGACAGGATTTCGGCTTTAAAAAAGTCGAACATTTTCATGAAGTATTTCAGCTTCAAAAAAGTTGAAAATTTTCATGAAAAGATTTCGGCTTCAAAAAAGTTGAAAATTTTCATGAAAAGATTTCGGCTTCAAAAGAGTTGAAAATTTTCACGACAGGATTTCGACTTTAAAAAAGTCGAACATTTTCATGAAGTATTTCGGCTTTAAAAAAGTTGAAAATTTTCACGACAGGATTTCGGCGTTAAAAAAGTTGAAAATTTTCATGAAGTATTTCAGATTCAAAAAAGTTGAAAATTTTCATGAAAAGATTTCGGCTTCAAAAAAGTTGAAAACTTTCATGAAAAGATTTCGGCTTCAAAAAAGTTGAAAATTTTCATGAAAAGATTTCGGCTTCAAAAAAGTTGAAAATTTTCACGACAGGATTTCGGCGTTAAAAAAGTTGAACATTTTCATGAAGTATTTCAGATTCAAAAAAGTTGAAAATTTTCATGAAAAGATTTTGGCTTCAAAAAAGTTGAAAATTTTCATGAAAAGATTTTGGCTTCAAAAAAGTTGAAAATTTTCACGACAGGATTTCGGCTTTAAAAAAGTCGAACATTTTCATGAAGTATTTCAGCTTCAAAAAAGTTGAAAATTTTCATGAAAAGATTTCGGCTTCAAAAAAGTTGAAAATTTTCATGAAAAGATTTCGGCTTCAAAAGAGTTGAAAATTTTCACGACAGGATTTCGACTTTAAAAAAGTCGAACATTTTCATGAAGTATTTCGGCTTTAAAAAAGTTGAAAATTTTCACGACAGGATTTCGGCGTTAAAAAAGTTGAAAATTTTCATGAAGTATTTCAGATTCAAAAAAGTTGAAAATTTTCATGAAAAGATTTCGGCTTCAAAAAAGTTGAAAACTTTCATGAAAAGATTTCGGCTTCAAAAAAGTTGAAAATTTTCATGAAAAGATTTCGGCTTCAAAAAAGTTGAAAATTTTCACGACAGGATTTCGGCTTTAAAAAAGTCGAACATTTTCATGAAGTATTTCAGCTTCAAAAAAGTTGAAAATTTTCATGAAAAGATTTCGGCTTCAAAAAAGTTGAAAATTTTCATGAAAAGATTTCGGTTTCAAAAAAGTTGAAAATTTTCACGACAGGATTTCGACTTTAAAAAAGTCGAACATTTTCATGAAGTATTTCGGCTTTAAAAAAGTTGAAAATTTTCATGAAGTATTTCGGATTCAAAAAAGTTGAAAATTTTCACGACAGGATTTCGGCGTTAAAAAAGTTGAAAATTTTCATGAAGTATTTCAGATTCAAAAAAGTTGAAAATTTTCATGAAAAGATTTCGGCTTCAAAAAAGTTGCAAATTTTCATGAAAAGATTTCGGCTTCAAAAGAGTTGAAAATTTTCATGAAAAGATTTCGGCTTCAAAAAAGTTGAAAATTTTCACGACAGGATTTCGGCTTTAAAAATGTCGAACATTTTCATGAAGTATTTCAGCTTCAAAAAAGTTGAAAATTTTCATGAAAAGATTTCGGCTTCAAAAAAGTTGAAAATTTTCATGAAAAGATTTCGGCTTCAAAAAAGTTGAAAATTTTCACGACAGGATTTCGGCTTTAAAAAAGTCGAACATTTTCATGAAGTATTTCGGCTTCAAAAAATTTCAAAAATTTTCATGAAGTATTTCGGATTCAAAAAAGTCGAACATTTTCACGACAGGATTTCGGCGTTAAAAAAGTCGAACATTTTCATGAAGTATTTTAGCTTCAAAAAAGTTGAAAATTTTCATGAAAAGATATCGGCTTCAAAAAAGTTGAAAATTTTCATGAAAAGATTTCGGCTTCAAAAAAGTTGAAAATTTTCATGAAGTATTTGGGCTTCAAAAAAGTTGAAAATTTTCACGAAAGGATTTCGGCTTTAAAAAAGTCGAACATTTTCATGAAGTATTTCGGCTTCAAAAAGGTTGAAAATTTTCACGACAGGATTTCGGCTTTAAAAAAGTCGAACATTTTCATGAAGTATTTCGGCTTCAAAAAAGTTGAACATTTTCATGAAGTATTTGGGCTTCAAAAAAGTTGAAAATTTTCACGACAGGATTTCGGCTTTAAAAAAGTCGAACATTTTCATGAAGTATTTCAGCTTCAAAAAAGTTGAAAATTTTCATGAAAAGATTTTGGCTTCAAAAAAGTTGAAAATTTTCATGAAAAGATTTCGGCTTCAAAAAAGTTGAAAATTTTCACGACAGGATTTCGGCTTTAAAAAAGTCGAACATTTTCATGAAGTATTTCAGCTTCAAAAAAGTTGAAAATTTTCATGAAAAGATTTCGGCTTCAAAAAAGTTGAAAATTTTCATGAAAAGATTTCGGCTTCAAAAGAGTTGAAAATTTTCACGACAGGATTTCGACTTTAAAAAAGTCGAACATTTTCATGAAGTATTTCGGCTTTAAAAAAGTTGAAAATTTTCATGAAGTATTTCGGATTCAAAAAAGTTGAAAATTTTCACGACAGGATTTCGGCGTTAAAAAAGTTGAAAATTTTCATGAAGTATTTCAGATTCAAAAAAGTTGAAAATTTTCATGAAAAGATTTCGGCTTCAAAAAAGTTGCAAATTTTAATGAAAAGATTTCGGCTTCAAAAAAGTTGAAAATTTTCATGAAAAGGTTTCGGCTTCAAAAAAGTTGAAAATTTTCACGACAGGATTTCGGCTTTAAAAATGTCGAACATTTTCATGAAGTATTTCGGCTTCAAAAAATTTCAAAAATTTTCATGAAGTATTTCGGATTCAAAAAAGTCGAACATTTTCACGACAGGATTTCGGCGTTAAAAAAGTCGAACATTTTCATGAAGTATTTTAGCTTCAAAAAAGTTGAAAATTTTCATGAAAAGATTTCGGCTTCAAAAAAGTTGAAAATTTTCATGAAAAGATTTCGGCTTCAAAAAAGTTGAAAATTTTCACGACAGGATTTCGGCTTTAAAAAAGTCGAACATTTTCATGAAGTATTTCGGCTTCAAAAAATTTCAAAAATTTTCATGAAGTATTTCGGATTCAAAAAAGTCGAACATTTTCACGACAGGATTTCGGCGTTAAAAAAGTCGAACATTTTCATGAAGTATTTTAGCTTCAAAAAAGTTGAAAATTTTCACGACAGGATTTCGGCTTTAAAAAAGTCGAACATTTTCATGAAGTATTTCGGCTTCAAAAAAGTTGAACATTTTCATGAAGTATTTGGGCTTCAAAAAAGTTGAAAATTTTCATGACAGGATTTCGGCTTTAAAAAAGTCGAACATTTTCATGAAGTATTTCAGCTTCAAAAAAGTTGAAAATTTTCATGAAAAGATTTCGGCTTCAAAAAAGTTGAAAATTTTCATGAAAAGATTTCGGCTTCAAAAAAGTTGAAAATTTTCACGACAGGATTTCGGCTTTAAAAAAGTCGAACATTTTCATGAAGTATTTCAGCTTCAAAAAAGTTGAAAATTTTCATGAAAAGATTTTGGCTTCAAAAAAGTTGAAAATTTTCATGAAAAGATTTCGGCTTCAAAAAAGTTGAAAATTTTCACGACAGGATTTGGGTTTAAAAAATCGAACATTTTCATGAAGTATTTCAGCTTCAAAAAAGTTGAAAATTTTCATGAAAACATTTAGGCTTCAAAAAAGTTGAAAATTTTCATGAAAAGATTTCGGCTTCAAAAAAGTTGAAAATTTTCATGAAAAGATTTAGGCTTCAAAAAAGTTGAAAATTTTCATGAAAAGATTTCGGCTTCAAAAAAGTTGAAAATTTTCATGAAAAGATTTCGGCTTCAAAAAAGTTGAAAATTTTCACGACAGGATTTCGGCTTTAAAAAAGTCGAACATTTTCATGAAGTATTTCAGCTTCAAAAAAGTTGAAAATTTTCATGAAAAGATTTCGGCTTCAAAAAAGTTGAAAATTTTCATGAAAAGATTTCGGCTTTAAAAAAGTTGAAAATTTTTACGACAGGATTTCGGCTTTAAAAAAGTCGAACATTTTCATGAAGTATTTCGGATTCAAAAAAGTTGAAAATTTTCATGAAAAGATTTTGGCTTCAAAAAAGTTGAAAATTATCATGAAAAGATTTCGGCTTCAAAAAAGTTGAAAATTTTCACGACAGTATTTCGGCTTTAAAAAAGTCGAACATTTTCATGAAGTATTTGGGCTTCAAAAAAGTTGAAAATTTTCACGAAAGGATTTCGGCTTTGAAAAAGTCGAACATTTTCATGAAGTATTTCGGCTTCAAAAAGGTTGAAAATTTTCACGACAGGATTTCGGCTTTAAAAAAGTCGAACATTTTCATGAAGTATTTCGGCTTCAAAAAAGTTGAAAATTTTCACGAAAGGATTTCGGCTTTAAAAAAGTCGAACATTTTCATGAAGTATTTCGGCTTCAAAAAGGTTGAAAATTTTCACGACAGGATTTCGGCTTTAAAAAAGTCGAACATTTTCATGAAGTATTTCGGCTTCAAAAAAGTTGAACATTTTCATGAAGTATTTGGGCTTCAAAAAAGTTGAAAATTTTCACGACAGGATTTCGGCTTTAAAAAAGTCGAACATTTTCATGAAGTATTTCAGCTTCAAAAAAGTTGAAAATTTTCATGAAAAGATTTTGGCTTCAAAAAAGTTGAAAATTTTCATGAAAAGATTTCGGCTTCAAAAAAGTTGAAAATTTTCACGACAGGATTTCGGCTTTAAAAAAGTCGAACATTTTCATGAAGTATTTCAGCTTCAAAAAAGTTGAAAATTTTCATGAAAAGATTTCGGCTTCAAAAAAGTTGAAAATTTTCATGAAAAGATTTCGGCTTCAAAAGAGTTGAAAATTTTCACGACAGGATTTCGACTTTAAAAAAGTCGAACATTTTCATGAAGTATTTCGGCTTTAAAAAAGTTGAAAATTTTCATGAAGTATTTCGGATTCAAAAAAGTTGAAAATTTTCACGACAGGATTTCGGCGTTAAAAAAGTTGAAAATTTTCATGAAGTATTTCAGATTCAAAAAAGTTGAAAATTTTCATGAAAAGATTTCGGCTTCAAAAAAGTTGCAAATTTTAATGAAAAGATTTCGGCTTCAAAAAAGTTGAAAATTTTCATGAAAAGGTTTCGGCTTCAAAAAAGTTGAAAATTTTCACGACAGGATTTCGGCTTTAAAAATGTCGAACATTTTCATGAAGTATTTCGGCTTCAAAAAATTTCAAAAATTTTCATGAAGTATTTCGGATTCAAAAAAGTCGAACATTTTCACGACAGGATTTCGGCGTTAAAAAAGTCGAACATTTTCATGAAGTATTTTAGCTTCAAAAAAGTTGAAAATTTTCATGAAAAGATTTCGGCTTCAAAAAAGTTGAAAATTTTCATGAAAAGATTTCGGCTTCAAAAAAGTTGAAAATTTTCACGACAGGATTTCGGCTTTAAAAAAGTCGAACATTTTCATGAAGTATTTCGGCTTCAAAAAATTTCAAAAATTTTCATGAAGTATTTCGGATTCAAAAAAGTCGAACATTTTCACGACAGGATTTCGGCGTTAAAAAAGTCGAACATTTTCATGAAGTATTTTAGCTTCAAAAAAGTTGAAAATTTTCACGACAGGATTTCGGCTTTAAAAAAGTCGAACATTTTCATGAAGTATTTCGGCTTCAAAAAAGTTGAACATTTTCATGAAGTATTTGGGCTTCAAAAAAGTTGAAAATTTTCATGACAGGATTTCGGCTTTAAAAAAGTCGAACATTTTCATGAAGTATTTCAGCTTCAAAAAAGTTGAAAATTTTCATGAAAAGATTTCGGCTTCAAAAAAGTTGAAAATTTTCATGAAAAGATTTCGGCTTCAAAAAAGTTGAAAATTTTCACGACAGGATTTCGGCTTTAAAAAAGTCGAACATTTTCATGAAGTATTTCAGCTTCAAAAAAGTTGAAAATTTTCATGAAAAGATTTTGGCTTCAAAAAAGTTGAAAATTTTCATGAAAAGATTTCGGCTTCAAAAAAGTTGAAAATTTTCACGACAGGATTTGGGTTTAAAAAATCGAACATTTTCATGAAGTATTTCAGCTTCAAAAAAGTTGAAAATTTTCATGAAAACATTTAGGCTTCAAAAAAGTTGAAAATTTTCATGAAAAGATTTCGGCTTCAAAAAAGTTGAAAATTTTCATGAAAAGATTTAGGCTTCAAAAAAGTTGAAAATTTTCATGAAAAGATTTCGGCTTCAAAAAAGTTGAAAATTTTCATGAAAAGATTTCGGCTTCAAAAAAGTTGAAAATTTTCACGACAGGATTTCGGCTTTAAAAAAGTCGAACATTTTCATGAAGTATTTCAGCTTCAAAAAAGTTGAAAATTTTCATGAAAAGATTTCGGCTTCAAAAAAGTTGAAAATTTTCATGAAAAGATTTCGGCTTTAAAAAAGTTGAAAATTTTTACGACAGGATTTCGGCTTTAAAAAAGTCGAACATTTTCATGAAGTATTTCGGATTCAAAAAAGTTGAAAATTTTCATGAAAAGATTTTGGCTTCAAAAAAGTTGAAAATTATCATGAAAAGATTTCGGCTTCAAAAAAGTTGAAAATTTTCATGAAAAGATTTCGGCTTCAAAAAAGTTGAAAATTTTCACGACAGGATTTCGGCTTTAAAAAAGTCGAATATTTTCATGAAGTATTTCAGCTTCAAAAAAGTTGAAAATTTTCATGAAAAGATTTCGGCTTCAAAAAAGTTGAAAATTTTCATGAAAAGATTTCGGCTTTAAAAAAGTTGAAAATTTTTACGACAGGATTTCGGCTTTAAAAAAGTCGAACATTTTCATGAAGTATTTCGGCTTCAAAAAAGTTGAAAATTATCATGAAAAGATTTCGGCTTCAAAAAAGTTGAAAATTTTCACGACAGGATTTCGGCTTCAAAAAAGTCGAACATTTTCATGAAGTATTTCAGCTACAAAAAAGTTGAAAATTTTCATGAAAAGATTTCGGCTTCAAAAAAGTTGAAAATTTTCATGAAAAGATTTCGGCTTCAAAAAGTTGAAAATTTTCACGACAGGATTTCGGCTTTAAAAATGTCGAACATTTTCATGAAGTATTTCAGCTTCAAAAAAGTTGAAAATTTTCATGAAAAGATTTCGGCTTCAAAAAAGTTGAAAATTTTCATGAAAAGATTTCGGCTTCAAAAAAGTTGAAAATTTTCACGACAGGATTTCGGCTTTAAAAAAGTCGAACATTTTCATGAAGTATTTCGGCTTCAAAAAATTTCAAAAATTTTCATGAAGTATTTCGGATTCAAAAAAGTCGAACATTTTCACGACAGGATTTCGGCGTTAAAAAAGTCGAACATTTTCATGAAGTATTTTAGCTTCAAAAAAGTTGAAAATTTTCACGACAGGATTTCGGCTTTAAAAAAGTCGAACATTTTCATGAAGTATTTCAGCTTCAAAAAAGTTGAAAATTTTCATGAAAAGATTTCGGCTTCAAAAAAGTTGAAAATTTTCATGAAAAGATTTCGGCTTCAAAAGAGTTGAAAATTTTCACGACAGGATTTCGACTTTAAAAAAGTCGAACATTTTCATGAAGTATTTCGGCTTTAAAAAAGTTGAAAATTTTCACGACAGGATTTCGGCGTTAAAAAAGTTGAAAATTTTCATGAAGTATTTCAGATTCAAAAAAGTTGAAAATTTTCATGAAAAGATTTCGGCTTCAAAAAAGTTGAAAACTTTCATGAAAAGATTTCGGCTTCAAAAAAGTTGAAAATTTTCATGAAAAGATTTCGGCTTCAAAAAAGTTGAAAATTTTCACGACAGGATTTCGGCGTTAAAAAAGTTGAACATTTTCATGAAGTATTTCAGATTCAAAAAAGTTGAAAATTTTCATGAAAAGATTTTGGCTTCAAAAAAGTTGAAAATTTTCATGAAAAGATTTTGGCTTCAAAAAAGTTGAAAATTTTCACGACAGGATTTCGGCTTTAAAAAAGTCGAACATTTTCATGAAGTATTTCAGCTTCAAAAAAGTTGAAAATTTTCATGAAAAGATTTCGGCTTCAAAAAAGTTGAAAATTTTCATGAAAAGATTTCGGCTTCAAAAGAGTTGAAAATTTTCACGACAGGATTTCGACTTTAAAAAAGTCGAACATTTTCATGAAGTATTTCGGCTTTAAAAAAGTTGAAAATTTTCACGACAGGATTTCGGCGTTAAAAAAGTTGAAAATTTTCATGAAGTATTTCAGATTCAAAAAAGTTGAAAATTTTCATGAAAAGATTTCGGCTTCAAAAAAGTTGAAAACTTTCATGAAAAGATTTCGGCTTCAAAAAAGTTGAAAATTTTCATGAAAAGATTTCGGCTTCAAAAAAGTTGAAAATTTTCACGACAGGATTTCGGCTTTAAAAAAGTCGAACATTTTCATGAAGTATTTCAGCTTCAAAAAAGTTGAAAATTTTCATGAAAAGATTTCGGCTTCAAAAAAGTTGAAAATTTTCATGAAAAGATTTCGGTTTCAAAAAAGTTGAAAATTTTCACGACAGGATTTCGACTTTAAAAAAGTCGAACATTTTCATGAAGTATTTCGGCTTTAAAAAAGTTGAAAATTTTCATGAAGTATTTCGGATTCAAAAAAGTTGAAAATTTTCACGACAGGATTTCGGCGTTGAAAAAGTTGAAAATTTTCATGAAGTATTTCAGATTCAAAAAAGTTGAAAATTTTCATGAAAAGATTTCGGCTTCAAAAAAGTTGCAAATTTTCATGAAAAGATTTCGGCTTCAAAAGAGTTGAAAATTTTCATGAAAAGATTTCGGCTTCAAAAAAGTTGAAAATTTTCACGACAGGATTTCGGCTTTAAAAATGTCGAACATTTTCATGAAGTATTTCAGCTTCAAAAAAGTTGAAAATTTTCATGAAAAGATTTCGGCTTCAAAAAAGTTGAAAATTTTCATGAAAAGATTTCGGCTTCAAAAAAGTTGAAAATTTTCACGACAGGATTTCGGCTTTAAAAAAGTCGAACATTTTCATGAAGTATTTCGGCTTCAAAAAATTTCAAAAATTTTCATGAAGTATTTCGGATTCAAAAAAGTCGAACATTTTCACGACAGGATTTCGGCGTTAAAAAAGTCGAACATTTTCATGAAGTATTTTAGCTTCAAAAAAGTTGAAAATTTTCATGAAAAGATATCGGCTTCAAAAAAGTTGAAAATTTTCATGAAAAGATTTCGGCTTCAAAAAAGTTGAAAATTTTCATGAAGTATTTGGGCTTCAAAAAAGTTGAAAATTTTCACGAAAGGATTTCGGCTTTAAAAAAGTCGAACATTTTCATGAAGTATTTCGGCTTCAAAAAGGTTGAAAATTTTCACGACAGGATTTCGGCTTTAAAAAAGTCGAACATTTTCATGAAGTATTTCGGCTTCAAAAAAGTTGAACATTTTCATGAAGTATTTGGGCTTCAAAAAAGTTGAAAATTTTCACGACAGGATTTCGGCTTTAAAAAAGTCGAACATTTTCATGAAGTATTTCAGCTTCAAAAAAGTTGAAAATTTTCATGAAAAGATTTTGGCTTCAAAAAAGTTGAAAATTTTCATGAAAAGATTTCGGCTTCAAAAAAGTTGAAAATTTTCACGACAGGATTTCGGCTTTAAAAAAGTCGAACATTTTCATGAAGTATTTCAGCTTCAAAAAAGTTGAAAATTTTCATGAAAAGATTTCGGCTTCAAAAAAGTTGAAAATTTTCATGAAAAGATTTCGGCTTCAAAAGAGTTGAAAATTTTCACGACAGGATTTCGACTTTAAAAAAGTCGAACATTTTCATGAAGTATTTCGGCTTTAAAAAAGTTGAAAATTTTCATGAAGTATTTCGGATTCAAAAAAGTTGAAAATTTTCACGACAGGATTTCGGCGTTAAAAAAGTTGAAAATTTTCATGAAGTATTTCAGATTCAAAAAAGTTGAAAATTTTCATGAAAAGATTTCGGCTTCAAAAAAGTTGCAAATTTTAATGAAAAGATTTCGGCTTCAAAAAAGTTGAAAATTTTCATGAAAAGGTTTCGGCTTCAAAAAAGTTGAAAATTTTCACGACAGGATTTCGGCTTTAAAAATGTCGAACATTTTCATGAAGTATTTCGGCTTCAAAAAATTTCAAAAATTTTCATGAAGTATTTCGGATTCAAAAAAGTCGAACATTTTCACGACAGGATTTCGGCGTTAAAAAAGTCGAACATTTTCATGAAGTATTTTAGCTTCAAAAAAGTTGAAAATTTTCATGAAAAGATTTCGGCTTCAAAAAAGTTGAAAATTTTCATGAAAAGATTTCGGCTTCAAAAAAGTTGAAAATTTTCACGACAGGATTTCGGCTTTAAAAAAGTCGAACATTTTCATGAAGTATTTCGGCTTCAAAAAATTTCAAAAATTTTCATGAAGTATTTCGGATTCAAAAAAGTCGAACATTTTCACGACAGGATTTCGGCGTTAAAAAAGTCGAACATTTTCATGAAGTATTTTAGCTTCAAAAAAGTTGAAAATTTTCACGACAGGATTTCGGCTTTAAAAAAGTCGAACATTTTCATGAAGTATTTCGGCTTCAAAAAAGTTGAACATTTTCATGAAGTATTTGGGCTTCAAAAAAGTTGAAAATTTTCATGACAGGATTTCGGCTTTAAAAAAGTCGAACATTTTCATGAAAAGATTTCGGCTTCAAAAAAGTTGAAAATTTTCACGACAGGATTTCGGCTTTAAAAATGTCGAACATTTTCATGAAGTATTTCAGCTTCAAAAAAGTTGAAAATTTTCATGAAAAGATTTCGGCTTCAAAAAAGTTGAAAATTTTCATGAAAAGATTTCGGCTTCAAAAAAGTTGAAAATTTTCACGACAGGATTTCGGCTTTAAAAAAGTCGAACATTTTCATGAAGTATTTCGGCTTCAAAAAATTTCAAAAATTTTCATGAAGTATTTCGGATTCAAAAAAGTCGAACATTTTCACGACAGGATTTCGGCGTTAAAAAAGTCGAACATTTTCATGAAGTATTTTAGCTTCAAAAAAGTTGAAAATTTTCATGAAAAGATATCGGCTTCAAAAAAGTTGAAAATTTTCATGAAAAGATTTCGGCTTCAAAAAAGTTGAAAATTTTCATGAAGTATTTGGGCTTCAAAAAAGTTGAAAATTTTCACGAAAGGATTTCGGCTTTAAAAAAGTCGAACATTTTCATGAAGTATTTCGGCTTCAAAAAGGTTGAAAATTTTCACGACAGGATTTCGGCTTTAAAAAAGTCGAACATTTTCATGAAGTATTTCGGCTTCAAAAAAGTTGAACATTTTCATGAAGTATTTGGGCTTCAAAAAAGTTGAAAATTTTCACGACAGGATTTCGGCTTTAAAAAAGTCGAACATTTTCATGAAGTATTTCAGCTTCAAAAAAGTTGAAAATTTTCATGAAAAGATTTTGGCTTCAAAAAAGTTGAAAATTTTCATGAAAAGATTTCGGCTTCAAAAAAGTTGAAAATTTTCACGACAGGATTTCGGCTTTAAAAAAGTCGAACATTTTCATGAAGTATTTCAGCTTCAAAAAAGTTGAAAATTTTCATGAAAAGATTTCGGCTTCAAAAAAGTTGAAAATTTTCATGAAAAGATTTCGGCTTCAAAAGAGTTGAAAATTTTCACGACAGGATTTCGACTTTAAAAAAGTCGAACATTTTCATGAAGTATTTCGGCTTTAAAAAAGTTGAAAATTTTCATGAAGTATTTCGGATTCAAAAAAGTTGAAAATTTTCACGACAGGATTTCGGCGTTAAAAAAGTTGAAAATTTTCATGAAGTATTTCAGATTAAAAAAAGTTGAAAATTTTCATGAAAAGATTTCGGCTTCAAAAAAGTTGCAAATTTTAATGAAAAGATTTCGGCTTCAAAAAAGTTGAAAATTTTCATGAAAAGGTTTCGGCTTCAAAAAAGTTGAAAATTTTCACGACAGGATTTCGGCTTTAAAAATGTCGAACATTTTCATGAAGTATTTCGGCTTCAAAAAATTTCAAAAATTTTCATGAAGTATTTCGGATTCAAAAAAGTCGAACATTTTCACGACAGGATTTCGGCGTTAAAAAAGTCGAACATTTTCATGAAGTATTTTAGCTTCAAAAAAGTTGAAAATTTTCATGAAAAGATTTCGGCTTCAAAAAAGTTGAAAATTTTCATGAAAAGATTTCGGCTTCAAAAAAGTTGAAAATTTTCACGACAGGATTTCGGCTTTAAAAAAGTCGAACATTTTCATGAAGTATTTCGGCTTCAAAAAATTTCAAAAATTTTCATGAAGTATTTCGGATTCAAAAAAGTCGAACATTTTCACGACAGGATTTCGGCGTTAAAAAAGTCGAACATTTTCATGAAGTATTTTAGCTTCAAAAAAGTTGAAAATTTTCACGACAGGATTTCGGCTTTAAAAAAGTCGAACATTTTCATGAAGTATTTCGGCTTCAAAAAAGTTGAACATTTTCATGAAGTATTTGGGCTTCAAAAAAGTTGAAAATTTTCATGACAGGATTTCGGCTTTAAAAAAGTCGAACATTTTCATGAAGTATTTCAGCTTCAAAAAAGTTGAAAATTTTCATGAAAAGATTTCGGCTTCAAAAAAGTTGAAAATTTTCATGAAAAGATTTCGGCTTCAAAAAAGTTGAAAATTTTCACGACAGGATTTCGGCTTTAAAAAAGTCGAACATTTTCATGAAGTATTTCAGCTTCAAAAAAGTTGAAAATTTTCATGAAAAGATTTTGGCTTCAAAAAAGTTGAAAATTTTCATGAAAAGATTTCGGCTTCAAAAAAGTTGAAAATTTTCACGACAGGATTTGGGTTTAAAAAATCGAACATTTTCATGAAGTATTTCAGCTTCAAAAAAGTTGAAAATTTTCATGAAAACATTTAGGCTTCAAAAAAGTTGAAAATTTTCATGAAAAGATTTCGGCTTCAAAAAAGTTGAAAATTTTCATGAAAAGATTTAGGCTTCAAAAAAGTTGAAAATTTTCATGAAAAGATTTCGGCTTCAAAAAAGTTGAAAATTTTCATGAAAAGATTTCGGCTTCAAAAAAGTTGAAAATTTTCACGACAGGATTTCGGCTTTAAAAAAGTCGAACATTTTCATGAAGTATTTCAGCTTCAAAAAAGTTGAAAATTTTCATGAAAAGATTTCGGCTTCAAAAAAGTTGAAAATTTTCATGAAAAGATTTCGGCTTTAAAAAAGTTGAAAATTTTTACGACAGGATTTCGGCTTTAAAAAAGTCGAACATTTTCATGAAGTATTTCGGATTCAAAAAAGTTGAAAATTTTCATGAAAAGATTTTGGCTTCAAAAAAGTTGAAAATTATCATGAAAAGATTTCGGCTTCAAAAAAGTTGAAAATTTTCACGACAGTATTTCGGCTTTAAAAAAGTCGAACATTTTCATGAAGTATTTGGGCTTCAAAAAAGTTGAAAATTTTCACGAAAGGATTTCGGCTTTGAAAAAGTCGAACATTTTCATGAAGTATTTCGGCTTCAAAAAGGTTGAAAATTTTCACGACAGGATTTCGGCTTTAAAAAAGTCGAACATTTTCATGAAGTATTTCGGCTTCAAAAAAGTTGAAAATTTTCACGAAAGGATTTCGGCTTTAAAAAAGTCGAACATTTTCATGAAGTATTTCGGCTTCAAAAAGGTTGAAAATTTTCACGACAGGATTTCGGCTTTAAAAAAGTCGAACATTTTCATGAAGTATTTCGGCTTCAAAAAAGTTGAACATTTTCATGAAGTATTTGGGCTTCAAAAAAGTTGAAAATTTTCACGACAGGATTTCGGCTTTAAAAAAGTCGAACATTTTCATGAAGTATTTCAGCTTCAAAAAAGTTGAAAATTTTCATGAAAAGATTTTGGCTTCAAAAAAGTTGAAAATTTTCATGAAAAGATTTCGGCTTCAAAAAAGTTGAAAATTTTCACGACAGGATTTCGGCTTTAAAAAAGTCGAACATTTTCATGAAGTATTTCAGCTTCAAAAAAGTTGAAAATTTTCATGAAAAGATTTCGGCTTCAAAAAAGTTGAAAATTTTCATGAAAAGATTTCGGCTTCAAAAGAGTTGAAAATTTTCACGACAGGATTTCGACTTTAAAAAAGTCGAACATTTTCATGAAGTATTTCGGCTTTAAAAAAGTTGAAAATTTTCATGAAGTATTTCGGATTCAAAAAAGTTGAAAATTTTCACGACAGGATTTCGGCGTTAAAAAAGTTGAAAATTTTCATGAAGTATTTCAGATTCAAAAAAGTTGAAAATTTTCATGAAAAGATTTCGGCTTCAAAAAAGTTGCAAATTTTAATGAAAAGATTTCGGCTTCAAAAAAGTTGAAAATTTTCATGAAAAGGTTTCGGCTTCAAAAAAGTTGAAAATTTTCACGACAGGATTTCGGCTTTAAAAATGTCGAACATTTTCATGAAGTATTTCGGCTTCAAAAAATTTCAAAAATTTTCATGAAGTATTTCGGATTCAAAAAAGTCGAACATTTTCACGACAGGATTTCGGCGTTAAAAAAGTCGAACATTTTCATGAAGTATTTTAGCTTCAAAAAAGTTGAAAATTTTCATGAAAAGATTTCGGCTTCAAAAAAGTTGAAAATTTTCATGAAAAGATTTCGGCTTCAAAAAAGTTGAAAATTTTCACGACAGGATTTCGGCTTTAAAAAAGTCGAACATTTTCATGAAGTATTTCGGCTTCAAAAAATTTCAAAAATTTTCATGAAGTATTTCGGATTCAAAAAAGTCGAACATTTTCACGACAGGATTTCGGCGTTAAAAAAGTCGAACATTTTCATGAAGTATTTTAGCTTCAAAAAAGTTGAAAATTTTCACGACAGGATTTCGGCTTTAAAAAAGTCGAACATTTTCATGAAGTATTTCGGCTTCAAAAAAGTTGAACATTTTCATGAAGTATTTGGGCTTCAAAAAAGTTGAAAATTTTCATGACAGGATTTCGGCTTTAAAAAAGTCGAACATTTTCATGAAGTATTTCAGCTTCAAAAAAGTTGAAAATTTTCATGAAAAGATTTCGGCTTCAAAAAAGTTGAAAATTTTCATGAAAAGATTTCGGCTTCAAAAAAGTTGAAAATTTTCACGACAGGATTTCGGCTTTAAAAAAGTCGAACATTTTCATGAAGTATTTCAGCTTCAAAAAAGTTGAAAATTTTCATGAAAAGATTTTGGCTTCAAAAAAGTTGAAAATTTTCATGAAAAGATTTCGGCTTCAAAAAAGTTGAAAATTTTCACGACAGGATTTGGGTTTAAAAAATCGAACATTTTCATGAAGTATTTCAGCTTCAAAAAAGTTGAAAATTTTCATGAAAACATTTAGGCTTCAAAAAAGTTGAAAATTTTCATGAAAAGATTTCGGCTTCAAAAAAGTTGAAAATTTTCATGAAAAGATTTAGGCTTCAAAAAAGTTGAAAATTTTCATGAAAAGATTTCGGCTTCAAAAAAGTTGAAAATTTTCATGAAAAGATTTCGGCTTCAAAAAAGTTGAAAATTTTCACGACAGGATTTCGGCTTTAAAAAAGTCGAACATTTTCATGAAGTATTTCAGCTTCAAAAAAGTTGAAAATTTTCATGAAAAGATTTCGGCTTCAAAAAAGTTGAAAATTTTCATGAAAAGATTTCGGCTTTAAAAAAGTTGAAAATTTTTACGACAGGATTTCGGCTTTAAAAAAGTCGAACATTTTCATGAAGTATTTCGGATTCAAAAAAGTTGAAAATTTTCATGAAAAGATTTTGGCTTCAAAAAAGTTGAAAATTATCATGAAAAGATTTCGGCTTCAAAAAAGTTGAAAATTTTCACGACAGTATTTCGGCTTTAAAAAAGTCGAACATTTTCATGAAGTATTTGGGCTTCAAAAAAGTTGAAAATTTTCACGAAAGGATTTCGGCTTTGAAAAAGTCGAACATTTTCATGAAGTATTTCGGCTTCAAAAAGGTTGAAAATTTTCACGACAGGATTTCGGCTTTAAAAAAGTCGAACATTTTCATGAAGTATTTCGGCTTCAAAAAAGTTGAACATTTTCATGAAGTATTTGGGCTTCAAAAAAGTTGAACATTTTCATGACAGGATTTCGGCTTTAAAAAAGTCGAACATTTTCATGAAGTATTTCAGCTTCAAAAAAGTTGAACATTTTCATGAAAAGATTTCGGCTTCAAAAAAGTTGAAAATTTTCACGACAGGATTTCGGCTTTAAAAAAGTCGAACATTTTCATGAAGTATTTCAGCTTCAAAAAAGTTGAAAATTTTCATGAAAAGATTTTGGCTTCAAAAAAGTTGAAAATTTTCATGAAAAGATTTCGGTTTCAAAAAAGTTGAAAATTTTCATGAAAAGATTTCGGCTTCAAAAAAGTTGAAAATTTTCACGACAGGATTTCGACTTTAAAAAAGTCTAACATTTTCATGAAGTATTTCGGCTTCAAAAAAGTTGAACATTTTCATGAAGTATTTGGGCTTCAAAAAAGTTGAACATTTTCATGGCAGGATTTCGGCTTTAAAAAAGTCGAACATTTTCATGAAGTATTTCAGCTTCAAAAAAGTTGAACATTTTCATGAAAAGATTTCGGCTTCAAAAAAGTTGAAAATTTTCACGACAGGATTTCGGCTTTAAAAAAGTCGAACATTTTCATGAAGTATTTCAGCTTCAAAAAAGTTGAAAATTTTCATGAAAAGATTTTGGCTTCAAAAAAGTTGAAAATTTTCATGAAAAGATTTCGGTTTCAAAAAAGTTGAAAATTTTCATGAAAAGATTTCGGCTTCAAAAAAGTTGAAAATTTTCACGACAGGATTTCGACTTTAAAAAAGTCTAACATTTTCATGAAGTATTTCGGCTTCAAAAAGGTTACAAATTTTCACGACAGGATTTCGGCTTTAAAAAAGTCGAACATTTTCATGAAGTATTTCGGCTTCAAAAAATTTCAAAAATTTTCATGAAGTATTTCGGATTCAAAAAAGTCGAACATTTTCACGACAGGTTTTCGGCGTTAAAAAAGTCGAACATTTTCATGAAGTATTTTAGCTTCAAAAAAGTTGAAAATTTTCATGAAAAGATTTCGGCTTCAAAAAAGTTGAAAATTTTCATGAAAAGATTTCGGCTTCAAAAAAGTTGAAAATTTTCATGAAAAGATTTCGGCTTCAAAAGAGTTGAAAATTTTCACGACAGGATTTCGGCTTTAAAAAAGTCGAACATTTTCATGAAGTATTTCGGCTTCAAAAAATTTCAAAAATTTTCATGAAGTATTTCGGATTCAAAAAAGTCGAACATTTTCACGACAGGATTTCGGCGTTAAAAAAGTCGAACATTTTCATGAAGTATTTTAGCTTCAAAAAAGTTGAAAATTTTCATGAAAAGATTTCGGCTTCAAAAAAGTTGAAAATTTTCATGAAAAGATTTCGGCTTCAAAAAAGTTGAAAATTTTCATGAAAAGATTTCGGCTTTAAAAAAGTTGAAAATTTTCACGACAGGATTTCGGCTTTAAAAAAGTCGAACATTTTCATGAAGTATTTCGGCTTCAAAAAAGTTTAACATTTTCATGAAGTATTTGGGCTTTAAAAAAGTTGAAAATTTTCACGACAGGATTTCGGCTTTAAAATAGTTGAAAATTTTCATGACAGGATTTCGGCTTTAAAAAAGTCGAACATTTTCATGAAGTATTTCAGCTTCAAAAAAGTTGAAAATTTTCATGAAAAGATTTCGGCTTCAAAAAAGTTGAAAATTTTCATGAAAAGATTTCGGCTTCAAAAAAGTTGAAAATTTTCACGACAGGATTTCGGCTTTAAAAAAGTCGAACATTTTCATGAAGTATTTCAGCTTCAAAAAAGTTGAAAATTTTCATGAAAAGATTTTGGCTTCAAAAAAGTTGAAAATTTTCATGAAAAGATTTCGGCTTCAAAAAAGTTGAAAATTTTCACGACAGGATTTGGGTTTAAAAAATCGAACATTTTCATGAAGTATTTCAGCTTCAAAAAAGTTGAAAATTTTCATGAAAACATTTAGGCTTCAAAAAAGTTGAAAATTTTCATGAAAAGATTTCGGCTTCAAAAAAGTTGAAAATTTTCATGAAAAGATTTAGGCTTCAAAAAAGTTGAAAATTTTCATGAAAAGATTTCGGCTTCAAAAAAGTTGAAAATTTTCATGAAAAGATTTCGGCTTCAAAAAAGTTGAAAATTTTCACGACAGGATTTCGGCTTTAAAAAAGTCGAACATTTTCATGAAGTATTTCAGCTTCAAAAAAGTTGAAAATTTTCATGAAAAGATTTCGGCTTCAAAAAAGTTGAAAATTTTCATGAAAAGATTTCGGCTTCAAAAAAGTTGAAAATTTTCATGAAAAGATTTCGGCTTTAAAAAAGTTGAAAATTTTCACGACAGGATTTCGGCTTTAAAAAAGTCGAACATTTTCATGAAGTATTTGGGCTTCAAAAAAGTTGAAAATTTTCACGAAAGGATTTCGGCTTTAAAAAAGTCGAACATTTTCATGAAGTATTTCGGCTTCAAAAAGGTTGAAAATTTTCACGACAGGATTTCGGCTTTAAAAAAGTCGAACATTTTCATGAAGTATTTCGGCTTCAAAAAAGTTTAACATTTTCATGAAGTATTTGGGCTTTAAAAAAGTTGAAAATTTTCACGACAGGATTTCGGCTTTAAAATAGTTGAAAATTTTCATGACAGGATTTCGGCTTTAAAAAAGTCGAACATTTTCATGAAGTATTTCAGCTTCAAAAAAGTTGAAAATTTTCATGAAAAGATTTCGGCTTCAAAAAAGTTGAAAATTTTCATGAAAAGATTTCGGCTTCAAAAAAGTTGAAAATTTTCACGACAGGATTTCGGCTTTAAAAAAGTCGAACATTTTCATGAAGTATTTCAGCTTCAAAAAAGTTGAAAATTTTCATGAAAAGATTTTGGCTTCAAAAAAGTTGAAAATTTTCATGAAAAGATTTCGGCTTCAAAAAAGTTGAAAATTTTCACGACAGGATTTGGGTTTAAAAAATCGAACATTTTCATGAAGTATTTCAGCTTCAAAAAAGTTGAAAATTTTCATGAAAACATTTAGGCTTCAAAAAAGTTGAAAATTTTCATGAAAAGATTTCGGCTTCAAAAAAGTTGAAAATTTTCATGAAAAGATTTAGGCTTCAAAAAAGTTGAAAATTTTCATGAAAAGATTTCGGCTTCAAAAAAGTTGAAAATTTTCATGAAAAGATTTCGGCTTCAAAAAAGTTGAAAATTTTCACGACAGGATTTCGGCTTTAAAAAAGTCGAACATTTTCATGAAGTATTTCAGCTTCAAAAAAGTTGAAAATTTTCATGAAAAGATTTCGGCTTCAAAAAAGTTGAAAATTTTCATGAAAAGATTTCGGCTTTAAAAAAGTTGAAAATTTTTACGACAGGATTTCGGCTTTAAAAAAGTCGAACATTTTCATGAAGTATTTCGGATTCAAAAAAGTTGAAAATTTTCATGAAAAGATTTTGGCTTCAAAAAAGTTGAAAATTATCATGAAAAGATTTCGGCTTCAAAAAAGTTGAAAATTTTCACGACAGTATTTCGGCTTTAAAAAAGTCGAACATTTTCATGAAGTATTTGGGCTTCAAAAAAGTTGAAAATTTTCACGAAAGGATTTCGGCTTTAAAAAAGTCGAACATTTTCATGAAGTATTTCGGCTTCAAAAAGGTTGAAAATTTTCACGACAGGATTTCGGCTTTAAAAAAGTCGAACATTTTCATGAAGTATTTCGGCTTCAAAAAAGTTGAACATTTTCATGAAGTATTTGGGCTTCAAAAAAGTTGAACATTTTCATGACAGGATTTCGGCTTTAAAAAAGTCGAACATTTTCATGAAGTATTTCAGCTTCAAAAAAGTTGAACATTTTCATGAAAAGATTTCGGCTTCAAAAAAGTTGAAAATTTTCACGACAGGATTTCGGCTTTAAAAAAGTCGAACATTTTCATGAAGTATTTCAGCTTCAAAAAAGTTGAAAATTTTCATGAAAAGATTTTGGCTTCAAAAAAGTTGAAAATTTTCATGAAAAGATTTCGGTTTCAAAAAAGTTGAAAATTTTCATGAAAAGATTTCGGCTTCAAAAAAGTTGAAAATTTTCACGACAGGATTTCGACTTTAAAAAAGTCTAACATTTTCATGAAGTATTTCGGCTTCAAAAAGGTTACAAATTTTCACGACAGGATTTCGGCTTTAAAAAAGTCGAACATTTTCATGAAGTATTTCGGCTTTCAAAAAATTTCAAAAATTTTCATGAAGTATTTCGGATTCAAAAAAGTCGAACATTTTCACGACAGGTTTTCGGCGTTAAAAAAGTCGAACATTTTCATGAAGTATTTTAGCTTCAAAAAAGTTGAAAATTTTCATGAAAAGATTTCGGCTTCAAAAAAGTTGAAAATTTTCATGAAAAGATTTCGGCTTCAAAAAAGTTGAAAATTTTCATGAAAAGATTTCGGCTTCAAAAGAGTTGAAAATTTTCACGACAGGATTTCGGCTTTAAAAAAGTCGAACATTTTCATGAAGTATTTCGGCTTCAAAAAATTTCAAAAATTTTCATGAAGTATTTCGGATTCAAAAAAGTCGAACATTTTCACGACAGGATTTCGGCGTTAAAAAAGTCGAACATTTTCATGAAGTATTTTAGCTTCAAAAAAGTTGAAAATTTTCATGAAAAGATTTCGGCTTCAAAAAAGTTGAAAATTTTCATGAAAAGATTTCGGCTTCAAAAAAGTTGAAAATTTTCATGAAAAGATTTCGGCTTTAAAAAAGTTGAAAATTTTCACGACAGGATTTCGGCTTTAAAAAAGTCGAACATTTTCATGAAGTATTTGGGCTTCAAAAAAGTTGAAAATTTTCACGAAAGGATTTCGGCTTTAAAAAAGTCGAACATTTTCATGAAGTATTTCGGCTTCAAAAAGGTTGAAAATTTTCACGACAGGATTTCGGCTTTAAAAAAGTCGAACATTTTCATGAAGTATTTCGGCTTCAAAAAAGTTTAACATTTTCATGAAGTATTTGGGCTTTAAAAAAGTTGAAAATTTTCACGACAGGATTTCGGCTTTAAAATAGTCGAACATTTTCATGAAGTATTTCGGCTTCAAAAAAGTTGAACATTTTCATGAAGTATTTGGGCTTCAAAAAAGTTGAAAATTTTCATGACAGGATTTCGGCTTTAAAAAAGTCGAACATTTTCATGAAGTATTTCAGCTTCAAAAAAGTTGAAAATTTTCATGAAAAGATTTCGGCTTCAAAAAAGTTGAAAATTTTCATGAAAAGATTTCGGCTTCAAAAAAGTTGAAAATTTTCACGACAGGATTTCGGCTTTAAAAAAGTCGAACATTTTCATGAAGTATTTCAGCTTCAAAAAAGTTGAAAATTTTCATGAAAAGATTTTGGCTTCAAAAAAGTTGAAAATTTTCATGAAAAGATTTCGGCTTCAAAAAAGTTGAAAATTTTCACGACAGGATTTCGGCTTTAAAAAAGTCGAACATTTTCATGAAGTATTTCAGCTTCAAAAAAGTTGAAAATTTTCATGAAAAGATTTTGGCTTCAAAAAAGTTGAAAATTTTCATGAAAAGATTTCGGCTTCAAAAAAGTTGAAAATTTTCATGAAAAGATTTCGGCTTCAAAAAAGTTGAAAATTTTCACGACAGGATTTCGGCTTTAAAAAAGTCGAACATTTTCATGAAGTATTTTAGCTTCAGAAAAGTTGAAAATTTTCATGAAAAGATTTCGGCTTCAAAAAAGTTGAAAATTTTCATGAAAAGATTTCGGCTTTAAAAAAGTTGAAAATTTTTACGACAGGATTTCGGCTTTAAAAAAGTCGAACATTTTCATGAAGTATTTCGGATTCAAAAAAGTTGAAAATTTTCATGAAAAGATTTTGGCTTCAAAAAAGTTGAAAATTATCATGAAAAGATTTCGGCTTCAAAAAAGTTGAAAATTTTCACGACAGGATTTCGGCTTCAAAAAAGTCGAACATTTTCATGAAGTATTTCAGCTTCTAAAAAGTTGAAAATTTTCATGAAAAGATTTCGGCTTCAAAAAAGTTGAAAATTTTCATGAAAAGATTTCGGCTTCAAAAAAGTTGAAAATTTTCACGACAGTATTTCGGCTTTAAAAAAGTCGAACATTTTCATGAAGTATTTGGGCTTCAAAAAAGTTGAAAATTTTCACGAAAGGATTTCGGCTTTAAAAAAGTCGAACATTTTCATGAAGTATTTCGGCTTCAAAAAGGTTGAAAATTTTCACGACAGGATTTCGGCTTTAAAAAAGTCGAACATTTTCATGAAGTATTTCAGCTTCAAAAAAGTTGAACATTTTCATGACAGGATTTCGGCTTTAAAAAAGTCGAACATTTTCATGAAGTATTTCAGCTTCAAAAAAGTTGAACATTTTCATGAAAAGATTTCGGCTTCAAAAAAGTTGAAAATTTTCATGAAAAGATTTCGGCTTCAAAAAAGTTGAAAATTTTCACGACAGGATTTCGGCTTTAAAAAAGTCGAACATTTTCATGAAGTATTTCAGCTTCAAAAAAGTTGAAAATTTTCATGAAAAGATTTTGGCTTCAAAAAAGTTGAAAATTTTCATGAAAAGATTTCGGTTTCAAAAAAGTTGAAAATTTTCATGAAAAGATTTCGGCTTCAAAAAAGTTGAAAATTTTCACGACAGGATTTCGACTTTAAAAAAGTCTAACATTTTCATGAAGTATTTCGGCTTCAAAAAGGTTACAAATTTTCACGACAGGATTTCGGCTTTAAAAAAGTCGAACATTTTCATGAAGTATTTCGGCTTCAAAAAATTTCAAAAATTTTCATGAAGTATTTCGGATTCAAAAAAGTCGAACATTTTCACGACAGGTTTTCGGCGTTAAAAAAGTCGAACATTTTCATGAAGTATTTTAGCTTCAAAAAAGTTGAAAATTTTCATGAAAAGATTTCGGCTTCAAAAAAGTTGAAAATTTTCATGAAAAGATTTCGGCTTCAAAAAAGTTGAAAATTTTCATGAAAAGATTTCGGCTTCAAAGAGTTGAAAATTTTCACGACAGGATTTCGACTTTAAAAAAGTCGAACATTTTCATGAAGTATTTGGGCTTCAAAAAAGTTGAAAATTTTCACGAAAGGATTTCGGCTTTAAAAAAGTCGAACATTTTCATGAAGTATTTCGGCTTCAAAAAGGTTGAAAATTTTCACGACAGGATTTCGGCTTTAAAAAAGTCGAACATTTTCATGAAGTATTTCGGCTTCAAAAAAGTTGAACATTTTCATGAAGTATTTGGGCTTCAAAAAAGTTGAAAATTTTCATGACAGGATTTCGGCTTTAAAAAAGTCGAACATTTTCATGAAGTATTTCAGCTTCAAAAAAGTTGAAAATTTTCATGAAAAGATTTCGGCTTCAAAAAAGTTGAAAATTTTCATGAAAAGATTTCGGCTTCAAAAAAGTTGAAAATTTTCACGACAGGATTTCGGCTTTAAAAAAGTCGAACATTTTCATGAAGTATTTCAGCTTCAAAAAAGTTGAAAATTTTCATGAAAAGATTTCGGCTTCAAAAAAGTTGAAAATTTTCATGAAAAGATTTCGGTTTCAAAAAAGTTGAAAATTTTCATGAAAAGATTTCGGCTTCAAAAAAGTTGAAAATTTTCACGACAGGATTTCGACTTTAAAAAAGTCTAACATTTTCATGAAGTATTTCGGCTTCAAAAAGGTTACAAATTTTCACGACAGGATTTCGGCTTTAAAAAAGTCGAACATTTTCATGAAGTATTTCGGCTTCAAAAAATTTCAAAAATTTTCATGAAGTATTTCGGATTCAAAAAAGTCGAACATTTTCACGACAGGATTTCAGCGTTAAAAAAGTCGAACATTTTCATGAAGTATTTTAGCTTCAAAAAAGTTGAAAATTTTCATGAAAAGATTTCGGCTTCAAAAAAGTTGAAAATTTTCATGAAAAGATTTCGGCTTCAAAAAAGTTGAAAATTTTCATGAAAAGATTTCGGCTTCAAAAAAGTTGAAAATTTTCATGAAAAGATTTCGGCTTCAAAAGAGTTGAAAATTTTCACGACAGGATTTCGACTTTAAAAAAGTTGAAAATTTTCATGAAGTATTTCAGATTCAAAAAAGTTGAAAATTTTCATGAAAAGATTTCGGCTTCAAAAAAGTTGCAAATTTTCATGAAAAGATTTCGGCTTCAAAAAAGTTGAAAATTTTCATGAAAAGATTTCGGCTTCAAAAAAGTTGAAAATTTTCACGATAGGATTTCGGCTTTAAAAATGTCGAACATTTTCATGAAGTATTTCAGCTTCAAAAAAGTTGAAAATTTTCATGAAAAGATTTCGGCTTCAAAAAAGTTGCAAATTTTCATGAAAAGATTTCGGCTTCAAAAAAGTTGAAAATTTTCATGAAAAGATTTCGGCTTCAAAAAAGTTGAAAATTTTCATGAAAAGATTTCGGTTTCAAAAAAGTTGAAAATTTTCACGACAGGATTTCGGCTTTAAAAAAGTCGAACATTTTCATGAAGTATTTCGGCTTCAAAAAATTTCAAAAATTTTCATGAAGTATTTCGGATTCAAAAAAGTCGAACATTTTCACGACAGGATTTCGGCGTTAAAAAAGTCGAACATTTTCATGAAGTATTTTAGCTTCAAAAAAGTTGTAAATTTTCATGAAAAGATTTCGGCTTCAAAAAAGTTGTAAATTTTCATGAAAAGATTTCGGCTTCAAAAAAGTTGAAAATTTTCATGAAAAGATTTCGGCTTCAAAAAAGTTGAAAATTTTCACGACAGGATTTCGGCTTTAAAAATGTCGAACATTTTCATGAAGTATTTCAGCTTCAAAAAAGTTGAAAATTTTCATGAAAAGATTTCGGCTTCAAAAAAGTTGAAAATTTTCATGAAAAGATTTCGGCTTCAAAAAAGTTGAAAATTTTCACGACAGGATTTCGGCTTTAAAAAAGTCTCACATTTTCATGAAGTATTTCAGCTTCTAAAAAGTTGAAAATTTTCATGAAAAGATTTCGGCTTCAAAAAAGTTGAAAATTTTCATGAAAAGATTTCGGCTTCAAAAAAGTTGAAAATTTTCACGACAGGATTTCGGCTTTAAAAAAGTCTAACATTTTCATGAAGTATTTCAGCTTCTAAAAAGTTGAAAATTTTCATGAAAAGATTTCGGCTTCAAAAAAGTTGAAAATTTTCATGAAAAGATTTCGGCTTCAAAAAAGTTGAAAATTTTCACGACAGTATTTCGGCTTTAAAAAAGTCGAACATTTTCATGAAGTATTTGGGCTTCAAAAAAGTTGAAAATTTTCACGAAAGGATTTCGGCTTTAAAAAAGTCGAACATTTTCATGAAGTATTTCGGCTTCAAAAAGGTTGAAAATTTTCACGACAGGATTTCGGCTTTAAAAAAGTCGAACATTTTCATGAAGTATTTCGGCTTCAAAAAAGTTGAACATTTTCATGAAGTATTTGGGCTTCAAAAAAGTTGAAAATTTTCATGACAGGATTTCGGCTTTAAAAAAGTCGAACATTTTCATGAAGTATTTCAGCTTCAAAAAAGTTGAACATTTTCATGAAAAGATTTCGGCTTCAAAAAAGTTGAAAATTTTCATGAAAAGATTTCGGCTTCAAAAAAGTTGAAAATTTTCACGACAGGATTTCGGCTTTAAAAAAGTCGAACATTTTCATGAAGTATTTCAGCTTCAAAAAAGTTGAAAATTTTCATGAAAAGATTTTGGCTTCAAAAAAGTTGAAAATTTTCATGAAAAGATTTCGGCTTAAAAAAAGTTGAAAATTTTCACGATAGGATTTCGGCTTTAAAAATGTCGAACATTTTCATGAAGTATTTCAGCTTCAAAAAAGTTGAAAATTTTCATGAAAAGATTTCGGCTTCAAAAAAGTTGCAAATTTTCATGAAAAGATTTCGGCTTCAAAAAAGTTGAAAATTTTCATGAAAAGATTTCGGCTTCAAAAAAGTTGAAAATTTTCACGACAGGATTTCGGCTTTAAAAAAGTCGAACATTTTCATGAAGTATTTCGGCTTCAAAAAATTTCAAAAATTTTCATGAAGTATTTCGGATTCAAAAAAGTCGAACATTTTCACGACAGGATTTCGGCGTTAAAAAAGTCGAACATTTTCATGAAGTATTTTAGCTTCAAAAAAGTTGTAAATTTTCATGAAAAGATTTCTGCTTCAAAAAAGTTGAAAATTTTCATGAAAAGATTTCGGCTTCAAAAAAGTTGAAAATTTTCATGAAAAGATTTCGGCTTCAAAAAAGTTGAAAATTTTCACGACAGGATTTCGGCTTTAAAAATGTCGAACATTTTCATGAAGTATTTCAGCTTCAAAAAAGTTGAAAATTTTCATGAAAAGATTTCGGCTTCAAAAAAGTTGAAAATTTTCATGAAAAGATTTCGGCTTCAAAAAAGTTGAAAATTTTCACGACAGGATTTCGGCTTTAAAAAAGTCTCACATTTTCATGAAGTATTTCAGCTTCTAAAAAGTTGAAAATTTTCATGAAAAGATTTCGGCTTCAAAAAAGTTGAAAATTTTCAAGAAAAGATTTCGGCTTCAAAAAAGTTGAAAATTTTCACGACAGGATTTCGGCTTTAAAAAAGTCTAACATTTTCATGAAGTATTTCAGCTTCTAAAAAGTTGAAAATTTTCATGAAAAGATTTCGGCTTCAAAAAAGTTGAAAATTTTCATGAAAAGATTTCGGCTTCAAAAAAGTTGAAAATTTTCACGACAGTATTTCGGCTTTAAAAAAGTCGAACATTTTCATGAAGTATTTGGGCTTCAAAAAAGTTGAAAATTTTCACGAAAGGATTTCGGCTTTAAAAAAGTCGAACATTTTCATGAAGTATTTCGGCTTCAAAAAGGTTGAAAATTTTCACGACACGATTTCGGCTTTAAAAAAGTCGAACATTTTCATGAAGTATTTCGGCTTCAAAAAAGTTGAACATTTTCATGAAGTATTTGGGCTTCAAAAAAGTTGAAAATTTTCATGACAGGATTTCGGCTTTAAAAAAGTCGAACATTTTCATGAAGTATTTCAGCTTCAAAAAAGTTGAACATTTTCATGAAAAGATTTCGGCTTCAAAAAAGTTGAAAATTTTCATGAAAAGATTTCGGCTTCAAAAAAGTTGAAAATTTTCACGACAGGATTTCGGCTTTAAAAAAGTCGAACATTTTCATGAAGTATTTCAGCTTCAAAAAAGTTGAAAATTTTCATGAAAAGATTTTGGCTTCAAAAAAGTTGAAAATTTTCATGAAAAGATTTCGGTTTCAAAAAAGTTGAAAATTTTCATGAAAAGATTTCGGCTTCAAAAAAGTTGAAAATTTTCACGACAAGATTTCGACTTTAAAAAAGTTGAAAATTTTCATGAAGTATTTCAGATTCAAAAAAGTTGAAAATTTTCATGAAAAGATTTCGGCTTCAAAAAAGTTGCAAATTTTCATGAAAAGATTTCGGCTTCAAAAAAGTTGAAAATTTTCATGAAAAGATTTCGGCTTCAAAAAAGTTGAAAATTTTCACGATAGGATTTCGGCTTTAAAAATGTCGAACATTTTCATGAAGTATTTCAGCTTCAAAAAAGTTGAAAATTTTCATGAAAAGATTTCGGCTTCAAAAAAGTTGCAAATTTTCATGAAAAGATTTCGGCTTCAAAAAAGTTGAAAATTTTCATGAAAAGATTTCGGCTTCAAAAAAGTTGAAAATTTTCATGAAAAGATTTCGGTTTCAAAAAAGTTGAAAATTTTCACGACAGGATTTCGGCTTTAAAAAAGTCGAACATTTTCATGAAGTATTTCGGCTTCAAAAAATTTCAAAAATTTTCATGAAGTATTTCGGATTCAAAAAAGTCGAACATTTTCACGACAGGATTTCGGCGTTAAAAAAGTCGAACATTTTCATGAAGTATTTTAGCTTCAAAAAAGTTGTAAATTTTCATGAAAAGATTTCGGCTTCAAAAAAGTTGTAAATTTTCATGAAAAGATTTCGGCTTCAAAAAAGTTGAAAATTTTCATGAAAAGATTTCGGCTTCAAAAAAGTTGAAAATTTTCACGACAGGATTTCGGCTTTAAAAATGTCGAACATTTTCATGAAGTATTTCAGCTTCAAAAAAGTTGAAAATTTTCATGAAAAGATTTCGGCTTCAAAAAAGTTGAAAATTTTCATGAAAAGATTTCGGCTTCAAAAAAGTTGAAAATTTTCACGACAGGATTTCGGCTTTAAAAAAGTCTAACATTTTCATGAAGTATTTCAGCTTCTAAAAAGTTGAAAATTTTCATGAAAAGATTTCGGCTTCAAAAAAGTTGAAAATTTTCATGAAAAGATTTCGGCTTCAAAAAAGTTGAAAATTTTCACGACAGTATTTCGGCTTTAAAAAAGTCGAACATTTTCATGAAGTATTTGGGCTTCAAAAAAGTTGAAAATTTTCACGAAAGGATTTCGGCTTTAAAAAAGTCGAACATTTTCATGAAGTATTTCGGCTTCAAAAAGGTTGAAAATTTTCACGACAGGATTTCGGCTTTAAAAAAGTCGAACATTTTCATGAAGTATTTCGGCTTCAAAAAAGTTGAACATTTTCATGAAGTATTTGGGCTTCAAAAAAGTTGAAAATTTTCATGACAGGATTTCGGCTTTAAAAAAGTCGAACATTTTCATGAAGTATTTCAGCTTCAAAAAAGTTGAACATTTTCATGAAAAGATTTCGGCTTCAAAAAAGTTGAAAATTTTCATGAAAAGATTTCGGTTTCAAAAAAGTTGAAAATTTTCATGAAAAGATTTCGGCTTCAAAAAAGTTGAAAATTTTCAAGACAGGATTTCGACTTTAAAAAAGTTGAAAATTTTCATGAAGTATTTCAGATTCAAAAAAGTTGAAAATTTTCATGAAAAGATTTCGGCTTCAAAAAAGTTGCAAATTTTCATGAAAAGATTTCGGCTTCAAAAAAGTTGAAAATTTTCATGAAAAGATTTCGGCTTCAAAAAAGTTGAAAATTTTCACGATAGGATTTCGGCTTTAAAAATGTCGAACATTTTCATGAAGTATTTCAGCTTCAAAAAAGTTGAAAATTTTCATGAAAAGATTTCGGCTTCAAAAAAGTTGCAAATTTTCATGAAAAGATTTCGGCTTCAAAAAAGTTGAAAATTTTCATGAAAAGATTTCGGCTTCAAAAAAGTTGAAAATTTTCATGAAAAGATTTCGGTTTCAAAAAAGTTGAAAATTTTCACGACAGGATTTCGGCTTTAAAAAAGTCGAACATTTTCATGAAGTATTTCGGCTTCAAAAAATTTCAAAAATTTTCATGAAGTATTTCGGATTCAAAAAAGTCGAACATTTTCACGACAGGATTTCGGCGTTAAAAAAGTCGAACATTTTCATGAAGTATTTTAGCTTCAAAAAAGTTGTAAATTTTCATGAAAAGATTTCGGCTTCAAAAAAGTTGTAAATTTTCATGAAAAGATTTCGGCTTCAAAAAAGTTGAAAATTTTCATGAAAAGATTTCGGCTTCAAAAAAGTTGAAAATTTTCACGACAGGATTTCGGCTTTAAAAATGTCGAACATTTTCATGAAGTATTTCAGCTTCAAAAAAGTTGAAAATTTTCATGAAAAGATTTCGGCTTCAAAAAAGTTGAAAATTTTCATGAAAAGATTTCGGCTTCAAAAAAGTTGAAAATTTTCACGACAGGATTTCGGCTTTAAAAAAGTCTCACATTTTCATGAAGTATTTCAGCTTCTAAAAAGTTGAAAATTTTCATGAAAAGATTTCGGCTTCAAAAAAGTTGAAAATTTTCAAGAAAAGATTTCGGCTTCAAAAAAGTTGAAAATTTTCACGACAGGATTTCGGCTTTAAAAAAGTCGAACATTTTCATGAAGTATTTGGGCTTCAAAAAAGTTGAAAATTTTCACGAAAGGATTTCGGCTTTAAAAAAGTCGAACATTTTCATGAAGTATTTCGGCTTCAAAAAGGTTGAAAATTTTCACGACAGGATTTCGGCTTTAAAAAAGTCGAACATTTTCATGAAGTATTTCGGCTTCAAAAAAGTTGAACATTTTCATGAAGTATTTGGGCTTCAAAAAAGTTGAAAATTTTCATGACAGGATTTCGGCTTTAAAAAAGTCGAACATTTTCATGAAGTATTTCAGCTTCAAAAAAGTTGAACATTTTCATGAAAAGATTTCGGCTTCAAAAAAGTTGAAAATTTTCATGAAAAGATTTCGGCTTCAAAAAAGTTGAAAATTTTCACGACAGGATTTCGGCTTTAAAAAAGTCGAACATTTTCATGAAGTATTTCAGCTTCAAAAAAGTTGAAAATTTTCATGAAAAGATTTTGGCTTCAAAAAAGTTGAAAATTTTCATGAAAAGATTTCGGTTTCAAAAAAGTTGAAAATTTTCATGAAAAGATTTCGGCTTCAAAAAAGTTGAAAATTTTCACGACAGGATTTCGACTTTAAAAAAGTTGAAAATTTTCATGAAGTATTTCAGATTCAAAAAAGTTGAAAATTTTCATGAAAAGATTTCGGCTTCAAAAAAGTTGCAAATTTTCATGAAAAGATTTCGGCTTCAAAAAAGTTGAAAATTTTCATGAAAAGATTTCGGCTTCAAAAAAGTTGAAAATTTTCACGATAGGATTTCGGCTTTAAAAATGTCGAACATTTTCATGAAGTATTTCAGCTTCAAAAAAGTTGAAAATTTTCATTAAAAGATTTCGGCTTCAAAAAAGTTGCAAATTTTCATGAAAAGATTTCGGCTTCAAAAAAGTTGAAAATTTTCATGAAAAGATTTCGGCTTCAAAAAAGTTGAAAATTTTCATGAAAAGATTTCGGTTTCAAAAAAGTTGAAAATTTTCACGACAGGATTTCGGCTTTAAAAAAGTCGAACATTTTCATGAAGTATTTCGGCTTCAAAAAATTTCAAAAATTTTCATGAAGTATTTCGGATTCAAAAAAGTCGAACATTTTCACGACAGGATTTCGGCGTTAAAAAAGTCGAACATTTTCATGAAGTATTTTAGCTTCAAAAAAGTTGTGAATTTTCATGAAAAGATTTCGGCTTCAAAAAAGTTGTAAATTTTCATGAAAAGATTTCGGCTTCAAAAAAGTTGAAAATTTTCATGAAAAGATTTCGGCTTCAAAAAAGTTGAAAATTTTCACGACAGGATTTCGGCTTTAAAAATGTCGAACATTTTCATGAAGTATTTCAGCTTCAAAAAAGTTGAAAATTTTCATGAAAAGATTTCGGCTTCAAAAAAGTTGAAAATTTTCATGAAAAGATTTCGGCTTCAAAAAAGTTGAAAATTTTCACGACAGGATTTCGGCTTTAAAAAAGTCTCACATTTTCATGAAGTATTTCAGCTTCTAAAAAGTTGAAAATTTTCATGAAAAGATTTCGGCTTCAAAAAAGTTGAAAATTTTCAAGAAAAGATTTCGGCTTCAAAAAAGTTGAAAATTTTCACGACAGGATTTCGGCTTTAAAAAAGTCTAACATTTTCATGAAGTATTTCAGCTTCTAAAAAGTTGAAAATTTTCATGAAAAGATTTCGGCTTCAAAAAAGTTGAAAATTTTCATGAAAAGATTTCGGCTTCAAAAAATTTGAAAATTTTCACGACAGTATTTCGGCTTTAAAAAAGTCGAACATTTTCATGAAGTATTTGGGCTTCAAAAAAGTTGAAAATTTTCACGAAAGGATTTCGGCTTTAAAAAAGTCGAACATTTTCATGAAGTATTTCGGCTTCAAAAAGGTTGAAAATTTTCACGACAGGATTTCGGCTTTAAAAAAGTCGAACATTTTCATGAAGTATTTCGGCTTCAAAAAAGTTGAACATTTTCATGAAGTATTTGGGCTTCAAAAAAGTTGAAAATTTTCATGACAGGATTTCGGCTTTAAAAAAGTCGAACATTTTCATGAAGTATTTCAGCTTCAAAAAAGTTGAACATTTTCACGAAAAGATTTCGGCTTCAAAAAAGTTGAAAATTTTCATGAAAAGATTTCGGCTTCAAAAAAGTTGAAAATTTTCACGACAGGATTTCGGCTTTAAAAAAGTCGAACATTTTCATGAAGTATTTCAGCTTCAAAAAAGTTGAAAATTTTCATGAAAAGATTTTGGCTTCAAAAAAGTTGAAAATTTTCATGAAAAGATTTCGGTTTCAAAAAAGTTGAAAATTTTCATGAAAAGATTTCGGCTTCAAAAAAGTTGAAAATTTTCACGACAGGATTTCGACTTTAAAAAAGTCTAACATTTTCATGAAGTATTTCGGCTTCAAAAAGGTTACAAATTTTCACGACAGGATTTCGGCTTTAAAAAAGTCGAACATTTTCATGAAGTATTTCGGCTTCAAAAAATTTCAAAAATTTTCATGAAGTATTTCGGATTCAAAAAAGTCGAACATTTTCACGACAGGTTTTCGGCGTTAAAAAAGTCGAACATTTTCATGAAGTATTTTAGCTTCAAAAAAGTTGAAAATTTTCATGAAAAGATTTCGGCTTCAAAAAAGTTGAAAATTTTCATGAAAAGATTTCGGCTTCAAAAAAGTTGAAAATTTTCATGAAAAGATTTCGGCTTCAAAGAGTTGAAAATTTTCACGACAGGATTTCGACTTTAAAAAAGTCGAACATTTTCATGAAGTATTTGGGCTTCAAAAAAGTTGAACATTTTCACGAAAGGATTTCGGCTTTAAAAAAGTCGAACATTTTCATGAAGTATTTCGGCTTCAAAAAGGTTGAAAATTTTCACGACAGGATTTCGGCTTTAAAAAAGTCGAACATTTTCATGAAGTATTTGGGCTTCAAAAAAGTTGAACATTTTCATGAAGTATTTGGGCTTCAAAAAAGTTGAAAATTTTCATGACAGGATTTCGGCTTTAAAAAAGTCGAACATTTTCATGAAGTATTTCAGCTTCAAAAAAGTTGAAAATTTTCATGAAAAGATTTCGGCTTCAAAAAAGTTGAAAATTTTCATGAAAAGATTTCGGCTTCAAAAAAGTTGAAAATTTTCACGACAGGATTTCGGCTTTAAAAAAGTCGAACATTTTCATGAAGTATTTCGGCTTCAAAAAGGTTACAAATTTTCACGACAGGATTTCGGCTTTAAAAAAGTCGAACATTTTCATGAAGTATTTCGGCTTCAAAAAATTTTAAAAATTTTCATGAAGTATTTCGGATTCAAAAAAGTCGAACATTTTCACGACAGGATTTCAGCGTTAAAAAAGTCGAACATTTTCATGAAGTATTTTAGCTTCAAAAAAGTTGAAAATTTTCATGAAAAGATTTCGGCTTCAAAAAAGTTGAAAATTTTCATGAAAAGATTTCGGCTTCAAAAAAGTTGAAAATTTTCATGAAAAGATTTCGGCTTCAAAAAAGTTGAAAATTTTCATGAAAAGATTTCGGCTTCAAAAAAGTTGAAAATTTTCACGACAGGATTTCGGCTTTAAAAAAGTCTAACATTTTCATGAAGTATTTCAGCTTCTAAAAAGTTGAAAATTTTCATGAAAAGATTTCGGCTTCAAAAAAGTTGAAAATTTTCATGAAAAGATTTCGGCTTCAAAAAAGTTGAAAATTTTCACGACAGTATTTCGGCTTTAAAAAAGTCGAACATTTTCATGAAGTATTTGGGCTTCAAAAAAGTTGAAAATTTTCACGAAAGGATTTCGGCTTTAAAAAAGTCGAACATTTTCATGAAGTATTTCGGCTTCAAAAAGGTTGAAAATTTTCACGACAGGATTTCGGCTTTAAAAAAGTCGAACATTTTCATGAAGTATTTTGGCTTCAAAAAAGTTGAACATTTTCATGAAGTATTTGGGCTTCAAAAAAGTTGAAAATTTTCATGACAGGATTTCGGCTTTAAAAAAGTCGAACATTTTCATGAAGTATTTCAGCTTCAAAAAAGTTGAACATTTTCATGAAAAGATTTCGGCTTCAAAAAAGTTGAAAATTTTCATGAAAAGATTTCGGCTTCAAAAAAGTTGAAAATTTTCACGACAGGATTTCGGCTTTAAAAAAGTCGAACATTTTCATGAAGTATTTCAGCTTCAAAAAAGTTGAAAATTTTCATGAAAAGATTTTGGCTTCAAAAAAGTTGAAAATTTTCATGAAAAGATTTCGGTTTCAAAAAAGTTGAAAATTTTCATGAAAAGATTTCGGCTTCAAAAAAGTTGAAAATTTTCACGACAGGATTTCGACTTTAAAAAAGTCTAACATTTTCATGAAGTATTTCGGCTTCAAAAAGGTTACAAATTTTCACGACAGGATTTCGGCTTTAAAAAAGTCGAACATTTTCATGAAGTATTTCGGCTTCAAAAAATTTCAAAAATTTTCATGAAGTATTTCGGATTCAAAAAAGTCGAACATTTTCACGACAGGTTTTCGGCGTTAAAAAAGTCGAACATTTTCATGAAGTATTTTAGCTTCAAAAAAGTTGAAAATTTTCATGAAAAGATTTCGGCTTCAAAAAAGTTGAAAATTTTCATGAAAAGATTTCGGCTTCAAAAAAGTTGAAAATTTTCATGAAAAGATTTCGGCTTCAAAGAGTTGAAAATTTTCACGACAGGATTTCGACTTTAAAAAAGTCGAACATTTTCATGAAGTATTTGGGCTTCAAAAAAGTTGAAAATTTTCACGAAAGGATTTCGGCTTTAAAAAAGTCGAACATTTTCATGAAGTATTTCGGCTTCAAAAAGGTTGAAAATTTTCACGACAGGATTTCGGCTTTAAAAAAGTCGAACATTTTCATGAAGTATTTGGGCTTCAAAAAAGTTGAACATTTTCATGAAGTATTTGGGCTTCAAAAAAGTTGAAAATTTTCATGACAGGATTTCGGCTTTAAAAAAGTCGAACATTTTCATGAAGTATTTCAGCTTCAAAAAAGTTGAAAATTTTCATGAAAAGATTTCGGCTTCAAAAAAGTTGAAAATTTTCATGAAAAGATTTCGGCTTCAAAAAAGTTGAAAATTTTCACGACAGGATTTCGGCTTTAAAAAAGTCGAACATTTTCATGAAGTATTTCGGCTTCAAAAAGGTTACAAATTTTCACGACAGGATTTCGGCTTTAAAAAAGTCGAACATTTTCATGAAGTATTTCGGCTTCAAAAAATTTTTAAAATTTTCATGAAGTATTTCGGATTCAAAAAAGTCGAACAATTTCACGACAGGATTTCAGCGTTAAAAAAGTCGAACATTTTCATGAAGTATTTTAGCTTCAAAAAAGTTGAAAATTTTCATGAAAAGATTTCGGCTTCAAAAAAGTTGAAAATTTTCATGAAAAGATTTCGGCTTCAAAAAAGTTGAAAATTTTCATGAAAAGATTTCGGCTTCAAAAAAGTTGAAAATTTTCATGAAAAGATTTCGGCTTCAAAAGAGTTGAAAATTTTCACGACAGGATTTCGACTTTAAAAAAGTTGAAAATTTTCACGACAGGATTTCGGCTTTAAAAAAGTCGAACATTTTCATGAAGTATTTCGGCTTCAAAAAGGTTACAAATTTTCACGACAGGATTTCGGCTTTAAAAAAGTCGAACATTTTCATGAAGTATTTCGGCTTCAAAAAATTTTAAAAATTTTCATGAAGTATTTCGGATTCAAAAAAGTCGAACATTTTCACGACAGGATTTCAGCGTTAAAAAAGTCGAACATTTTCATGAAGTATTTTAGCTTCAAAAAAGTTGAAAATTTTCATGAAAAGATTTCGGCTTCAAAAAAGTTGAAAATTTTCATGAAAAGATTTCGGCTTCAAAAAAGTTGAAAATTTTCATGAAAAGATTTCGGCTTCAAAAGAGTTGAAAATTTTCACGACAGGATTTCGACTTTAAAAAAGTTGAAAATTTTCATGAAGTATTTCAGATTCAAAAAAGTTGAAAATTTTCATGAAAAGATTTCGGCTTCAAAAAAGTTGCAAATTTTCATGAAAAGATTTCGGCTTCAAAAAAGTTGAAAATTTTCATGAAAAGATTTCGGCTTCAAAAAAGTTGAAAATTTTCACGATAGGATTTCGGCTTTAAAAATGTCGAACATTTTCATGAAGTATTTCAGCTTCAAAAAAGTTGAAAATTTTCATGAAAAGATTTCGGCTTCAAAAAAGTTGAAAATTTTCATGAAAAGATTTCGGCTTCAAAAAAGTTGAAAATTTTCATGAAAAGATTTCGGCTTCAAAAAAGTTGAAAATTTTCATGAAAAGATTTCGGCTTCAAAAAAGTTTAACATTTTCATGAAGTATTTGGGCTTCAAAAAAGTTGAAAATTTTCACGACAGGATTTCGGCTTTAAAATAGTCGAACATTTTCATGAAGTATTTCAGCTTCAAAAAAGTTGAAAATTTTCATGAAAAGATTTCGGCTTCAAAAAAGTTGAAAATTTTCATGAAAAGATTTCGGCTTCAAAAAAGTTGAAAATTTTCACGACAGGATTTCGGCTTTAAAAAAGTCGAACATTTTCATGAAGTATTTCAGCTTCAAAAAAGTTGAAAATTTTCATGAAAAGATTTCGGCTTCAAAAAAGTTGAAAATTTTCATGAAAAGATTTCGGCTTCAAAAAAGTTGAAAATTTTCACGACAGGATTTCGGCTTTAAAAAAGTCGAACATTTTCATGAAGTATTTCAGCTTCAAAAAAGTTGAAAATTTTCATGAAAAGATTTCGGCTTCAAAAAAGTTGAAAATTTTCATGAAAAGATTTCGGCTTCAAAAGAGTTGAAAATTTTCACGACAGGATTTCGACTTTAAAAAAGTCGAACATTTTCATGAAGTATTTCGGCTTTAAAAAAGTTGAAAATTTTCATGAAGTATTTCGGATTCAAAAAAGTTGAAAATTTTCACGACAGGATTTCGGCGTTAAAAAAGTTGAAAATTTTCATGAAGTATTTCAGATTCAAAAAAGTTAAAAATTTTCATGAAGTATTTCGGATTCAAAAAAGTCGAACATTTTCACGACAGGATTTCAGCGTTAAAAAAGTCGAACATTTTCATGAAGTATTTTAGCTTCAAAAAAGTTGAAAATTTTCATGAAAAGATTTCGGCTTCAAAAAAGTTGAAAATTTTCATGAAAAGATTTCGGCTTCAAAAAAGTTGAAAATTTTCATGAAAAGATTTCGGCTTCAAAAGAGTTGAAAATTTTCACGACAGGATTTCGACTTTAAAAAAGTTGAAAATTTTCATGAAGTATTTCAGATTCAAAAAAGTTGAAAATTTTCATGAAAAGATTTCGGCTTCAAAAAAGTTGCAAATTTTCATGAAAAGATTTCGGCTTCAAAAAAGTTGAAAATTTTCATGAAAAGATTTCGGCTTCAAAAAAGTTGAAAATTTTCACGATAGGATTTCGGCTTTAAAAATGTCGAACATTTTCATGAAGTATTTCAGCTTCAAAAAAGTTGAAAATTTTCATGAAAAGATTTCGGCTTCAAAAAAGTTGAAAATTTTCATGAAAAGATTTCGGCTTCAAAAAAGTTGAAAATTTTCATGAAAAGATTTCGGCTTCAAAAAAGTTGAAAATTTTCATGAAAAGATTTCGGCTTCAAAAAAGTTTAACATTTTCATGAAAAGATTTCGGCTTCAAAAAAGTTGAAAATTTTCATGAAAAGATTTCGGCTTCAAAGAGTTGAAAATTTTCACGACAGGATTTCGACTTTAAAAAAGTCGAACATTTTCATGAAGTATTTGGGCTTCAAAAAAGTTGAAAATTTTCACGAAAGGATTTCGGCTTTAAAAAAGTCGAACATTTTCATGAAGTATTTCGGCTTCAAAAAGGTTGAAAATTTTCACGACAGGATTTCGGCTTTAAAAAAGTCGAACATTTTCATGAAGTATTTGGGCTTCAAAAAAGTTGAACATTTTCATGAAGTATTTGGGCTTCAAAAAAGTTGAAAATTTTCATGACAGGATTTCGGCTTTAAAAAAGTCGAACATTTTCATGAAGTATTTCAGCTTCAAAAAAGTTGAAAATTTTCATGAAAAGATTTCGGCTTCAAAAAAGTTGAAAATTTTCATGAAAAGATTTCGGCTTCAAAAAAGTTGAAAATTTTCACGACAGGATTTCGGCTTTAAAAAAGTCGAACATTTTCATGAAGTATTTCGGCTTCAAAAAGGTTACAAATTTTCACGACAGGATTTCGGCTTTAAAAAAGTCGAACATTTTCATGAAGTATTTCGGCTTCAAAAAATTTTTAAAATTTTCATGAAGTATTTCGGATTCAAAAAAGTCGAACAATTTCACGACAGGATTTCAGCGTTAAAAAAGTCGAACATTTTCATGAAGTATTTTAGCTTCAAAAAAGTTGAAAATTTTCATGAAAAGATTTCGGCTTCAAAAAAGTTGAAAATTTTCATGAAAAGATTTCGGCTTCAAAAAAGTTGAAAATTTTCATGAAAAGATTTCGGCTTCAAAAAAGTTGAAAATTTTCATGAAAAGATTTCGGCTTCAAAAGAGTTGAAAATTTTCACGACAGGATTTCGACTTTAAAAAAGTTGAAAATTTTCACGACAGGATTTCGGCTTTAAAAAAGTCGAACATTTTCATGAAGTATTTCGGCTTCAAAAAGGTTACAAATTTTCACGACAGGATTTCGGCTTTAAAAAAGTCGAACATTTTCATGAAGTATTTCGGCTTCAAAAAATTTTAAAAATTTTCATGAAGTATTTCGGATTCAAAAAAGTCGAACATTTTCACGACAGGATTTCAGCGTTAAAAAAGTCGAACATTTTCATGAAGTATTTTAGCTTCAAAAAAGTTGAAAATTTTCATGAAAAGATTTCGGCTTCAAAAAAGTTGAAAATTTTCATGAAAAGATTTCGGCTTCAAAAAAGTTGAAAATTTTCATGAAAAGATTTCGGCTTCAAAAGAGTTGAAAATTTTCACGACAGGATTTCGACTTTAAAAAAGTTGAAAATTTTCATGAAGTATTTCAGATTCAAAAAAGTTGAAAATTTTCATGAAAAGATTTCGGCTTCAAAAAAGTTGCAAATTTTCATGAAAAGATTTCGGCTTCAAAAAAGTTGAAAATTTTCATGAAAAGATTTCGGCTTCAAAAAAGTTGAAAATTTTCACGATAGGATTTCGGCTTTAAAAATGTCGAACATTTTCATGAAGTATTTCAGCTTCAAAAAAGTTGAAAATTTTCATGAAAAGATTTCGGCTTCAAAAAAGTTGAAAATTTTCATGAAAAGATTTCGGCTTCAAAAAAGTTGAAAATTTTCATGAAAAGATTTCGGCTTCAAAAAAGTTTAACATTTTCATGAAGTATTTGGGCTTCAAAAAAGTTGAAAATTTTCACGACAGGATTTCGGCTTTAAAATAGTCGAACATTTTCATGAAGTATTTCAGCTTCAAAAAAGTTGAAAATTTTCATGAAAAGATTTCGGCTTCAAAAAAGTTGAAAATTTTCATGAAAAGATTTCGGCTTCAAAAAAGTTGAAAATTTTCACGACAGGATTTCGGCTTTAAAAAAGTCGAACATTTTCATGAAGTATTTCAGCTTCAAAAAAGTTGAAAATTTTCATGAAAAGATTTCGGCTTCAAAAAAGTTGAAAATTTTCATGAAAAGATTTCGGCTTCAAAAAAGTTGAAAATTTTCACGACAGGATTTCGGCTTTAAAAAAGTCGAACATTTTCATGAAGTATTTCAGCTTCAAAAAAGTTGAAAATTTTCATGAAAAGATTTCGGCTTCAAAAAAGTTGAAAATTTTCATGAAAAGATTTCGGCTTCAAAAGAGTTGAAAATTTTCACGACAGGATTTCGACTTTAAAAAAGTCGAACATTTTCATGAAGTATTTCGGCTTTAAAAAAGTTGAAAATTTTCATGAAGTATTTCGGATTCAAAAAAGTTGAAAATTTTCACGACAGGATTTCGGCGTTAAAAAAGTTGAAAATTTTCATGAAGTATTTCAGATTCAAAAAAGTTAAAAATTTTCATGAAGTATTTCGGATTCAAAAAAGTCGAACATTTTCACGACAGGATTTCAGCGTTAAAAAAGTCGAACATTTTCATGAAGTATTTTAGCTTCAAAAAAGTTGAAAATTTTCATGAAAAGATTTCGGCTTCAAAAAAGTTGAAAATTTTCATGAAAAGATTTCGGCTTCAAAAAAGTTGAAAATTTTCATGAAAAGATTTCGGCTTCAAAAGAGTTGAAAATTTTCACGACAGGATTTCGACTTTAAAAAAGTTGAAAATTTTCATGAAGTATTTCAGATTCAAAAAAGTTGAAAATTTTCATGAAAAGATTTCGGCTTCAAAAAAGTTGCAAATTTTCATGAAAAGATTTCGGCTTCAAAAAAGTTGAAAATTTTCATGAAAAGATTTCGGCTTCAAAAAAGTTGAAAATTTTCACGATAGGATTTCGGCTTTAAAAATGTCGAACATTTTCATGAAGTATTTCAGCTTCAAAAAAGTTGAAAATTTTCATGAAAAGATTTCGGCTTCAAAAAAGTTGAAAATTTTCATGAAAAGATTTCGGCTTCAAAAAAGTTGAAAATTTTCATGAAAAGATTTCGGCTTCAAAAAAGTTGAAAATTTTCATGAAAAGATTTCGGCTTCAAAAAAGTTTAACATTTTCATGAAGTATTTGGGCTTCAAAAAAGTTGAAAATTTTCACGACAGGATTTCGGCTTTAAAATAGTCGAACATTTTCATGAAGTATTTCAGCTTCAAAAAAGTTGAAAATTTTCATGAAAAGATTTCGGCTTCAAAAAAGTTGAAAATTTTCATGAAAAGATTTCGGCTTCAAAAAAGTTGAAAATTTTCACGACAGGATTTCGGCTTTAAAAAAGTCGAACATTTTCATGAAGTATTTCAGCTTCAAAAAAGTTGAAAATTTTCATGAAAAGATTTCGGCTTCAAAAAAGTTGAAAATTTTCATGAAAAGATTTCGGCTTCAAAAAAGTTGAAAATTTTCACGACAGGATTTCGGCTTTAAAAAAGTCGAACATTTTCATGAAGTATTTCAGCTTCAAAAAAGTTGAAAATTTTCATGAAAAGATTTCGGCTTCAAAAAAGTTGAAAATTTTCATGAAAAGATTTCGGCTTCAAAAGAGTTGAAAATTTTCACGACAGGATTTCGACTTTAAAAAAGTCGAACATTTTCATGAAGTATTTCGGCTTTAAAAAAGTTGAAAATTTTCATGAAGTATTTCGGATTCAAAAAAGTTGAAAATTTTCACGACAGGATTTCGGCGTTAAAAAAGTTGAAAATTTTCATGAAGTATTTCAGATTCAAAAAAGTTGAAAATTTTCATGAAAAGATTTCGGCTTCAAAAAAGTTGCAAATTTTCATGAAAAGATTTCGGCTTCAAAAAAGTTGAAAATTTTCATGAAAAGATTTCGGCTTCAAAAAAGTTGAAAATTTTCACGACAGGATTTCGGCTTTAAAAATGTCGAACATTTTCATGAAGTATTTCAGCTTCAAAAAAGTTGAAAATTTTCATGAAAAGATTTCGGCTTCAAAGAAGTTGAAAATTTTCATGAAAAGATTTCGGCTTCAAAAAAGTTGAAAATTTTCACGACAGGATTTCGGCTTTAAAAAAGTCGAACATTTTCATGAAGTATTTCGGCTTCAAAAAATTTCAAAAATTTTCATGAAGTATTTCGGATTCAAAAAAGTCGAACATTTTCACGACAGGATTTCGGCGTTAAAAAAGTCGAACATTTTCATGAAGTATTTTAGCTTCAAAAAAGTTGTAAATTTTCATGAAAAGATTTCGGCTTCAAAAAAGTTGTAAATTTTCATGAAAAGATTTCGGCTTCAAAAAAGTTGAAAATTTTCATGAAAAGATTTCGGCTTTAAAAAAGTTTAAAATTTTCACGACAGGATTTCGGCTTTAAAAAAGTCGAACATTTTCATGAAGTATTTGGGCTTCAAAAAAGTTGAAAATTTTCACGAAAGGATTTCGGCTTTAAAAAAGTCGAACATTTTCATGAAGTATTTCGGCTTCAAAAAGGTTGAAAATTTTCACGACAGGATTTCGGCTTTAAAAAAGTCGAACATTTTCATGAAGTATTTCGGCTTCAAAAAAGTTTAACATTTTCATGAAGTATTTGGGCTTCAAAAAAGTTGAAAATTTTCACGACAGGATTTCGGCTTTAAAATAGTCGAACATTTTCATGAAGTATTTCAGCTTCAAAAAAGTTGAAAATTTTCATGAAAAGATTTCGGCTTCAAAAAAGTTGAAAATTTTCATGAAAAGATTTCGGCTTCAAAAAAGTTGAAAATTTTCACGACAGGATTTCGGCTTTAAAAAAGTCGAACATTTTCATGAAGTATTTCAGCTTCAAAAAAGTTGAAAATTTTCATGAAAAGATTTCGGCTTCAAAAAAGTTGAAAATTTTCATGAAAAGATTTCGGTTTCAAAAAAGTTGAAAATTTTCATGAAAAGATTTCGGCTTCAAAAAAGTTGAAAATTTTCACGACAGGATTTCGGCTTTAAAAAAGTCTAACATTTTCATGAAGTATTTCGGCTTCAAAAAGGTTACAAATTTTCACGACAGGATTTCGGCTTTAAAAAAGTCGAACATGTTCATGAAGTATTTCAGCTTCAAAAAAGTTGAAAATTTTCATGAAAAGATTTTGGCTTCAAAAAAGTTGAAAATTTTCATGAAAAGATTTCGGCTTCAAAAAAGTTGAAAATTTTCACGACAGGATTTCGGCTTTAAAAAAGTCGAACATTTTCATGAAGTATTTCAGCTTCAAAAAAGTTGAAAATTTTCATGAAAAGATTTCGGCTTCAAAAAAGTTGAAAATTTTCATGAAAAGATTTCGGCTTCAAAAGAGTTGAAAATTTTCACGACAGGATTTCGACTTTAAAAAAGTCGAACATTTTCATGAAGTATTTCGGCTTTAAAAAAGTTGAAAATTTTCATGAAGTATTTCGGATTCAAAAAAGTTGAAAATTTTCACGACAGGATTTCGGCGTTAAAAAAGTTGAAAATTTTCATGAAGTATTTCAGATTCAAAAAAGTTGAAAATTTTCATGAAAAGATTTCGGCTTCAAAAAAGTTGAAAATTTTCATGAAAAGATTTCGGCTTCAAAAAAGTTGAAAATTTTCACGACAGGATTTCGGCTTTAAAAATGTCGAACATTTTCATGAAGTATTTCAGCTTCAAAAAAGTTGAAAATTTTCATGAAAAGATTTCGGCTTCAAAAAAGTTGAAAATTTTCATGAAAAGATTTCGGCTTCAAAAAAGTTGAAAATTTTCACGACAGGATTTCGGCGTTAAAAAAGTCGAACATTTTCATGAAGTATTTTAGCTTAAAAAAAGTTGAAAATTTTCATGAAAAGATTTTGGCTTCAAAAAAGTTGAAAATTTTCATGAAAAGATTTCGGCTTTAAAAAAGTTGAAAATTTTCACGACAGGATTTCGGCTTTAAAAAAGTCGAACATTTTCATGAAGTATTTGGGCTTCAAAAAAGTTGAAAATTTTCACGAAAGGATTTCGGCTTTAAAAAAGTCGAACATTTTCATGAAGTATTTCAGCTTCAAAAAAGTTGAAAATTTTCATGAAAAGATTTCGGTTTCAAAAAAGTTGAAAATTTTCATGAAAAGATTTCGGCTACAAAAAAGTTGAAAATTTTCATGAAGAAATTCGGCTTCAAAAAAGTTGAAAATTTTCATGAAGTATTTGGGCTTCAAAAAAGTTGAAAATTTTCATGAAGGATTTCGGCTTCAAAAAAGTTGTATATTTTCATGAAGTATTTGGGCTTCAAAAAAGTTGAAAATTTTCATGAAGCATTTCGCCTTGAATAAAGTTGAGTATTTTCATGAAGAAATTCGGCTTCAAAAAAGTTGAAAATTTTAAGAAAGTATTTGGGCTTCAAAAAAGTTGAATATATTCATGAAGTATTTCGGCTTCAAAAAAGTTGAAAATTTTCTTGAAGTATTTGGGCTTCAAAAAAGTTGAATATTTTCATGAAGGATTTGGGCTTCAAAAAAGTTGAAAATATTCATGAAGTATTTGGGCTTGAAAAAAGTTGAAAATTTTCATGAAGGATTTGGGCTTCAAAAAAGTTGAAAATATTCATGAAGAAATTCGGCTTCAAAAAAGTTGAAAATTTTCATGAAGAAATTCGGCTTCAAAAAAGTTGAAAATTTTCATTAAGAAATTCGGCTTCAAAAAAGTTGAAAATTTCCATGAAGTATTTCGGCTTCAAAAGACTTGAACATTTTCATGAAGAAATTCGGCTTCAAAAAAGTTGAAAATTTTCATGAAGTATTTGGGTTTCAAAAAAGTTGAAAATCTTCATGAAGAAATTCATGAAAAGGGGGAGTGGGTCAAATGAAAATTTTCATGTTGAAATTCCGCTTCAAAAAAGTTTTCACAAGGGGGGGGTGTTTCGTCTTTTTTCAAATTTTTCGTAAGAGGGGGGTGTTTCGTCTTTTTTCAACTTTTTCGTAAGGGGGGGGGGTTTCGTCTTTTTTCAAATTTTTCGTAAGGGGGGGGTGTTTCGTCTTTTTTCAACTTTTTCGTAACGGGGGGGTGTTTCGTCTTTTTTCAACTTTTTCGTAAGGGGGGGTGGGTCAATTGAAAATATTCATGAAGAGATTCGGCTTCAAAAAAGTTGAAAATATTTATGAAGAAATTCGGGTTAAAAAAAGTTGAAAATATTCATGAAGAAATTCGGCTTCAAAAAAGTTTTCCCAAGGGGGGGGTGTTTCGTCTTTTTTCAACTTTTTCGTAAGGGGGGGGTGTTTTGTCTTTTTTCAACTTTTTCGTAAGGGGGGGTGTTTCGTCTTTTTTCAACTTTTTCGTAAGCGGGGGTTGGTCAATTGAAAATATTCATGAAGAAATTCGACTTCAAAAAAGTTGAAAATTTTCAGGAAGTATTTGGGCTTCAAAAAAGTTGAAAATTTTCATGAAGAAATTCGACTTCAAAAAAGTTTTCCCAAGAGGGGGGGTGTTTAGTCTTTTTTTAAATTTTTCGTAAGGGGGGGGTGTTTCGTCTTTTTTCATCTTTTTCGTAAGGGGGGGGTGTTTCCTCTTTTTCAACATTTTCGTAAGGGGTGTGGGTCAATTGAAAATATTCATGAAGAAATTCGGCTTCAAAAAAGTTGAACATTTTCATGAAGAAATTCGGCTTCAAAAAAGTTGAAAATTTTCATGAAGTGTTTGGGCTTCAAAAAAGTTGAAAATTTTCATGATGAAATTCGGCTTCAAAAAAGTTTTCGCAAGGGTGGGGTGTTTCGTCTTTTTTCAAATTTTTCGTAAGAGGGGGGTGTTTCGTCTTTTTTCAAGTTTTTCGTAAGTGGGGGTGGGTCAATTGAAAATATTCATGAAGAAATTCGGCTTCAAAAAAGTTGAAAATATTCAGGAAGTATTTGGGCTTCCAAAAAGTTGAAAATATTCATGAAGAAATTCGGATTCAAAAAAGTTGAAAATTTTCATGAAGAAATTCGACTTCAAAAAAGTTGAAAATTTTCATGAAGAAATTCGGCTTCAAAAAAGTTTTTGCAAGGGGGGGGTGTTTCGTCTTTTTTCAACTTTTTCGTAAGGGGGGGTGTCTCGTCTTTTTTCAACTTTTTCGTAAGGGGGGGGTGATTCGTCTTTTTTCAACTTTTTCGTGAAGGGGGGTGGGTCAATTGAAAATATTCATGAATAAATTCGGCTTCAAAAAAGTTGAAAATATTCAGGAAGTATTTGGGCTTCAAAAAATTTTAAAATTTTCATGAAGAAATACGGCTTCAAAAAAGTTGAAAATTTTCATGAAGTATTTGGGCTCCAAAAAAGTTGAATATATTCATGAAGAAATTCGTCTTCAAAAAAGTTAAAAATTTTCATGAAGTATTTGGGCTTCAAAAAAGTTTAAAATTTTCATGAAGAAATTCGGCTTCAAAAAAGTTTTCGCAAGGGGGTTTGTTTCGTCTTTTTTCAACTTTTTCGTAACGGGGGGGTGTTTCGTCTTTTTTCAACTTTTTCGTAAGGGGGGGTGGGTCAATTGAAAATATTCATGAAGAAATTCGGCTTCAAAAAAGTTGAAAATATTCATGAAGAAATTCGGGTTAAAAAAAGTTGAAAATATTCATGAAGAAATTCGGCTTCAAAAAAGTTTTCCCAAGGGGGGGGTGTTTCGTCTTTTTTCAACTTTTTCGTAAGGGGGGTGTGTTTCGTCTTTTTTCAACTTTTTCGTAAGGGGGGGGGTGTTTCGTCTTTTTTCAACTTTTTCGTAAGGGGTGGGTGTTTCGTCTTTTTTCAACTTTTTCGTAAGGGGGAGTGGGTCAAATGAAAATATTCATGAAGAAATTCGGCTTCAAAAAAGTTGAAAATGTTCATGAAGTATTTGGGCTTCAAAAAAGTTGAAAATTTTCATGAAGGATTTGGGCTTCAAAAAAGTTGAATATATTCATGAAGTATTTGGACTTCAAAAAAGTTGAAAATTTTCACGACAGGATTTCGGCTTTAAAAAAGTCTCACATTTTCATGAAGTATTTCAGCTTCTAAAAAGTTGAAAATTTTCATGAAAAGATTTCGGCTTCAAAAAAGTTGAAAATTTTCAAGAAAAGATTTCGGCTTCAAAAAAGTTGAAAATTTTCACGACAGGATTTCGGCTTTAAAAAAGTCTAACATTTTCATGAAGTATTTCAGCTTCTAAAAAGTTGAAAATTTTCATGAAAAGATTTCGGCTTCAAAAAAGTTGAAAATTTTCATGAAAAGATTTCGGCTTCAAAAAAGTTGAAAATTTTCACGACAGTATTTCGGCTTTAAAAAAGTCGAACATTTTCATGAAGTATTTGGGCTTCAAAAAAGTTGAAAATTTTCACGAAAGGATTTCGGCTTTAAAAAAGTCGAACATTTTCATGAAGTATTTCGGCTTCAAAAAGGTTGAAAATTTTCACGACAGGATTTCGGCTTTAAAAAAGTCGAACATTTTCATGAAGTATTTCGGCTTCAAAAAAGTTGAACATTTTCATGAAGTATTTGGGCTTCAAAAAAGTTGAAAATTTTCATGACAGGATTTCGGCTTTAAAAAAGTCGAACATTTTCATGAAGTATTTCAGCTTCAAAAAAGTTGAACATTTTCACGAAAAGATTTCGGCTTCAAAAAAGTTGAAAATTTTCATGAAAAGATTTCGGCTTCAAAAAAGTTGAAAATTTTCACGACAGGATTTCGGCTTTAAAAAAGTCGAACATTTTCATGAAGTATTTCAGCTTCAAAAAAGTTGAAAATTTTCATGAAAAGATTTTGGCTTCAAAAAAGTTGAAAATTTTCATGAAAAGATTTCGGTTTCAAAAAAGTTGAAAATTTTCATGAAAAGATTTCGGCTTCAAAAAAGTTGAAAATTTTCACGACAGGATTTCGACTTTAAAAAAGTCTAACATTTTCATGAAGTATTTCGGCTTCAAAAAGGTTACAAATTTTCACGACAGGATTTCGGCTTTAAAAAAGTCGAACATTTTCATGAAGTATTTCGGCTTCAAAAAATTTCAAAAATTTTCATGAAGTATTTCGGATTCAAAAAAGTCGAACATTTTCACGACAGGTTTTCGGCGTTAAAAAAGTCGAACATTTTCATGAAGTATTTGGGCTTCAAAAAAGTTGAACATTTTCATGAAGTATTTGGGCTTCAAAAAAGTTGAAAATTTTCATGACAGGATTTCGGCTTTAAAAAAGTCGAACATTTTCATGAAGTATTTCAGCTTCAAAAAAGTTGAAAATTTTCATGAAAAGATTTCGGCTTCAAAAAAGTTGAAAATTTTCATGAAAAGATTTCGGCTTCAAAAAAGTTGAAAATTTTCACGACAGGATTTCGGCTTTAAAAAAGTCGAACATTTTCATGAAGTATTTCGGCTTCAAAAAGGTTACAAATTTTCACGACAGGATTTCGGCTTTAAAAAAGTCGAACATTTTCATGAAGTATTTCGGCTTCAAAAAATTTTAAAAATTTTCATGAAGTATTTCGGATTCAAAAAAGTCGAACATTTTCACGACAGGATTTCAGCGTTAAAAAAGTCGAACATTTTCATGAAGTATTTTAGCTTCAAAAAAGTTGAAAATTTTCATGAAAAGATTTCGGCTTCAAAAAAGTTGAAAATTTTCACGACAGGATTTCGGCTTTAAAATAGTCGAACATTTTCATGAAGTATTTCAGCTTCAAAAAAGTTGAAAATTTTCATGAAAAGATTTCGGCTTCAAAAAAGTTGAAAATTTTCATGAAAAGATTTCGGCTTCAAAAAAGTTGAAAATTTTCACGACAGGATTTCGGCTTTAAAAAAGTCGAACATTTTCATGAAGTATTTCAGCTTCAAAAAAGTTGAAAATTTTCATGAAAAGATTTCGGCTTCAAAAAAGTTGAAAATTTTCATGAAAAGATTTCGGTTTCAAAAAAGTTGAAAATTTTCATGAAAAGATTTCGGCTTCAAAAAAGTTGAAAATTTTCACGACAGGATTTCGGCTTTAAAAAAGTCTAACATTTTCATGAAGTATTTCGGCTTCAAAAAGGTTACAAATTTTCACGACAGGATTTCGGCTTTAAAAAAGTCGAACATTTTCATGAAGTATTTCGGCTTCAAAAAATTTCAAAAATTTTCATGAAGTATTTCGGATTCAAAAAAGTCGAACATTTTCACGACAGGTTTTCGGCGTTAAAAAAGTCGAACATTTTCATGAAGTATTTTAGCTTCAAAAAAGTTGAAAATTTTCATGAAAAGATTTCGGCTTCAAAAAAGTTGAAAATTTTCATGAAAAGATTTCGGCTTCAAAAAAGTTGAAAATTTTCATGAAAAGATTTCGGCTTCAAAGAGTTGAAAATTTTCACGACAGGATTTCGACTTTAAAAAAGTCGAACATTTTCATGAAATATTTGGGCTTCAAAAAAGTTGAACATTTTCACGAAAGGATTTCGGCTTTAAAAAAGTCGAACATTTTCATGAAGTATTTCGGCTTCAAAAAGGTTGAAAATTTTCACGACAGGATTTCGGCTTTAAAAAAGTCGAACATTTTCATGAAGTATTTGGGCTTCAAAAAAGTTGAACATTTTCATGAAGTATTTGGGCTTCAAAAAAGTTGAAAATTTTCATGACAGGATTTCGGCTTTAAAAAAGTCGAACATTTTCATGAAGTATTTCAGCTTCAAAAAAGTTGAAAATTTTCATGAAAAGATTTCGGCTTCAAAAAAGTTGAAAATTTTCATGAAAAGATTTCGGCTTCAAAAAAGTTGAAAATTTTCACGACAGGATTTCGGCTTTAAAAAAGTCGAACATTTTCATGAAGTATTTCGGCTTCAAAAAGGTTACAAATTTTCACGACAGGATTTCGGCTTTAAAAAAGTCGAACATTTTCATGAAGTATTTCGGCTTCAAAAAATTTTAAAAATTTTCATGAAGTATTTCAGATTCAAAAAAGTCGAACATTTTCACGACAGGATTTCAGCGTTAAAAAAGTCGAACATTTTCATGAAGTATTTTAGCTTCAAAAAAGTTGAAAATTTTCATGAAAAGATTTCGGCTTCAAAAAAGTTGAAAATTTTCACGACAGGATTTCGGCTTTAAAATAGTCGAACATTTTCATGAAGTATTTCAGCTTCAAAAAAGTTGAAAATTTTCATGAAAAGATTTCGGCTTCAAAAAAGTTGAAAATTTTCATGAAAAGATTTCGGCTTCAAAAAAGTTGAAAATTTTCACGACAGGATTTCGGCTTTAAAAAAGTCGAACATTTTCATGAAGTATTTCAGCTTCAAAAAAGTTGAAAATTTTCATGAAAAGATTTCGGCTTCAAAAAAGTTGAAAATTTTCATGAAAAGATTTCGGTTTCAAAAAAGTTGAAAATTTTCATGAAAAGATTTCGGCTTCAAAAAAGTTGAAAATTTTCACGACAGGATTTCGGCTTTAAAAAAGTCTAACATTTTCATGAAGTATTTCGGCTTCAAAAAGGTTACAAATTTTCACGACAGGATTTCGGCTTTAAAAAAGTCGAACATGTTCATGAAGTATTTCAGCTTCAAAAAAGTTGAAAATTTTCATGAAAAGATTTTGGCTTCAAAAAAGTTGAAAATTTTCATGAAAAGATTTCGGCTTCAAAAAAGTTGAAAATTTTCACGACAGGATTTCGGCTTTAAAAAAGTCGAACATTTTCATGAAGTATTTCAGCTTCAAAAAAGTTGAAAATTTTCATGAAAAGATTTCGGCTTCAAAAAAGTTGAAAATTTTCATGAAAAGATTTCGGCTTCAAAAGAGTTGAAAATTTTCACGACAGGATTTCGGAGTTAAAAAAGTCGAACATTTTCATGAAGTATTTTAGCTTCAAAAAAGTTGTAAATTTTCATGAAAAGATTTCGGCTTCAAAAAAGTTGTAAATTTTCATGAAAAGATTTCGGCTTCAAAAAAGTTGAAAATTTTCATGAAAAGATTTCGGCTTTAAAAAAGTTTAAAATTTTCACGACAGGATTTCGGCTTTAAAAAAGTCGAACATTTTCATGAAGTATTTGGGCTTCAAAAAAGTTGAAAATTTTCACGAAAGGATTTTGGCTTTAAAAAAGTCGAACATTTTCATGAAGTATTTCGGCTTCAAAAAGGTTGAAAATTTTCACGACAGGATTTCGGCTTTAAAAAAGTCGAACATTTTCATGAAGTATTTCGGCTTCAAAAAAGTTTAACATTTTCATGAAGTATTTGGGCTTCAAAAAAGTTGAAAATTTTCACGACAGGATTTCGGCTTTAAAATAGTCGAACATTTTCATGAAGTATTTCAGCTTCAAAAAAGTTGAAAATTTTCATGAAAAGATTTCGGCTTCAAAAAAGTTGAAAATTTTCATGAAAAGATTTCGGCTTCAAAAAAGTTGAAAATTTTCACGACAGGATTTCGGCTTTAAAAAAGTCGAACATTTTCATGAAGTATTTCAGCTTCAAAAAAGTTGAAAATTTTCATGAAAAGATTTCGGCTTCAAAAAAGTTGAAAATTTTCATGAAAAGATTTCGGTTTCAAAAAAGTTGAAAATTTTCATGAAAAGATTTCGGCTTCAAAAAAGTTGAAAATTTTCACGACAGGATTTCGGCTTTAAAAAATTCTAACATTTTCATGAAGTATTTCGGCTTCAAAAAGGTTACAAATTTTCACGACAGGATTTCGGCTTTAAAAAAGTCGAACATGTTCATGAAGTATTTCAGCTTCAAAAAAGTTGAAAATTTTCATGAAAAGATTTTGGCTTCAAAAAAGTTGAAAATTTTCATGAAAAGATTTCGGCTTCAAAAAAGTTGAAAATTTTCACGACAGGATTTCGGCTTTAAAAAAGTCGAACATTTTCATGAAGTATTTCAGCTTCAAAAAAGTTGAAAATTTTCATGAAAAGATTTCGGCTTCAAAAAAGTTGAAAATTTTCATGAAAAGATTTCGGCTTCAAAAGAGTTGAAAATTTTCACGACAGGATTTCGACTTTAAAAAAGTCGAACATTTTCATGAAGTATTTCGGCTTTAAAAAAGTTGAAAATTTTCATGAAGTATTTCGGATTCAAAAAAGTTGAAAATTTTCACGACAGGATTTCGGCGTTAAAAAAGTTGAAAATTTTCATGAAGTATTTCAGATTCAAAAAAGTTGAAAATTTTCATGAAAAGATTTCGGCTTCAAAAAAGTTGCAAATTTTCATGAAAAGATTTCGGCTTCAAAAAAGTTGAAAATTTTCATGAAAAGATTTCGGCTTCAAAAAAG